>NC_079206.1:14912204-15246379 GCF_026745355.1 Beta vulgaris subsp. vulgaris
GTAAAAGAAAAGGCTACCTCTCTTTTCTTGGTACACAAGTTTTTCGAGTGTTACAAGGTTACTAACAAGCATTTTGAAGTTATGCAAAAAATTGTATCAATTGATGTGAGTGATATTGAAAGAATAATCGGATTAAATGCAATAGAGAACCAGGGAACCTCTATGAGAAGAGTGTATTCCGAGATATTCCGAAATGGTATATTCAATTATGTGATAAATATCCCAATCCTATGAAAGTGAAAGAGGGGAATGAAACAGAAGCTATGAAAAATAATATGGAAGAGAACTTGAGGAAGAAAAAGAAGAAAGATAACTCCATGCTCAGTAAGGCCACGGTGTCTCATGTTCTTCATGCTATGCATGTAGATACTAAAGAGGCACAAGAGAACTTCAGGAAATTATTGTGTTATTTCCTGATTTGCTTTTATGTTGATGCTCCAACGGAAGATATAGGGGCTCTGCATCACTTTGCCGATGTAACTGATTCTGAAAAATTTGAGAAGATTTGTTGGGCACAAGTGATGTTATCCAACATATTTGATAGCGCGAAAAAAATATCTTCTGGAAAACAAACCTACATAACGTGCAATTCTCCTATTGTTTATGTACGTTTTAGTTTATCTATTATTTTTTCCCCCTTTTCTCCTTTGTCAACAAGGTTGTATCTAGTGTTCTTGGGATTTCAGGTCATCAAGTTCTAAAAGCTGTTTGAAAAATAAAAACCATGAAGATTAAGACTTGTTAATTGTTGGTTTTTTTTTTATAAGTAAATGTATTATAGGGACAAGTTTTTGTGTGAGTCAGGTTTTTCTGGATCTGTTATTGCGATTTTTCTGGATCTGTTATTGCAGAATAATTTTTTATTGTTATTAGGATCTGGATCTGTAGTCACACACTCACACATTGGATCTGTACGTTGTCTTTTGGTATATCTACATAAGTTCACGTGAGTAATGAGGATAACCTAATGTTGATGTGTGTGTGAGTGTATGAATGTCAATGCCATTGTGAGTGTGACAGTGAGTGTGATTGTATGAATACCAATGTGAGTGTGGGAATGTCAATGCCAATGTGAGTGTGAATGTATGAATACCAATGTGTGAGTGTTGGTGATGCAGATCTGGTATGGTGTGAGTAATTGACGTGTGTGTGTGTATGAATGCCAATGTGTGAAGTTGTTTATGTAGAAATATTTTCCATTAACAACTCAATGTGTGAAGTTGGTAATGCAGAAATATTTTCCATTAACAACTCTATTTATTCTCCCACTCTCACCTTATAAACCCATCTTCTTTCTTTCCGGAAGTTCACTGAACTCCTAAGTGTGATTCAAATCAAGAGCGGAAAACTTCAGCATCTTTCTCTTCTTCTAAGACTAAATTCAGCAAATAAACTCCATCAGCCTTCCTTCCATAAGCTATCTTCTCCCTAGAAATAAGGTCTTGAAAAATACACCCACCATCGTCAAAAACAACTTCAATGTTGTTTTGAATCAACTTACTTACGGATAATAGGTTGTGTTTGAACTCGGGTAAAAACAACACATTTGTGAGGGTGATAAACGGCTCAATGTAACACCCCGATAATTCTCTTTTTCTAGAAAATACTTTTATAGCAAATCTAGAGAATTACCCAGGCATTATCGCCCGTGTGATAACGTTTCGGCTTACTCAGAATATTGCAGCGGAAAACTTATTAAAACAAAAATCAACTTTATTGAAACTTATTAAATAAATGACAAGTGTTTGAAAACTAAAACACACCAACTAAATAAACCTCAAACGTACCTCAACAACAGGAGAATTGCACGTTATGTAAGTTTGTTTTCCAGAAAATACTTTTTTCGCGCTATCAAATATGTTGGATAACATCACTTGTGCCCAACAAATCTTCTCAAATTTTTCAGAATCAGTTACATCGGCAAAGTGATGCAGAGCCCCTATATCTTTCGTTGGAGCATCAACATAAAAGCAAATCAGGAAATAACACAATGATTTCCTGAAGTTCTCTTGTGCCTCTTTAGTATCTACATTTAAGCATGAAGAACATGAGACACCATGGCCTTACTGTGCATGGGGTTATCTTTCTTCTTTTTCTTCCTCAAGTTCTCTTCCTTATTATTTTTCATAGCTTCTGTTTCATTCCCCTCTTTCACTTTCATAGGATTGGGATATTTATCACACAATTCAATATAACATTTCGGAATATCTTGGGATACACTCTTTTCATAGATGTTCTCTCTTGCATTTAATTCGGTTATCCTTTCAATATCACTCACATCAATTGATACAATTTTTTGCATAACTTCAAAATGCTTGTTAGTAACCTTGTAACACTCGAAAAACTTGTGCACCAAGAAAAGAGAGGTAGCCTTTTCTTTTACATTGAGTAACTGATAAAACTGACTGTTTTTCATCAGCCCTTTCTTGTCATCATCTAATTGTAAATCTGCAAGGCCTTTTAATGTGCAGCGACAAATATACTTCATTGTCCTGATGGAAAACAACCGTTATTCCACAAACTACATTGAAATAATCAAATTATAATATCCTACGCCAACTAAAATACTCTACGCCAATACAGTAATCACATACACAAATAAATGTTGAATTGAAGTGTGAAAAATAAGATTTTACCTTCTTGACATTGGGGGGAAGAACGCCAATTAGCAGGAAGACCGTAGTTAGCAATGTTGGGGGGAAGAACGCCAATTAGCAGGAAAACCGTAGTTAGGAAAATAAGAAAGGGGAAGAGAAGCGGGAAGAAGTGTGAACCGTTTTTTTTTTAGTCTATGTGTTTTCTTTCCTTTTCTATTTCTTCGTCTGTGTTGTGTTCCTGTAAAAACTAGAGAATTGTCATTTAATCATTTCAGCATATTGAATTGGACTTGGGCTTGGGTTTTAAAAAGCGCAATGCCTTGATATTTCATGTTGGTCATATAAATTATGACACAATGCCTTGATATTTCATGTTGGTCATACAAATTATGACACAAATACATCTGACAAAATTCAGTCAAACACAACTGAGCTTTTCATATTTTAACTTAAATAGTGAGCTTTATCCCATATAACCCTAAAATTATTGAACCTAAACTTTTCCTTTTTTTTCACACGATTAACCTATCTTTAATTTTTTTATTTAGTTAGAAAAATCACCCCCAAATTCAACCGAATTTAAACCCATAAATTCGAACCAAAAATAAAAATTTCAAAACCAAAGACCAAGAAGAAATCAAACCCACTAATTTAAAAATCAGAAATTATCAAACCAGAAATTAGAAATTTAATCAGCAATTAAAGAACAAAAAACTTGGAAAAAAATGAAAAGACTAATATAGAAAAAAGGAACACAACACAGACGAAGAAATAGAAAAGGAAAGAAAACACATAGACTAAAAAAAAAAAAACGGTTCACACTTCTTTCTGCTTCTCTTCCCCTTCCTTATTTTCCTAACTACGGTTTTCCTGCTAATTGGCGTTCTTCCCCCCAACATTGTTAACTACGGTCTTCCTGCTAATTGGCGTTCTTCCCCCCAATTTCAAGAAGGTATAATCTTATTTTTCACACTTCAATTCAACATTTATTTGTGTACGTGATTATTGTATTGGCGTAGAGTATTTTAGTTGGCGTAGGGTATTATAATTTGATTATTTCAATGTAGTTTGTGGAATAACGGTTGTTTTCCATGAGGACAATGAAGTATATTTGTCGCTGCACATTAAAAGGCCTTGCAGATTTACAATTAGATGATGACAAGAAAGGGCTGATGAAAAACACTCAATTTTATCAGTTACTCAATGTAAAAGAAAAGGCTACCTCTCTTTTCTTGGTACACAAGTTTTTCGAGTGTTACAAGGTTACTAACAAGCATTTTGAAGTTATGCAAAAAGTTGTATCAATTGATGTGAGTGATATTGAAAGGATAACCGAATTAAATGCAAGAGGGAACCTCTATGAGAAGAGTGTATCCCGAGATATTCCGAAATGGTATATTGAATTATGTGATAAATATCCCAATCCTATGAAAGTGAAAGAGGGGAATGAAACAGAAGCTATGAAAAATAATAAGGAAGAGAACTTGAGGAAGAAAAAGAAGAAAGATAACCTCATGCTCAATAAGGCCATGGTGTCTCATGTTCTTCATGCTATGCATGTAGATACTAAAGAGGCACAAGAGAACTTCAGGAAATTATTGTGTTATTTTCTGATTTGTTTTTATGTTGATGCTCCAACGGAAGATATAGGGGCTCTGCATCACTTTGCCGATGTAACTGATTCTGAAAAATTTGAGAAGATTTGTTGGGCACAAATGATGTTATCCAACATATTTGATAGCGCGAAAAAATTATCTTCTGGAAAACAAACCTACATAACGTGCAATTCTCCTGTTGTTGATGTACGTTTTAGTTTATCTATTATTTTTTCCCCCTTTTCCCCTTTGTCAACAAGGTTGTATCTAGTGTTCTTGGGATTTCACGTCATCAAGTTCTAAAAGCTGTTTGAAAAATAAAACCATGAAGATTAAGACTTGTTAATTGTTGGGTTTTTTTTTTTATAAGTAAATGTATTATAGGGACAAGTTTTTGTGTGAGTCAGGTTTTTCTGGATCTGTTATTGCGGTTTTTCTGGATCTGTTTATTGCAGAATAATTTTTTATTGTTATTAGGATCTGGATCTGTAGTCACACACTCACACATTGGATCTGGATCTGTACGCTGTCTTTTGGTATATCTACATAAGTTCACGTGAGTAATGAGGATAACCTAATGTTGATGTGTGTGTGAGTGTATGAATGTCAATGCCATTGTGAGTGTGACAGTGAGTGTGATTGTATGAATACCAATGTGTGAGTGTGTGAATGTCAATGTCAATGTGAGTGTGAATGTATGAATACCAATGTGTGAGTGTTGGTGATGCAGATCTGGTATGGTGTGAGTAATTGACGTGTGTGTGTGTATGAATGCCAATGTGTGAAGTTGGTTATGCAGAAATATTTTCCATTAACAACTCAATGTGTGAAGTTGGTAATGCAGAAATATTTTCCATTAACAACTCTATTTATTCTCCCACTCTCCCATGTGGTTTATAACTTCACCTTATAAACCCATCTTCTTTCCTTCCGGAAGTTCACTGAACTCTCAAGTGTGATTCAAATCAAGAGCGGCAAACTTCAGCATCTTTCTCCTCTTCTAAGACTAAATTCAGCAAATAAACTCCATCAACCTTCCTTCCATAAGCTATCTTCTCCCTAGAAATATGGTCTTGAAAAATACACCCACCATCGTCAAAAACAACTTTAATGTTGTTTTGAATCAACTTACTTACGGATAATAGGTTGTGTTTGAACTCGGGTAAAAACAACACATTTGTGAGGGTGATAAAGGGCTCAATGTAACACCCCGGTAATTCTCTTTTTCTAGAAAATACTTTTATAGCAAATCTAGAGAATTACCCAGGCATTATCGCCCGTGTGATAACGTTTCGGCTTACTCAGAATATTGCAGCGGAAAACTTATTAAAACAAAAATCAACTTTATTGAAACTCATTAAATAAATGACAAGTGTTTGAAAACTAAAACACACCAACTAAATAAACCTCAAACTTAAATAAAGATGTTCCTACGAAAACAACTTATACTATGCTAGGTATAAGCCTCTCCATTCCAGATTCCCAATGAGATGCATCTGCGAACCTGTAATGTCAATGCAATACTGACTCTGCTCACCAGAAGGATCATCACAGGATCAATAGGCAAAGCCATGATCACACACACAAACAAGCACGTAATCAGCAAAGCTGAGTACTACATATTAGACATAAATAATCCTAAACATGATACTACAAACATAACGTGTAGGAATAAATAATAATAAACATATAACAATCTACAGACGACTCTTACTGAACTAGACTCTAAACTTTTATTTCTTCATTAAATGGAATAGTTATGGGACGAGTTGTCTATACTGAAGTAGGAGATATGGGAGCTACCACATATTCCAATTGACCTGCGATATCGAGGAACCTTTGAGCTAAAGAGGAAAGGTGATCAATCCAATCCTAGAAAAATACATATCACGGCGGACTATGTATCCCAACCCTTAGTGTCAAACTCTAGACGTGCACCAGTCTAAAGTCTATAACCTATCTCATTTCACTTTACGTTGCATTCATTTTTATACTTGTGTTGACACCAACCAAGCACATAACACTCACAACTAACAATCACATAAACATCACAAAATTCCTTTTTAATCTTAGAATCAACAAGTGTTCGCAACTTATTATTCAAGATTCCTTTAACTTCTTTTATTCTTTACTAACTTGCCTGTTGAACCTAGCCAACAGTAAACTGTATCTTTATATAGATATAACTCATACTTACCAAATAAGATCCACGGTTCTTATAAGATAAATAAATGATACTAATGAATTTATGTAACACATGATTCAACTTACTTACATTAATTCACTCACGAATTAATATATGAACCGAACTTATCTGTTTGCATCAAACTTCCATACAAACATACATACTCATAACTACTTCTAGTTTACATGTAGCACATAGGCAAAATAATATGTAAAACAATTCCAGTAAATCATATATACGAACAATATAGTCCTATACATGATATTAATAAATAAAACATCCCTAAGGCATGTTTCTAAATCATAAAGCACGTAAACTATGTACGTACCTCGTGTAAACGAAACGGTAGGCCACTTTTATGCTCTAAAAGTCCCCTACTATGAATTCTCCGCCTAGAAAAATAAAATAACAAAGTAAATACTTGAACTAAAAAATTACAGCAACTTTAAAAACGTCCCAAACCCTTTTAAACGTCTTTAAAATCGTTTTTATGTATTAAACTTTCGTTATTTTTAATCCCTAGTATAGTACAACTATTCTAGTGATTAAAAATCATTAAAACCCTTAAAATACCAACTTTCTGAAATTCCAGCATTTAAAAAATTTTATAAACCTTCTGAAAATATTTTAAATGCATATAAAATCATATTCTAATTACAACTCATATTTATACTTTAAAATATATAGTTTCTAGTGATTACAACCCTAAAAACCATATCTTTCATAATTAAAACTGAAAATAATAAATCTGAAATTATTACTTTTATACATATGAAAACCGAATATATATTTTTCATATAAAATAATAACTTAAATCATAAACATGTCAATAAGTAATAAAATAACATAAAATTAATACTTTAATGGAAATCTTAGAGAAGAAGAAAAGAAAAACAACCAAAATAAGAGGAAGGAAAGTGCCGGCAGGCTGTGACAGCAGCAAGGGGGTGGCGACAGCAGCTTTCTTGGTTCAATCAAGGTTTTGTGACGTTTCTTGTTCAATAAGAAACGTTACTTAGCGAAGAAGAAACAATTTTTGAGAGGAAAAACATGAAACTCACGCACCAAGAGGAGAGAGAAAGTGAAGGCCGGGTGAGAGAGAAGAAGAACAGAATTTACGTGCAAGGGAAGAGAGAGAAAGTAGATTGTAGGGTAGAATTTTGGGTTTTTTAGAATATTTTAATAGAGGCTAATCCTTTTGGGCTTAGGAAAAGAGATTTCAATAATTAAAACTTTGATGACTAATAAGATGGGCTCATAAGATGGGCTCATTAGGACTTTAGTCATCAAATAACTCTTCCCCTTTTTATCACTTTTGGGCTTTAGATTCCATTAAGCTTTCTTTTCAAATATGCTTTTAATAATCAAAACTCTTATTAAAATATGCTTAATTAAAATATTACAAATTTTATTAAGCTACGAAAAATATTTTTAGTTGACTTTTAAAATAGTCAACCCTTTTAAAAAGTCAAATCATTTTTCAAACTCTTTTGGATTCAAATATAACTACATAAATACTTTAATATATTTATGAAAATCCTTTAAAATTGTGGGGGATTACAGTCTACCCCTCTTAAAAGAAGTTTCATTCCGAAACTTAACACCAAAACCCTCGTGCTTTCGAAAGTTTGAACTCAACATTTCGAACATCTTTGAAGAAAGGTAGTGCATCCCGTGCACTTTCCCATTTTTAAAACACTTGTGTTACTTATGAACACTTTTCTTATGTGGAGACTCTACTTCTTTTGCACTAACATGTGCAAATTGCCCAACATAGGCATACATATGCATGAAAATCTCATATAAATAGACAAAAGCGCGAAATTTATCGCTTTCTACCCCCCTTAAAGAAAACGAGTTACGCCCTTGTAACTCACCTCGAGGAATAGGTCTGGATACTTTTTCTTCATATCCTCTTCGGCTTCCCACGTTGCCTCTTCTGACTCGTGGTTTGACCAAAGGACTCTGACAATATGAACATCCTTGTTACGCGTACTACGCACTTTCCTGTCGAGAATCTTGATAGGTCTTTCCTCATAAGTGAGGCTACTATCTATCTGAACTCGTTGCTCTAGCACATGGCGCTCATCAGGGATATAGCGCTTTAGTTGGGATATATGAAACACATCATGCATCCTTTCAAACTCCATTGGAAATGCCAATCTATAAGCTACTTTCCCAATGCGCTCTAAAATCTCATATGGGCCTACATATTTAGCACTTAGCTTACCCTTTTTCCCAAATCTCATAACACCTTTAGTGGGTGATACTTTCAGGAATACTTTATCATCAACAGCGAACTCATCCAACGGCGTTTTAAGTCTGCATAACTCTTCTGCCTATCCTGCGCAGCTTGAATTCGAGCCTGAATCAATCTAACATTCTTGACGGTCTCCTCAATGAATTCAGTTCCCAAAACTATATTCTCACTAGAGTCATTCCAGCAAATGGAACTTCTACACTTCCGCATGGTAACTATTATTGTAAGAAAACTCAATCAAATCTAATTGGTCCTCCCAACTCCCTTGAAAATCAATTGCACAAGCTCTCAACATATCCTCCATGGTTTGATTAGTCCTCTCAGTCTGACCATCGGTCACAGGATGAAAGGTGGTACTCATCTTTAGTGTTAGGTTTAATTGGATCTTCTTCCAAAACTTAGATAGAAATCTAGAGTCACGATCCGAGATAATGTCCTTTGGAACTCCGTGCAACCTCACTACATGCTTGATATAGGTTGTAGCGAGTTGCTTCTTCTTCCATGTCTCCTTAATAGGTATGAAAACAGCGGACTTGGTCAGTCTATCCACTATAACCCAAATGGTATCATTTCCACTCTTCGACTTGGGTAAGGCAGTCACAAAGTCCATAGAAATAGATCCCACTTCCATCCAGGAACCTCTAACGATTGAACTTTCCCCATAGGTCTCTTATGGTCAATCTTCACTTTATGACAGGTTAGACACTTAGACACATATTCAGCTACTTCTCGCTTCATGTTCGGCCACCAATAGATCACCTTAAGATCTTTATACAACTTGTCACCCCAGGGTGCACAGAATACGGAGTATTATGCCCCTTATCCATAAGACGTCTCTTAAGGTCATTGCACTTCTGTGGTACACACCATCTCCCTTTAAACCTTAGACTCCCATCATCATGAATCTTAAAGTCTACTTCCTTACCTTGCTTCATTTTCTCCTTGATCTTTTCTAGGTGCTCATCCCCAACTTGACCCTCAATGATCTCATCGAAAACTGACACTCCCAAAGAAAGATTACTAAGTCTAGCCTCACTTTCCCCAGGATTTAAAATTTTCAGGTTCAACCTTTGCATATCTCTACACAACTCCTCAGGGACTATCAACGCACTCAAGCTATGACTCGATTTTCTACTCAAGGCGTCAGCCACCACATTGGCTTTCTCCTCATGATACTGGATATCTAGATCATAATCCTTAATCAACTCTAGCCATCTTCTTTGCCTCATATTCAGGTCTTTTTGGGTAAATATGTACTTCAAACTCTTATGATCCATAAATATCTTACAAGTTTCTCCATAAAGATAATATCTCCAAATTTTCAAGGCAAACACTATGGCAGCTAACTCTAGATCATGGGTAGGGTAATTAGCCTCATAAGGTTTCAATTGACGCGACGCATAAGCTTTACCTTACCATTCTGTTGCAACACACAACCCAAACCATTCTTTGAAGCATCATTATAGACCTCAAATCCCTCATTACCATCAGGTAGGGTTAAAACAAGTGCGGTGGTTAAGCGATCCTTCAAAATTTGAAAAGCTTCCTTACACTTCTCATTCCACTCGAACTTAGACTCCTTTTTCATCAGATTAGTCATAGGTCTTGCTATCTTCGAGAAATCTCTCACAAATCTCCTATAATAGCCAGCTAAACCCAAGAAACTCCTAATGTCAGACACACTCTTTGGAGTTGGCCACTCACTCACAGCTTGAATCTTAGCAGGATCTACTGAGACTCACACTATTTTGCTGAAATTGCCGAAGTATTTGTGACTTCTCTGTGGCGTTGGATATGATTGCCATTGGTGAAGCACTATGGCCTCCCTCGACTTGGTTTTGGAATGCGACGTACTCATCTGACGGGTACCTTTCTAATTTACAACCTTTGTGTGCGGTCATTGAAAATGGTTTGTTATGATATACCGTATATATATATTAAGTATATAATATGATTATATGCATTATGCAGGGTCATGCTCCTAAATTAATTCCCCAATTCACTTACGCTTTTACGGTTTTCTCGATCTATCTATCATCATCTTATCCTCTTTGTTGTTTTATTTTTGTAATTTAAATATTGATATAGCCACATACATTCTACATCTCATACTACATCAATAATGTACTCAACATTGTATAATCGGTTTAGACAAAATTCAAAAGCTTTTCAAATTATAGAGAATTGTAACAAAATTACCGTAGAGCACTGGATTAGGGAATTTGAGAAATTATTTGAGGTAGTGAATTGCCCTGCTAATATGAGAGTAGGCCAGGCTGTTTTATACCTAAAGAATGAGGCTGATTTGTGGTGGAGAGAAAATGGGGCTAGATTGAGTGCTGCTGAGGGATTCAATTGGGAAGCCTTTGTGATTGTGCTGAGAGGAAAGTTTTACCCTGCCTTCATGAGAAAGCAGAAAGCTCAAGAGTTCATCAACCTTAGAATGGGTAGTATGACTATTTCTGAATACTATAGTAAGTTTATAACCTTTAGGTTTGCACCTGAGGTGGTAGCTACTGAGGAGCTTAAGGCTCAGAGGTTCGAACAGGGTTGACTGATGAAATCCAGCTGGGATTAGGGGGTGAGACCTTTACATCTTAGATGTGGGTATGGGAGAGCTTCACATATTTATGGTTACAATCAAGAAGGGAAAGAAGATGGATAGTTGGTGAAAAGAGAAAAGAGGTTAGTACTGGGGAAACCAAGGTAACTTTAAGAAAAACCGGAATGGAATGGGAATTTCAAGGAAGGAACAACCAGGATAACCGTAGTCAGGGTAGACCTGAGAGGGTTCACAATTGCAAGTTCTGGACAAAAACCATCCTGGGAGAGACTGTAAGGGAGAGCCAGTGACTGCATTATTGTCAGAAGAAGGGCCAGAGAGTATGAGTGCTACGCTAAGCACGGAAAAGGTTTGAGGCTCAGGGAAACAAATCAGGCTAGACCAGGGTCAATCAGATAGGGAACCAGGGTCCTAAGCCTGGAGGTCAGAATAACCAAGGAACCATAGTAGGCCTACTGCAAATAAATCCTCCCAGAACAAGCTGCGGAAAAGTGTTCGTGATGAGTCATACGAAGCAGAGAGATCTCGGATGTGGTAACTGGTAATTTCTCTTTAATTCAGTTTTCGTTCAAACGTTATTTGATTCGGGGGCGACCTATTCTTTTATTTCGCCATCTGTTTTAAAGAGTCTGGGATTAGTGGAGTATGAGTTAATTGACTTGTCTTAGTATTCCTACTGGGGAAGTCGTTAAGTGTACTAAGTTGTTCAAGAACACCTTTGAAGATAGGAGGGAGTGTCTTTCCATCCGATTTAATCGAGTTTAACTTAGGAGCTTAGATGTGATTCTTGGGATGAACTGGTTGAGTCATTACAAGGCCAGGATTGATTGTGAAGTTCAAAAAGTAGTGTTGAGAAACCCTTCGGGAAAATTGACCTCATATAGACGATTTGGGAAACCTAAGAACTTTGGAGTGATCTCTGCTATGCAAGTGCAGAAGTTGATGAGAAAGGGTGTGAGCTATTCTTCTGTAGCGTGCAAGATGTGAGTAAGAAGCTGAGTTAAAACTTGAGGATGTTCCAATAGTGAATGAGTTTATGGACGTATTTCCGAGTGAAATTTCAGGTATGCCGCCTGCAAGAGTCGTTGAGTTTACCATAGACTTAGTTCCTGGAACTGCACCTATATCTAAGGCACCTTATAGAATGGCACCTCCTGAGATGAGTGAGTTAAAGACACAATTGCAAGAACTTTTGGATAAGGGTTATATCAGACCTAGTGCATCGCCTTGGGAACTCCTGTTTGTTCGTGAAGAAAAAGGATGGGAGTATGAGTTATGTATCGACTATAGGGAGTTGAACAATGTTACCATAAGAACAAGTACCCTTTGCCTAGAATAGATGACCTATTCGATCAATTGAATGGAGCTAGTGTGTTCTCGAAGATTGACTTACGTTCAGGATATCACAATTGAGGGTAGCGATAAGGATGTACCTAAGACTGCCTTTAGAACGCGTTATGGTCACTACGAGTTCACTGTAATGCCATTTGGGTTAACCAATGCTCCTGCTATATTTATGGACTTGATGAATAGATCTTTCATGAGTTTTTTGATAAGTTCGTAGTGGTTTTCATTGATGACATTTTGATATATTCGAGGAATGAAACTGAGCATGATGAACATTTAAGGGTTATTTTGGAGACTTTGAGAAAGAACCAACTATAGCCAATTCTCTAAGTGTGAGTTTCGTTTGGAGAAAGTAGCATTTTGGGTCATTTTGTGTCTAAGGAAGGAGTTCTAGTAGATCCTGCTAAGATTCAAGCTGTGAGTGAGTGGCCAACTCCAAAGAGTGTTTGACATTAGGAGTTTCTTGGGTTTAGCTGGCTATTATAGGAGATTTGTGAGAGATTTCTCGAAGATAGCAAGACCTATGACTAATTTGATGAAAAAGGAGTCCAAGTTTGAGTGGAATGAGAAGTGTGAGGAAGCTTTTCAGATCTTGAAGGATCGTTTAACCACTGCACCTGTTTTAACCCTACCTGATGGGAATGAGGGATTTGAGGTCTATAGTGATGCTTCAAGAATGGTTTGGGTTGTGTGTTGCAACAGAATGGTAAGGTAATAGCTTATGCGTCGCGTCAATTGAAACCTTATGAGGCTAATTACCCTACCCATGATCTAGAGTTAGCTGCCATAGTGTTTGCATTGAAAATTTGGAGACATTATCTTTATGGAGCAACTTGCAAGATATTTACAGACCATAAGAGTTTGAAGTACATATTTACCAAAAAGACCGGAATATGAGGCAAAGAAGATGGCTAGAGTTGATTAAGGATTATGATCTAGATATCCAGTATCATGAGGGGAAAGCCAATGTGGTGGCTGACGCCTTGAGTAGGAAATCGAGTCATAGCTTGAGTGCTTTGATAGTCCCTGAGGAGTTGTGTAGAGATATGCAAAGGTTGAACCTAGAAATTTTAAATCCTGGGGAAAGTGAGGCTAGACTTAGTAATCTTTCTTTGGGAGTGTCAGTTTTCGATGAGATCATTGAGGGTCAAGTTGGGGATGAGCATCTAGAAAAATAAAGAGAAAATGAAGCAAGGTAAGGAAGTAGACTTCAAGATTCATGATGATGGGAGTCTAAGGTTTAAAGGAGTGGTGTGTACCACAGAAGTGCAATGACCTTAAAGAGACGTCTTATGGATGAGGGGCATAATAATCTGTATTCTGTGCACCCTGGGGGTGACAAGTTGTATAAGGATCTTAAGGTGATTTATTGGTGGCCGAACATGAAGCGAGAAGTAGCTGAATATGTGTCTAAGTGTCTAACCTGTCAGAAAGTGAAGATAGACCATAAGAGCCCATGGGGAAAGTCCAACCTAGAGGTTCCTGGATGGAAGTGGGATTCGATTTCTATGGACTTTGTGACTGCCTTACCCAAGTCGAGGAGTGGAAATGATACCATTTGGGTTATAGTGGATAGACTGACCAAGTCCGCTGTTTTCATACCTATTAAGGAGACATGGAAGAAGAAGCAACTCGCTACAACCTATATCAAGCATGTAGTGAGTTGCACAGTTCCAAAGGACATTATCTCGGATCGTGACTCTAGATTTCTATCTAAGTTTTGGAAGAAGGTCCAATAAACCTGGGACAACACTAAAGATGAGTACCGCCTTTCACCCTGCGACCGATGGTCAGATTGAGAGGACTAATCAAACCATGGAGGATATGTTGCGAGCTTGTGCAATTGATTTTCAAGGGAGTTGAGAGGACCAATTAGATTTGATTGTTAGGGTTTAGGGTTTAGGGTTTAGGGTTTTGGGTTTAGGGGTTGGGGTTGGGGGTTGGGGGTTGGGTTTGGGGTTTGGGGTTTGGGTTTAGGGTTTAGGGTTTAGGGTTTTAGGGTTTTAGGGTTTTAGGGTTTTAGGGTTTTGGGTTTTAGGGTTTGGGTTTTGGGTTTAGGGGTTAGGGGTTAGGGTTTTAGGGGTTAGGGTTTTAGGGGTTAGGGGTTAGGGTTAGGGGTTTAGGGGTTTAGGGGTTTAGGGTTTAGGGTTTAGGGTTCAGGGGTTCAGGGGTCAGGGGTTCAGGGTTTTAGGGTTTTAGGGTTTCAGGGTTTTGGGGTTCCGGGGTTCCGGGGTTCCGGGGTTCCGGGGTCCGGGTTCCGGGTTCCGGGTTCCAGGGTTCGGGGTTCTAGGGTTCGGGGTTCCAGGGTTCGGGGTTCCAGGTTCGGGGTCCGGGGTTCGGGGTCCGAGGTCCGGGGTCCAGGGGTCCAGGGGTCCCGGGATCTCGGGTCCGGGGTTCCGCGATTCCGGCTTTCCGGGGTTCCGGGGTCCCCGGGGTCCCAGGGGTCCCGGGGTCCCGGGGTCCCGGGGTCCGGGTTCAGGTTCAGGGTTCAGGGTTCAGGGTTTAGGATGGTTGTTTACTAGTCGTAGGCCTGTATTACAAACACTATATATATTGAATGCCAGAGTTATCCTACTCAAGGTTAACACAATTATTCTCCACACTTGTACATGGTATCACAGCCAAGGTTAAAATAATTTTGTTTTTCTCCTTTTCCTCTGGCCTGCCGCCCGCCGCCCACCGCCTGCCCTCATGGACACCGCCGCCGCCGCCCAATATTCCGCTGCCGCCACGTCGCTATTTTCCACGCGACTATATTTTTCCGGCCACCTCGTCCTTGGTGACTGCCGCCATCGCCAGTCCTCCCGTCCCACGGTGACGATGCTGGCTCCCACCATTGTTGCCACCGGTTACTCGCCGGCGCACAACTCCACACCGAGAGCGTCTCCTTGGTTTCCGCCAGGATTCCAACATCCGGTGTTAAACTTCATGAATTCCTCCTCGCCTACGGTTGGTTCATCCGTTCAGCCTCCCGCAGTTGTCTGCCCCTAATCTCACGAACTTGGTAACTAGTACTCTCTCCTCTCCTGAGGATTACCTTCTATGGGAAACTCAAATTACTTGTCTTATGCTTTCTCTTCAATTACTTGGTCTTGTTGATGGTACTGCTATTATTCCTGCTGCTACTGTGATTGATGACTCTGGTAATTATGTTCATAATGAGCATTTTTATGAATATCTTCGCATTGATCAACAAGTAAAATCATGGAATTTTGCTACTTTATCTAGAGATGTTTTTGTTGATGTTCATGATTTGCACACCTCTGTGGAGATTTGGAATAGATTACAATCTCGTTTCATGCATGCAAGTATGGCCCGTTCCATGGAATTAAAGGGACGTTTGTCTCATATTAAAAAGGCTGATTCTCAGTCTACGGATGGTTTAGGTGATTGCTGATTCTCTTGCTGCCATTCAGTGTCCTGTGTCGAATCATGATTTAGTGCAGTGCACTCTTTTTGGTCTGGATCATGATTCTGAATATGATCACATTGTTACTACTTTGCTGCATTATCCATTCCCTCTTAGTTTTGATGATCTCCGGCCTAAGTTGCTCCTTCATGAACAACGATTGAAAAATTCGAAGGATGGATCTGATTCTTCCTCTCATCATGCCTTACTTGCTGTTCAATCTACTGGCTCTGGATCAAGTTCTTCCTCAAAGTCTAATTCCGGAGGGAGGAATAGGGGCCCCAACAACAAAAATCGTGGGGGTAACAATGGTAACAATAATCGAAATCAAACTAATCGTGGAAATGGCGGTGGTAATAATTCTCGTAGCTCTGGAAACAACAACAATGCTAATCAGGGACGCTTCAATGGTATGAGTAAATATTCTAACTTGTCATCCTATAGTATGCCTTGCCTAGATTATATATTAATAATTTATCGTCCCAGGGAGTAATTCATCAAGTAGCAATGTAAACTCTACCCCTACTTCCGATACTTGTGGTTTATGTTGGTCTCCAGATCATCAAACTGCCTATTGTCCTTAACGATTCAATTCCAGCTTTGTTCCCTCTTCCTCTGAAAGTGTCACTCCAGCCTTAGCTGATTGTCTGTTGGTGGTGAAGCTAATGATTCAATCTGGTACCCGAATTCGGGAGCTGCATCTCACATGACTCCTTCAGGATGGTAAGTTTTCTGCTATAACTTCTTATACTGGGTCTTGTTCTGTTGTAGTTGGTAATGGTACCTTACTCCCTATTAAAAGTACTGGTAATTTAACCTTAAAAACTACAAGTCGTCCCCTCAAGTTGTCGTCTGGCTATCATGTTCCTAACTCAAAACATAATTTATTACCAGTTAACAAGTTGTGTCAAGAAAATGATTGTGTTGTGAGTTTTGATAAAAAATTTGTTTCTGTTAAGGACCTGACAACGGGGGAGGTTCTGCTTCAGGGATCCAGTAAGCAAGGTGTCTACCCTCTTCAGCCTAGTGTTGTCCCTCCAGAATCATCAGTTCCTGCTTTCCTAGCCACTAAGGAGTCGGGTGACGTATGGCATGCTCGTCTGGGTCATACCTCTTCTAGCATTTTAGGATCTTTATGTTCAAATAAATCTATCACATGTACTTCTAAGTTTCATGATGATTGTGTTGGATGTAAGTTAGGCAAGATACATCGTTTACCTTTTGATTCAGTTGAACGTATTTCTACATATCCATTATATAAAATTCATAGTGATCTTTGGCAATCTCCAGTTTTGTCAAATCAATTATTTCGTTATTATGTTGTGTTTATTGACGATTTTTCGCGATATTCATGGATTTATCCCTTGCGTCGAAAATACGAAGCTAATTCCAAATTTATTATGTTTCAAAAGATGGTTGAAAATCTATTTAATTGCAAAATTAAAATATTTCAAAGTGATGGAGGAAGGGAATTTTATAATTCTCCTCTTCTACAACATTTATGTGATAATGGCATAATTTTTCAAAAATCTTGTCCCCATACTCTAGCTCAAAGCGGTGTTGCAGAATGCAAACATCGTCATATCATTAAAATGGCTCGTACTATGATAATTCATTCTGATATTTTTGCTGAATTTTGGGTTGATGCATCATACAATGCCACCTACACCATCAATAGATTGCCTAGCTCGGTTTTAGGGGGTGTTTCACCTTTTGAAAAATTATTTCATCGTCCCCCAACTTATCATTTTTTGAAAACATTTGGGTGTGAATGCTTCCCTTTGTTCATGAATTCTAAAAATCACAAATTACAACCTAAGTCTAAAACATGTGTTTTTATTGGATATGCAGTGGATTATAATGGGTATTATTGTTTTGATCCTACTACCAACAAAGTCTTCACTAGTCGTCATGTTCCTTTTCACGAACATAAGTTTCCCTATCGTACTTTGGTTGGTTCAGCGTCTTATGTGCCTTACACGTCACCTATGGTCTTAGATTGTTCTTGGAGTCCCATGAATGTTGTCTCCTCTAGTCCGTCTAGTGTGTCTCCTAGTCGTGTCCCATTTTCCTCGCGCACCGTTGATGTTCCTTTGCGAGATGGTTCTCCCCATCTCCCATCTCCTGCGTCTCTTGCGACGGCTCGGCCAGCAGTCAGCCTCGTCGCGTCTCCCTGTCCAGACGAGTCACCAGCTCATGCTGGCGCGACTCCCTCTACCTCGACATTTTCTGCCCAGCCCGACGACTCTCCAGCGCACGCTGGCTCGTCGGCCTCCTACTCCGTCCCGCCTGTCCAGTCCGCTTGGCACCCAGCGCACGCTGGCCTGCCTCGTGCGGCTGCTGGTTCCCTAGTGAGCGCTGGCCCAGCCTCACCCGCTGCTGCCCACGCGTCTTCCCTCGCGTCCACTCCCCCTCCCTCGCCATCTAGTATTGTGTCCCTCACCCCTTCCCCTCCTCGTCAGTATTCCCTTATTGCCAATAACCATCCCATGGTTACTCGGTTAAAAGATGGTGTGTCTAAGCCTCGCGTCTTAATGAACTTGAATACTGAAATTGTAGAGTCTGAACTTAATAATTTTAAACAAGCTTCTAAAGACTCACGTTAGCGTCAAGCTATGCTAGATGAATATAAGACTTTAATTAATAATGACACATGGGAGTTGGTACCTCGCAACTATGATAAGAATTTACTTGGTTGTAAGTGGGTTTATCGGATTAAATGTAATTCTGATGGTTCTGTGGAGCGGTTCAAAGCCAGACTTGTCGTTTTTGTAAATCACTAGCAGGCAGGTATTGATTACTTTGAAACCTTTAGTCCTGTTGTTAAGCCTACTACTGTTCGCTTAGTCCTTACTATTGTTGTTTCTCTAAAATGGTCTATTCGTCAATTAGATGTCAAAAATGCTTTTCTTCATGGTTTCTTTCATGAAGAGGTTTATATGTGTCAACCTCCGGGTTTTATTCATTCATCTAAACTAACTCATATTTATCTTCTTTGTAAGTCCATTTATGGTTTGAAACAAGCTCCTAGAGCTTGGTTTTCTTGTTTCAACAATTTTCTCTTATCTATTGGTTTCAAGTGCAGCAGTTGTGACACTTCTATGTTCACTCTTAAGTATCGTGGGCATCTTACCATTCTTCTATTATATGTTGATGATATTATCCTTACTGGTAGTAGTCCTCTTCTTGTTGCCAAATTCATTTTTGTTCTTTCTTCTCAGTTTGCTATGAAGGATTTAGGGGATCTTCATTACTTCTTAGGTGTTCAGGTTGTGCGTACTTCCTCTGGTTTATTTTTGTCTCAACATACGTATGTCTCTGATTACTCCGTGAATTCCATCTTCATACTGTTAAACCAGTTACCGCTCCTGTTGTCTCTAGCGTAACATTGTCTCTACTTGATGGAGAACTTCTTGCTGATCCCACAGATTATCATAGTATGGTTGGTGCATTGTAGTACTTAACTATGACTCGTCCATATATTGCTTATGCTGTTAATATGGTTTTTCAGTTTATGCATGCTCCTCGTACTACTCACCTTCATGATGTGAATAGAATTTTCAGATATCTGCAGGGCAAATTGGACTTTGGTATCTTCTTATATATCAGCAATTCTTCTACTGTTGTTATTGCCTATTCTGATGCAGATTGGGCAGGATGCCCTGACACGCGGTGTTTAACTACTGGTTATGCTATTTTTCTTGGGAAGAATCTCATTTCCTGGCGTTCTAAATAACAACCTACTGTCTCTAAATCCTCCACTGAAGCTGAAAATAGGGTTGCCTACACAAATGCAAAGACCATTTGGCTCAAGCAACTTCTTGCTGACATTGGCCATTTTCTTCGTCGTCCTGTAATCGTCTATTGTGATAATGTCTCTGCTACTTATCTCACTGCTAATCCAATTCATCATGATCGTAGCAAACATATTGACGTCGATTATCATTTTGTACGAGAAATGATTGCCAAGGGAGGTCTTATTCTTCGACATGTTCCTACTCAGTCTCAGGTTGCTGATATTTTTACTAAGGGCCTATCTACTGACTTGTTTACTAAACATCGTACCAATCTATCCTTTGTTTCTCCCCGTAAAGATTGAGGGGGTGTATTAGAGTAACATTATGTAAAGGGTAGAATGGTCGTTTACTAGTCGTAGGCCTGTATTACAAACACTATATATATTGAATGCCAGGGTTAACCTACTCAAGTATCACGGACATCCAATATTGAAGCATGAGGTGATAGGTCATATAAGTATATGAGTCGTGGGTAAATTTGGCCCGTACCTACTAGGGGATGATTTAGCCCCATCAAGTTTTTATTTGAACGTCATAACAATCCAACCATATAAATACACAAACTAGTGAGTCAAAATTTTATAATTTTTATTTATTAGAAATCAAAATATTAATAGTCAAATTTTACATTATTAATATGAAAATCAAACCATATAAATATGAAAAGAACCCGAGTAAAAATTACTATAATTCCACGGTCATACAAATTACAATAAACAACTTGGGGGAAATTCATTTGCTCCAGGTTAAAAGATTTCCTATTCTTACGTCGTGTTCTACAGCCAGTAAAGTACAATATCGTTGTCAAACAAAGTGTTGCTCAAACTTTTGCTATCACGACCTTAGCATGATATATAAGTGATGAGCGAGAGGATTCACAAGTTTAGACATGTCAAAGAACTCTGGCATGAAATTTTAATTTTGTCCACATTTTAGGGTCCTAAGAATATTTTTATATTTACGTTTAGAAAATCTTACTGCAAACAGAATGAATAATCTGATATAATATTATTGAACCAATTCTAGCTGCAATTTATTTATCTTCCGAATTTTGTAATTTTATCGTCAACATTACAACTAGCTAATTGATACACGTAATTTTATGACCTCTTACAAAATTGTGGAGCTCAAAAATAATTTATACTTCCTTCGCTCTTTCTCTATTGCAACAATGGGGTTGGGCACTGTTAGTATAATATAGTTAAATTCCTAATAACTCAGTTGTGTATTATTTTAGTTAGTTATGTAACTCCTTGCACAAGATACAAAATACCGGTTTGTTAGAGTTAGTTATGAGGTTGTTAGACACCTGAAACCTTGGCAGCACAGATACGAATATGGGGACGAATACGGGTACGGGGACGGGAAACGGTAAAATGAAAATTTTCGAAAACGGGTACGGCTCGGATTCGGCAAAAAAATAAAATAAAAATAAAATTTATAAATTAATATTTATATATATTTAATTAATGTTGAAGCAAAATTTAGAAAATAAGAAACATATTATACGGTTTTTCTTTAGTTAAAGGTGAGCTCAAATGTTTTATGAGTAATAATTAAAAATTTAAAAGAAAAGGAGGAAGATTTAATGGATTGATGACTAACTTTAGTCTTTAGTTGTGAATGAGGTGTCTCTCCTTTTCTCCTATTCTCTCTCATATAGAGCATTTAAATATTATATTTATATATTTTTTTTTTTGGTTCTACTACGAGGAGTTTCCCACCGCCTTTGGTGAGTGGACTAATCTCTCGCAGGAGTTTGCATGGGTACCTCAAAGGGCAGCATCCCTCCCAGCTGGGATTTTTTCCATACCCAAGGCTCGAACCCGAGACCTTGGTTAAGGAGCGAGAGGCCCTTAACCACTCATGCCAACCCCAGTTGGTAAATATTATATTTATAATATAAGTACAACAATCACATGCATTCTGCAAAAAGTCTAAAAGAAAAGAAAGAAAAAGTAAGACAAACTTGTAAAATATGTCGACATATTGATAGTCATGACAGAAATTTAAAACCAAAAGAATAGAGAGATCCTAGAAATCAGAATAGAGAAAACAGAGGTTAAGAAGGGGGAAAAGAACAGCAGCTGAAGGTTTCTAATGGCAGAGAAAGGGAAGAAAAAAAAAAGAAGGGAGAAGAATGAAGGTGAAGAAGATGAAGAGAGAGAAAATGCTTGGGGACGTCTCGTAGCCTCTAAACCCGTCCACAAGACGTCTTCACTCTACACCCAAGGCGTACCCATATGAGCCCGCCGTCCCCACCAGTCCGGGTTCGTTTTGGGGACGTTTTTGGGGTGTACCCGTCCCGTCCCCGACCAGTCCCCGTCCCCGGTACGGGGTTCGGTCCAAAGAAGGCGTACCTGTGCTTCATAGCTTGAAACTCTATTGTATAAATAGCAAACCAATGTTATAATAATTCAATTATTCAATACAGATGAAACACTTTTCTCTCTTCTTTTCTATTTCTCTCTCTATTTTCTCTCAATCAAAGAGTTCTTAGTATTGAACTCTCACATGGAATCAGAGCGGATCTTATGATGATCCTACATTCTTGTTTTGTTATTGATCAGTATATCAATTCTTCTTTCAAGAAAAAATTCCGCAAAGAAATTCCAAATTTCTTATAATCTGATTTATTTTTTCTTCTGTTTTCTTCAAACATTGAAAAGCTAAAATGTCAGCTGAAATTCTTCTTCAAACACTCAAGATCTATCACAAAATCCTAGTTCAAAATATTTCTTAAACAATTCTGATGTTAATTCATCCAAACTGGTGAATTCTACTTTCAATGGCACTGGCTTAATGATTGGAGAAGATCTATGAAAATTGCACTATCAATGAAAATAAATTGTGTTTCATCGA
The DNA here is from genome assembly GCF_026745355.1 of Beta vulgaris subsp. vulgaris. Classification (NCBI taxonomy): domain Eukaryota; kingdom Viridiplantae; phylum Streptophyta; class Magnoliopsida; order Caryophyllales; family Amaranthaceae; genus Beta; species Beta vulgaris. The sequence goes on from NC_079206.1 coordinate 14,934,820, forward strand.
TGGATCATTAGTCAAACTAGCAATTACTTCGTCAAATTTCAAGCTATGGAGCAGATGTAATGATTTAGTAATATCCTGGATGTTAAATTCTCTTGAACCTTGAATAAGTATGTTGAACCCTAGTTTTGATAATGACAAAGAAACAAAGGAACAAACTAAGTAGTGAACTAATGAATTATTTAAGTGTATGGTGTCTAAGGTATCAATGCAAGGAACTGGGAGAATACAAAGTCAATGAAGAAGTCAAGAGAGGATTTCAAAGGCTAAGTAAAGAAGTTTCTATGTTGATACTGGAGCAAGCATTGGATCAAGAATAATAGAAGCTAGGCGTTTTATTTTCTAGTTCCAATGTAAAGGAACAAAGAAAGAATGGTAAGGAACTGTGGCAGAATATTTGAGAATGAAGCGTTTGTTCCTCTGTAAGGAACAAACTCAGTGGCACTTAGTAAATATGTTAAAGGAACTGAACTAATATAAGGAACTAGACTTAGGCGTGTACTTAGTGTAACGGTTAAAAGATAATGGAGTAAGTCATGCCTAGATTATAGGAAATTAGTTATTTCTAATTTCAAATGATAAAATCATTTTAAAAAGAAAATCTGTTTTGGAAAAGATTATTTTTCGGAAAATAAGAAAATAAATATCCGGTTGTTAGAAAGATTTTATTTAAAGATATTATTTTCTTAAAGATTAGAAATTCAGATTTAAAGAATAAAAAGAGTTTATAAAAACTGATTTTCGGATAATTTGAAGGAACTCCTATTATTTAGGAGTAATGGCTGCATTTTATCCACGTTCATTTATAGTTCATGGGATCATGGGACATGATGTAAAACGTGTTCCTTAGGGGAAGGAACATCATGGGTAAATGGATTAAAACGTGTACTCTAACATTAATCCCACGTTCTTCATGATTAACACTATAAATATAGAAGTCTAGATAAGTTCCAAATTGTGTCTGACTAAGTAATTAAGTGAGTTTAACTTATTAAGTGTCAGTGCCTTCATTCTCTCATAATAGCCATTTGTTCTTTGCCTTCTTACTCTAATTCCACTAAGCTTATTTCGATCAATTGTATTTTGGTTTTTGGGGTAAGGGAACTTTGAGTGAAGTTCTGTAAGAGAAAGGCTTTGAGTGAAGCTTGTATGTGTGAGAAAACTTCGAGTGAAGTTGAGAGGAACTGCTGTTAAGGGAACAGTGGTTCAGGAACTTGAGTTTAGGAACTCAAGGTAGGGCTCGAGTTAGAATTAGGTTGTAACAGAGTTGTTTGCCTAATTAGTGAAAGTGTTGAGTTTAAAATCCCTAGTGGTCGAGGTTGTTTCTTCTTGTTGGGCCCAAGAAGTTTTTCCTCGTAAAAATCCCTTGTGTTCCTTTAGCTTGTTTATTCGTTTAAGTTTTAATTTCCGCAAAAAGTTACGTTTATTTCTACACCTACAATTCCCCCCCCTCTTGTAGTGTTCCTAGGGAAATAACAATTGGTATCAGAGCTAGAACTCACGTAAGATAGGAAACCCTATTGAGGAAAAGATCCAAGGAACAATGAATACCACCGAGAAACTTGAAGAAGGTTATTCCACTCAAAGGCCTCCTATGTTCAATGGGAAGTACTACAACTATTGGAAGAACCGCATGGAGATATTCATCAAGGCTGAAAACTATCAGGTATGGAGAGTCATTGAAGTTGGTGATTTCGAAGTCACAACTACAAATGACAAAAATGAGGTAACTCTTAAACCCCTCTCTGATTATGAAAATCTGATTTTGAAAAAATGGAAGTAAATGCCATGGCTATTAAACTATTGCATTGTGGACTTGGACCCCATGAACATAATAGGATCATGGGATGCAAATCCGCAAAGCAAATATGGGATTTACTAGAAGTAACCCACGAAGGAACTAATGAAGTTAAAAGATCGAAAATTGATTTACTTATGAATCAATATGAACTGTTCTGCATGAAATCCAAAGAAAGCATCCGAGACATGTTTACTCGTTTTACTAACATTATAAATGAGTTGGCTTCTCTTGGAAAGTTTATTTCATCTGAGGAACAGGTTCGAAAGTTCTTAGGAGTCTTCCTAAGGACAGATGGATGGCTAAAGTCACGCTCTTCAAGAAACAAAAGACTTCACTAAGTTCAACTTAGAACAGCTGGCAGGGTCACTTATGACTCATGAGCTTCACCTTGATACTGAATATGGTGAAAGCTCCAAATCAAAATCAATTGCTCTCAAAGCAGATGATGAAGATGATTCGGACTCTGAAGAAGAAGAAGCAGCCCTCATGGTTCGAAAATTTCGAAAGATGTACAGGAACATGAAGAATGGAAACTTCAAAGGTAAAACTAAGAAATTTTCTAACAAAGCTGCTTGTCATAAATGTGGAAGTACAGATCACTTCATCAAAGAATGTCCTCTTTGGGAAAACGACAAAACCAAAGAAAGGAACAAGGAACGCTTTGCTGAAAGGAACAAAGAATCAAAAGCACCTTTCTCTAAGGCAAATGTGCGCAAAGCTATGATAGCTGCTTGGGGAGATTCAGAGACGGAAGAAGAAGAGGAACAACCAACTGAAGAAACAGCAAACCTTTGCCTAATGGCAAACATCGACGAAAAAGAAGATGAAGAAAAAATTGAGGTAAGTCAACATGGACTTATGCAGAACTAGATGGTAAAACTAGGACTGAAATATATGATCTTCTTTATGATGCAATTCTTGAATGTAGAGATGAACGTAAAAACGTGAACAAACGGAACAAGCCTTAAAGGTTTGCAAGGAACACATAGAATGGCTTAAGAAAATGAGAACTGATGTCGAAACTAGATTTTTTGATTTGTTTGATAAAAACTTAAAAATCAAAGAATGTTATGAGAGTTTGAAAAATGAAAATTATCTAATTAATTTAGAGATTTCACACTTGAAGGAATTTGTCCCTGTTCTGAGTTCCTTTGATATAAGATCAACCCCTTTGAAAGGATACAGATCTGAGATTGAAAAAATAAAAAAGAGAAAAATGTTTTAAAGGAACAGATCTGTAATCTTAAAAAGGAACTGGTTGTCGCAAGGAACAGAGGCAAAATCATGAAAGTTCCTAAGTGGATTGAGAAACCACAGACCAAAAGGAAGGAAGGTCTTGGTTTTGAAAACTACAAGAAAAGGAACAAGACAAAGAAATATGTTGATCTACCTAGTGATAAGTTCTGTATGTATTGTGGCAAGGTAGGTCATTACATAAATCAATGTCAACTAAAATCTGAGATGATTGGGAAAAATGTGACAATAAGTAAGAAAAAATGGGTTGTCAAAACAAATCCTAGTCAAGAACAGGAACCCACGAAAGATGGGGTTCCTTCAACTAACAACTAGTTGATTTTTGCAGGTTGGAGTGAGGGGGAACAACACTTGGTATCTCGATAGTGGTTGTTCCAAGCACATGACAGGAGACAAAACGAAGTTTCTCTCACTCACAACCTATGAAGGTGGCAGTGTAACATTTGGTGATAATAAGAAAGGTAACATTGTTGCTATGGGTAAGGTCGGTAAGTCACCATTACACTCCATTGAAAATGTATTTTTAGTTGAAGGTCTAAAACATAATCTATTAAGCATTTCTCAATTCTGTGACAAAGGAAATACTGTAAAATTTGATAAAGAAAAATGCTTAATCATCAACATTAAAACTAAGAAGGTTATGTTGGAAGGAACAAGGAAAGGGAACACATACATTGTGGATCTAGACCTTGTTCCTCAAATCAATTTAACTTGTCTTAGTGTTATTGAAGATGATTCACTTCTATGGCACAAGCGTCTAGGACATGCTAGCTTTTCATTACTTGAGAAACTTAGATCAAAAGACCTTGTTTTAGGATTACCATCTATAAAATTTCATATTGATCAAGTTTGTGATGCATGTGCACGAGGAAAAAAGTAAGATCCTCTTTCAAATCTAAAACGATTGTAAGTACCACTAAACCATTAGAGTTAATTCATATGGACTTATGTGGACCCATGAGAATTCAAAGCAGAAGTGGAAAGAGGTATGTACTTGTGATTGTAGATGACTACTCTAGGTACACTTGGGTTATTTTTCTCTCTAGTAAAGATGAAACTTATGATGAGTTCCTTGTCTTTGCTAAAAGAGTTCAAAACCTAAGTGGACATAAAATAATGCACATTAGATCAGATCATGGCAAGGAATTCGAAAATTATAAATTTGATGACCTAAGCAGAGATAATGGCCTAGATCATAATTTTTCTGCCCCTAGAACACCACAACAAAATGGTGTTGTAGAAAGGAAAAATAGAACTTTGGAGGAAATGTCTAGAACCATGTTAATTGCTAGTGAACTTCCAAGGAACTTTTGGGCTGAAGCTGTTAATACTGCTTGTCACATAATTAATCGTGCCATGATGAGACCTATAATTAATAAAACTCCTTATGAACTTTACTTTGGAAAGAAACCAAACATCACCTATTTAGAACATTTGGATGCAAATGTTATGTGCATAATAATGGAAAAGATAATCTTGGAAAATTTGATGCAAGGAGTGATGAAGCAACATTTTTAGGATACTCCTCACATAGTAAAGCTTATAGAGTATATAACAAGAGAACTATGTGTGTTGAAGAAAGTATTCATGTAATCTTTGATGAATCTGACAAACATAATCCAAGCATACAGGTTGATGACTATGAGATAGGGTTAGCGCAACCTAGTTCAAGGAACACAGATTCACAAGAAGAAGAAGAAGTGAAAGAGGAAAGGAACGAGGAATTCGAAAATAATGAGATCAATGATATTCCTGTTCCTCAAGGAGGAGAAGATACTTCTGTTCCTCTAAATGAGGAACTGAGTCCACCGAGGCTAACAGAGGAACAACTGAGCAGAGTTCCTCATCCACTCAAGGAACTCATGAGGAACAACATGTTCCTATAAGAGAGTTTCAACCAAAACCTTGGAGATTACAAAAGTCACATCCTGTGGAACTCATAATCACGACATATCCAAAGGTACGCAAACTAGATCTCAGTTAAGGAACTTTTGTGCATTTCATGCGTTCCTATCAATGATGGAACCAAGAAATCATGAAGAAGCCTTAACTGACTCTGATTGGATTATTGCAATGCAAGCTGAATTAAATGAGTTTGAAAGAAACAAGGTATGGCATCTAGTTCCTTCATCTAAACAACAAAAAGTAATTGGCTTAAAATGGGTGTTTAGAAACAAACTAGATGAATATGGAACCATTGTAAGAAACAAAGCTAGACTTGTAGTAAAAGGTTATAACCAACAAGAAGGAATTGATTATGAAGAAACTTTGCTCCTGTAGCTAGATTAGAAGCCATTAGAATCTTAATTGCATTTGCTGCTTACATGGGATTTAAATTATATCAAATGGATGTTAAGTGTGCATTTTTAAATGGCTATCTAAACGAAGATGTATATGTTGAACAACCCCCTGGTTTCGAAAATAACAATCTCCCAAATCATGTCTACAAGCTTGATAAATTTATGGGTTAAAACAAGCACCTAGATCATGGTATGAGAGATTATCTAAGTTCCTTTTAGAAAATAACTTTAAAAGAGGAAAGGTTGATAAAACCTTGTTCCTAAAATCTAAAGGAACTGATATTTTGCTTGTTCAAATATATGTTGATGACATCATATTCGGAGCTACTAATGAAACATTGTGCAAAGAATTCTCAAATCTCATGAGCAATGAATTTGAAATGAGTATGATGGGAGAATTAAATTTCTTTCTTGGACTACAAATCAAACAAACTGAAAAAGGTATAATTGTTCACCAACAAAAATACATAAAGGAACTATTAAAGAAATATGGCCTCGAAAATTCAAAGATAAATCACACTCCTATGGGAACTTCAACTAGATTGATGAAGACTCCATAGGAACAAGTGTTGATCAAACAAAATTTAGAGGAATGATTGGTTCACTTTTGTATCTAACTGCTAGTCGTCCAGACATAGCTTTCAGTGTTGGTTTGTGTGCTAGATTTCAAGCAAATCCAAAGGAGTCTCACCTCACTGCTGTGAAGAGAATTCTTAGATACCTTAAAGGAACAGATGATCTTGGACTCTACTATCCAAGAAGTGATACATTCGAACTAAAAGGATATGCAGATGCAGATTATGCTGGAGATCTTGTTAATAGGAAAAGCACCTCAGGTATGGCACAATTCCTTGGTCATAGTTTAGTTTCTTGGAGTACCAAGAAACAAAACACAGTTGCTTTATCCACTGCTGAAGCAGAATATGTAGCTGCTGCTGCATGTTGCTCTCAAATGCTTTGGATAAAACAACAACTTAGTGACTATGGAATAAACTTTGAATGTGTTCCTATTTATTGTGACAATACAAGTGCTATAAGTATATCTAAAGATCCAGTGCATCATTCTAGAGTAAAGCATATACATATTAGACATCACTTTTTAAGAGAAAATGTCGAAAAAGGTTTGATCAAACTTGAGTTTTGTCAAACTGATTATCAGATTGCTGATATCCTAACTAAGCCTTTGCAAAGAGATAGATATGAGAAATTAAGGCTTGAGTTAGGCTTAATAAAAATTAAGTGATTGTTCCTATGTCAATTCCCCCATGTTTGAATCAATTTGAGTGACTTTGTGTGCTAAAAATAATTGTGTTTAATTGCCTAAGACCATTGCAAATTGGAATGTTGCAAAACATAACCATGAAGTCAAAGAAACTAAACAACTCACAAATGTCACATAATACTCCCCTTACTGTTCCTAAGGTCAAGAAACATGCATAGTATGAAGGATATTGATATGTAGCATTAGTTGTTCCTATAGCACAAGTTCCTTAGCATTTATTTTCTTTCAAAAATTAAAATTCATAAAAATCCGAAAAATCCGATAAAATCCCAAAAATTAAGGGGAACCAGTTTAATTAAATCTTGGTTCTTTTTATCTTTTCGTTTTCTTTCTTTTTTTTTTTTTTTTTTTTTTATTTCTTTTGGTTTATTTCTTTCCCGCGTGTCATAATTACTATTACATGCAAAACTTCCTTCTTCAATTCATCTAAGAAACCGTGTTCCTCTCAAACGCTTCATCTTCACCAAATCCGAAACCTCATCACACCCTTTGATACTCCATAAAAACCTCCAAACCTTCATAATCATGGCAAAAACTTCAAGAAACTCACCTTTTCCAACACAAAAACAACCGACACTTCAAAAATGGAAAATTCTTCATCTCCAACTAAAATCCTTGAAAACGACATAATTCAAGAAAACCCCATAGAGGAACAGCAATTAGAATCTCCTAGAAGGAGCATGAAAAGAAGAAAATTGATTGGGGAAGATGATGAAGAAGAAACCCCGGAACAATCTCAGGGGAAGAAGAAGAAACTGCACCTGTTCCTTCCAAAGGAACTGTTTCTTCGTCTTCCAAGAAAAGGGTCGAACGAAGTGAATCTAGGTATGTCTTGGGCTTTTGCGTCGATTTAGAATGGGCAAATAAAATTGAATTTCTAGAATTAACCTCCATTCTAAAGGAACAAGGCATGGAATTCTTGTTTGAATTCGCCTTTAATAATGCTCTTGTTCCTCTAGCTATGGACGAGTTTTGTGCAAATTTTGTTAATACTAATGGAACTTGCACAACTGAAGTTAGAGGCAAGAAAAATAAGGTTTAATCAAGCAACTTTAAGCAAAGTATGGGAAGTTCCTTGCAAAGGAACTGATTTGTATTTTAAAAGGAAAGGAACTGTTTCCTTTCCGAATTTTCCTCAAGACAAAATCTTAGAATATTTTGGAGGAACAGCTGGCCAAAACAAACTTAACCATAACACCTCTCTTCCCTTCACAAAGTACTGTTTAACTTGGTTTGGAGAGCACTCATTCCTCGAACTGAAAAGAGGAATGAAGTGGGTCTCTTGGATATGTGTTACATGTTTTGCTTGGACCACACATACAAATAATTTCCCTTCCCTCTTCATTCAACACATTAACCCACTGATTGAAATCATTGTGTTATTGGTACGGTGCCTTGATAACTTCCTTACTTCATCATTTTGAAGTAAGACTTACTGGTTGGACCACCATAGGGTCAAACAAGGGAACATTTGAATGAGAAGACCCTAAATGGACTTGGTTGTCTGTCCAAGAAGGTGTTCTCATTCAAGGAAGAATGGCTTCCAGTTCCTCAGGAAAAAGAAAATGCCCAAACTGGACTTAGAAGAAGATAATGATGTAATCTTGGATAACCCTGTTCCTAAGCCGGAGGAACCAAACCTAAGAGGCGCAAACACATTGCCACTAAGCCTAAACCCTCTGTTCCTTTGAGAGTGAGAAAGAGCACTCGTCGAAAAATTGCTCCTGTTCCTGTTCCTTCCAATGAGGACTCTCCTTTAGTCCTTTCGGATAATGAGGAACAGGTACCCTTACTCTCAAGGAACCACTACCTCCACCATCTCCCAAACTCTCTGTTCCTTCACAAAAATACCCTCCATTTCACCTTCGTCCTTCTCTGTTCCTTCAAGTTTTGAGCAGTTGAAGGATGAAATAAAAGGACCAAATCCTTTTGCTTCCACCTCCACAACTCTTCCACCCACACCACCATTTCTTCCTCCCATTTATCACCCTTCACCTTCTGTTTCCATTCCTGGAACAGATGAGCCTTCCACTCAAACCTCCCCAGTTCCTTCACAACATCCCCCATCTGCCTCTAGTTCCAAGGTAAGGAACAGGAAAATCCGGATGACACTACCTGGGTTAATGAAGTCTGCCTTCCTGCACAACATATGATAAAATTTTACAATCATCTTCATTGGACTTTGGATGCCAAAACTGATACTATGAAAAGTCTTATGAAGAAATTGAGTGATACCGTGGTTGCGCAGCAAAAGAAGATGGACACTATGGCTCGTACTTTGGAGGAGCTGAAGGAACAGGTTGAACTACATCATGGGGTGGTGATGAAAAAGTTGGAGGATGTGGTTGAAGAAGAAGTTGTAGAGGAACACCATTCCCCTTCCCTTTCTTAGTTTCTTTTATTGTTTTGTTGTTCCTGTTTCTTTCATAAGGAACACAACTTTTGTTTCTTCCTTTTTCTTTTCTTTCTTTGTTTTGTTATGGAACAAGTGCTATATAATCAATGACTTTTGCTATATTGTCTATGTTTCTAAATGCTTTGCATAATTTCTTCCTTGGAATGGCTAGTATTATGTGATTGATGTTTGAGCAAGTTTACTCTTTGATTTTCTAACTTAACCACTAATGGTGCTTGCATATTGGTCTTAAGGTGTTAAATCAATTCATCAATTCATGCAGAGTCTATTCTTTTTGAGGATGACAAAGGGGGAAAAGGATTTAAGGAACAAACTGTACATCTAAAAAATGAAAGTTGAAAAAAAATTAAAAATTGGATAAGGTAAATGAAAAATCAAAAATAGGTTAAGGTAAATGAAAAATCAAAAACTTCAGTTACTCATATAATTGTGTTTTATTTTTCATTTTCTTCTTTATGTTTTTATTTTCATTCACTTATATTTTTGTTATTTTCCTTAGTTTGTACCTTTGTTGTCATCATCAAAAAGGGGGAAATTGTTGAACCCTAGTTTTGATAATGACAAAGAAACAAAGGAACAAACTAAGTAGTGAACTAATGAATTATTTAAGTGTATGGTGTCTAAGGTATCAATGCAAGGAACTGGGAGAATACAAAGTCAATGAAGAAGTCAAGAGAGGATTTCAAAGGCTAAGTAAAGAAGTTTCTATGTTGATACTGGAGCAAGCATTGGATCAAGAATAATAGAAGCTAGGCGTTTTATTTTCTAGTTCCAATGTAAAGGAACAAAGAAAGAATGGTAAGGAACTGTGGCAGAATATTTGAGAATGAAGCGTTTGTTCCTCTGTAAGGAACAAACTCAGTGGCACTTAGTAAATATGTTAAAGGAACTGAACTAATATAAGGAACTAGACTTAGGCGTGTACTTAGTGTAACGGTTAAAAGATAATGGAGTAAGTCATGCCTAGATTATAGGAAATTAGTTATTTCTAATTTCAAATGATAAAATCATTTTAAAAAGAAAATCTGTTTTGGAAAAGATATTATTTTTCGGAAAATAAAAAAATAAATATCCGGTTGTTAGAAAGATTTTATTTCAAAGATATTATTTTCTTAAAGATTAGAAATTCAGATTTAAAGATAAAAAGAGTTTATAAAAACTGATTTTCGGATAATGTTGAAGGAACTCCTATTATTTAGGAGTAATGGCTGCATTTTATCCACGTTCATTTATAGTTCATGGGATCATGGGACATGATGTAAAACGTGTTCCTTAGGGGAAGGAACATCATGGGTAAATGGATTAAAACGTGTACTCTAACATTAATCCCACGTTCTTCATGATTAACACTATAAATATAGAAGTCTAGATAAGTTCCAAATTGTGTCTGACTAAGTAATTAAGTGAGTTTAACTTATTAAGTGTCAGTGCCTTCATTCTCTCATAATAGCCATTTGTTCTTTGCCTTTTACTCTAATTCCACTAAGCTTATTTCGATCAATTGTATTTTGGTTTTTGGGGTAAGGGAACTTTGAGTGAAGTTCTGTAAGAGAAAGGCTTTGAGTGAAGCTTGTATGTGTGAGAAAACTTCGAGTGAAGTTGAGAGGAACTGCTGTTAAGGGAACAGTGGTTCAGGAACTTGAGTTTAGGAACTCAAGGTAGGGCTCGAGTTAGAATTAGGTTGTAACAGAGTTGTTTGGCCTAATTAGTGAAAGTGTTGAGTTTAAAATCCCTAGTGGTCGAGGTTGTTTCTTCTTGTTGGGCCCAAGAAGTTTTTCCTCGTAAAAATCCCTTGTGTTCCTTTAGCTTGTTTATTCGTTTAAGTTTTAATTTCCGCAAAAAGTTACGTTTATTTCTACACCTACAATTCAGCCCCCCTCTTGTAGTGTTCCTAGGGAAATAACAAAGTAGAAGTGTTCTATACTTTCAGATAGCAAGAGAAATATGGCTTGATCTTGAAGAGAGGTTTAGTCAATCCTCACGTCCTCAGCTGTATTCTGTACAACATCAAGTAGGTGACATATCACAAGGACAAGATGAAGGAATTACTATTTTCTTTACCAAAATCAAGTTGTCGTGGGATCAGTTGAATGAATTGGATCCATTACCTTCATGTGAGTGTACTGGATATAATTGCACTCTTACTCATAAATTGGAGAAATCTCAATAGAAGCAAAGGTTGATTCAACTTTTGATGAAAACAAACGAAAAATTTGTTCATACAAAAAGTACAATACTCATGATGAATCCTCTTCCAACAATATCTAAAGCATATGGATTATTGCTTCAAGAAGAGACTCACAAAGAGTTAGCTAATCTGAAATCTACTTCAAATGTTGATAATACAACATTTTCAGCAAATAGGATGAATGATAAGCCTTATTTCTCCAAGAATTTCATCAATATTGGTACAAGAATGCCTGCTAAGAATCACTTGTTTTGTGCTAATTGCAAGATGAAGAATCATACAGATGATAAATGCTAGAGACTTCATGGTTATCCCAAGGATGACAAATACAAAAGCAAGAGAGTAGCTGCATTAGTTCAATCTGATTTTATTAAGAATTCTGTTGAAGAAACCGGTGTTGTTCATGCCACATTTACACAAGACCAACACAAGCAATTCTTGCAGTGTTTGGAGAAACAACAGACTCAAAACTCTAGTCATGAATCAGGAATCACTAGTAGAATAAATGTTATTTGTTGCAGTTAAAAAGTGCCCTATTACGGCGGTTATGGCTACGCAACAATTAAGGGGGCAGCAATAGGTAATTAATATATTGTTGTGGTTTCTAGGCAAAACCGCAGCAATATATTTATTTTATATTAGAAAATTTTAGTATATTGCTGCGGTTTCTAGGGAAAACCGCAGCAATATACTCTATTTTATAATAAATAATACGCATATTGCTGCGGTTCCTAGTCAAAAACTGCAACAATAGGTTGGGGGTAGGTAAAAAAATTTTTTTTTTTTTTGCCATTAGATTCAAAAGATGAAAATAATTCAAAAAATCAAAAACTTCCAACAAAATCTTAATACAGAACATAAAAATGAAAAAAAAATCTACACGGAAATTCAACACTTAAACAGTGTATCAGAAAAACATTAACAAAGAAATCTAGAGGCAAACTTAACATTACATTATACAAACTCAACATTAACAAAGAATTCAACACCAATGACTCTCGTTCTTCGAATTTCGATGCCGGCGAGCAGTAAAGCCAACGAATTTTTTTTAAACAAACGAAAAAGTAAAACTAGATTTAGATGTACACAGAATTTATCTTTTGATTATGAGATATACAAATCTAAAAACAAAATAGAAATACAAAACTAATAAAGAAAATCAAAAAATAAAGAAAAAAGTGAAAAGAACAAAACAGGGACGAACGAAGGGCCGCGGCGAGAGAATGCCGACGTTAGTAAGACGAACGTCGACCGTGAAAGAAGTTGGTGAGAGGTGGTGCGGACGACTGACTTGGTGAACGACGATAAGGTGCGAACGGCTTGGTGGCGAACGAAAAAATTGGTGAGCAATGGTGCGGACGACTTACATCGATTTGTTGTTCGGTGATGATGCGATGAGGTGACTTGGTGGATGACGATTAGGTGCGGACGAGCGATGAAGTTGGTGGTTTGAAGAAGACGACTGAGAGGATGCCGACGAGGTGAGGTGAGAGGATGAGAGGAGAGAGAGAGGGAGAGAAAACACGGTTGAGAGGAGAGAGAGAGTGAGAGAGAAAACGGCTAAGAGAGAGTGAAATGGGTAGGAGGTGTGAAAACCCTAATTGTCACTTGGCAATTGGCATACGGGGTTTTATTAAATTTTAAAGGCTATTGCTGCGGGTTTTTTCTAAAACCACAGCAATATATTAAAATAAAATTATTAAATATTATTTTAATATTGCTGCGGTTCTTGTTAGAAATCGCAGCAATATATCCTGGTCAAAGGGTCAACAATTTTTAAAAAATATTCGTTGACACTATATTGCTGCGGTTTCAGCCAAAAACTGCAGCAATATGGTTATTTTATATTTTTTTTATGTGTTATATTGCTGCGTATGGGTAAAATTGCAGCAATATCACCGCAGCAATAAGCAATTATTCTACTAGTGAATTGGTTTGGTTGTCAGTTCTCAATTAACAGGTAAAATCTGTTTACTTTCTAAATATCATAATTCTTGGATATTAGACAGTGGCACCACTGATCATATGTGTTCAAAATTACATATGTTTGATTCATATGTTAAAATCACACAACCTCATCCTATATATGATAACTATACCAGATGGAAATAAGATCAAAGTTGAACATAAAGGCACTACTTCTCTAGGAGGTATTGTTAATCTATAGAATGTTCTTCATGTGCCAGGCTTTCAGTTCAACTTAATATCAGTTTCTAAGTTGTGTCATGATGCTAACTACTCAGTATCATTTGTAAATGATACATGTGTGCTTCAGGACCTTTCCTTGAACAAGCAAATTGTGCTTGTTAGGCTAGACAAAGGTCTCTATATGCTGGATGCTTCGCTTCTATCATCTACTGTTGTTGTATCTAATAAAAATCTGTCTATTGCTCTTACTTCTGCATCCTCCACTAAGATCAAAGAAGCCAAATTATGGCATTTGAGAATGGGACACATCTCATTTAGAAAAATCAAGAGTGTTAAGGGTCTTGATGTTAAAGGGTGTATAACTGAATGTTTTTGTAATGTTTGTCCTTTAGCTAAACAAATAAGATCTTCATTTCCTGTTAGTTCTATTAAGACTAATAATCCATTTCAATTGTTGCATTTGGATGTATGTGGACCATATATATGCTATTCATGATCATTTTGGTTGTACACAATTTCTTACAATAGTAGATGATTACACCAGAATGGCATGGCCTCATTTTCTGAAGAATAAAAAGATTATGTTTCTATTATGACTCAATTTTTTGAAACATGTGGAGACTCAGTTTGAATTGAAAGTCAAAGCTATAAGATCTGATAATGCTCCTGATTTGATAGAGGAGATATAAAAGATTTATTTCTTAGCAAAGGGATTGTACAATAAAAGAGTTGTAGCAATACTCCACAATAGAATGGTGTTGTAGAGAGAAAGCATAAACACCTTTTAGAGACGGCAAGAGCTTATCCATTCAATCTCAACTACCTTCTAAATATTGGAATGAATGCATTCTTATTGCAACTTAGTTAGTTAACATAATACCCCTCAAAAGCATTCAATTCTCTTCTCCCTATGAAAAACAATTTAGCAAACCACCTGATCTTTCTTATTTGAAAGTATTTGGTTGCTTGTGTTATATCTCAACTTCTTCTGTTAAGAGACGTAAGTCTGAACCAAGGGCTCAAGCTTGTGTTTTCTTAGGTTATCCCTCAAATCATAAGGCTTATAAAGTCCTTAATCTTAGCACCAACAAAATTATAATTTCAAGAGACTCATTTTCATGAAAAGCATTTTCCATTTCATTTTTCTTCTAATCCTAAAAATACATATTCAACTCAATTTTTCCTTACTGTCATTACATCAAATTCTGTTATTACACCAGATTTTCCATCAACATCTACTCCTACCACTCTTGTTCCTTCCCCTACTACTTTTGTCATTCCACATCATTCTGCTTCTCTTTCAACTGATAATTCTTTTACCTCTTCTCATACTTCTCTTCCTAGTAATAATGATAATATCATTATTTCTCAGCCAATTAATCAGCCATCTCCATGAAGAAAATCTTCTAGAGTCATTAAAACTCCTGCTCACTTAAAAGACTTTGTATGTTCAACTTCAGTCACACATTGGTGTAAATTGGTTTCCTACCAATCTCTTCCTCCTTCCCATAAGGCTCTTGTTGCTTCTCAAATTGACAGTGTTGAACCTACTGTTTATAATGAAGGTGAACTGATGATCATTAGGTAGAAGTTATGTCAAAGAAATCCCTGCTTTCCAACAGAATGGTACATGGGAATTTGTTTCTCTTCACAAGCGCAAGAAAGCAATAGGGTGTAAGTGGGTTTACAATATTAAAAAGCATGATGATGGCACTATTGAGAGGTACAAGGCTCATTTGGTGGCAAAAGGATTCACTTAAAAGTATGGCCTTGATTATTCTGAAACATTCTCACCGGTAGTTAAAATGTCTACTGTAAGATGTTTGATTTCTTATGCAACAAGTCAAAATTGGAACTTATTTCAGCTTGATGTTAACAATGCCTTCCTTCATGGTTTTTTTTACATGAGGAGGTTTATATGAAAGTCCCTGATGGTGTTGTGACTCCTAAAGGTATTGTTTGCAAGGTAAAAAGGTCACTTTATGGCCTAAAACAAGCATCTAGGCAATGGTTTGCTAGACTTGTTGATGAACTTCTCTCTCAAAACTTTGTACAGTCTAAAAATTATTATTCACTATTTTTAAAGAAAGCAAAATGGTGATGTTACATTTGTTGCATTATATGTGGGTGATATAATCATCACTGGTTCTAATGAAGCTACTATTGCAACCCTGAAGTCTCACTTGCATGGTATCTTCAGCATCAAGGATTTGGGTCTTCTACATTATTTTCTTGGCATAGAAATTAGTCACAATAATCTTGTTGGTTACATATTGACTTAGAAATAATTTACAAATGAGATGCTCACTAATTGTCCTCTTCATTTGTCTAAGGTTGTTGTCACTCCATTTCCATTAAACCTTAAACTCTCAGCTGATGACACTCCTATGTATGATAATGTAGAGCTGTGCAGGTGGTATGTGGGTAAATTAATTTTTTTAACCCACACCAGACCTGACATTGCCTTTGTTGTGCAATCTTTAAGCCAGTTCATGCACAGCACCAGGATGTCTCATATTAAAGCACTTATTCATACTCTCAGGTATATCAAACACCTACTGGTCAGGGTATCATTCTTAAGGCAATTGCTCAGCTTACTTTACCAGCCTTTAGTGATTGTGATTGGGCTTCCCTACCCAACATCTAGAAGATGGATATGTTCTACTTCTAGGCAACTCTTCTATCAGCTGGAAATCAAAGAAACAAGGTACTATCTCAAAGAGCTTATCTAAAGTAGAATATAGAGCAATGTCTCAAGTTGCTAGTGAAGTGACTTGCGTTGTGAGATTACTTGAGAAATTCGGTGTTTCAAATCTCATACATGTTGTCTTGCATTGTGATAATCAGTCAACAATTCACATTGCTAAAAATCCTATTTTTCATGAAAGAACCAAACATATTGAAGTGGATTGCCACTTCATAAGAGATAAGGTTCTTGAAGGTTTACTTCAATTGAGCTACTTGCCTACTCAAAATCAGCTAGCTGAGATTTTCACAAAAATTCTTCCTAGTGTACATCATAATCTGCTCTCTTCCTAACTTGGTATGGTTTTTGATTCACCATTCCAAGTTTGAAGGTGGGGGGGGAGGGGGGTGTTGGTATAACATAGTTAAATTCCTAGCTCAGTTGTGTATTATTTTAGTTTGTTATGTTAGTTATATAACTTTTGTATAAGATACAAAATACCAGTTTGTTAGAGTTAGTTAGGAGGTTGTTAGACACCTCAAACCCTCTTGTATAAATAGCGAACCAATGTTGTAATAATTAAATTATTCAATATAGATTAACACTTTTCTCTCTTCTTTTCTATTTCTCTCTTTATTTTCTCTCAATCAAAGAGTTCTTAATCTTGAACTCTGATAAGCACTGTTATTAAGGAAATAAAAAATAGCAAGGGTAATATTGTCAATAATTAGTTGGTGGGTAATTAATGATAGTTTTAGTAAGGCAAAGCAAAGATAATATTGTCAACTAAAGTTACTTTTTTAACCAAAAATAGCATTGTTGCAATAGATATGAAACTACCATAAGTAGTCACTGTTGTAATAGATAAAGAACGGAGGAATTATATTCCAATTTCATACATTTTTCATGTATGTTATCATGGCTTCGAACTTAATTTTCTTTTTGACGGGATTAGGGCTTCAATTTAGTAATACATGTGTGTAAACGTAATGACAACTTATCCTTAAAAGGAGCCTTGATACTCATAAACTTTCTCCACTAGCAAAAAAACATACTAACGACTTACTTTATATTAAGTTGCGGGTGATATGAATAATACATCGAACGAATGATGCTCGAAAATAACCAAATTGAATAACCAATTTAAGAGACTCGGATTATGTAAGGAGCATCAAAGGAGAACAAGAAAAGGTAACAAAGATGTTGAGTTCTTAGTCACTAACGAAGATGAAGGTGAAATCAACCTCACGCAGTGCCCTCTACTCTAGGACCCAAGAGACTCAAGCCTTTACTTAAGGCCCATGGATCAACTCCCAACTTGGACAGGGCAGGTCAAAATCATATCTTCCGAAATTGTCAAACTGCTAATACCCTATCGGCCCGTTTGGTAGTTGGTCATAAATAGTGGTAATGGGAACGAATTTGTGTGTAAATTTGAGAAAAATATCATTGTCCATTCCCATGGTAATGCTAATTTATCCTAATGTGTCCACTTTTCATCTTGAATTTTCATTCCCATCCAATACCACCTTGTAGGAACTAAATCCGCTAACAACATAAATTAAACTTATCTGAAAAACCGTGGCGTGAAGAATTCACTGCCCTAAAGTTGAATTTGCCCCGCTACAACACACGGCCTCACAGCAATCAACCTCCAGGGGTACACGGTCTCTGCGTTTCCAGTGTAGATGGAAAAACAGATTGAAAACGATCTTGAATATTGCCCAGAAAGATATTTTCGAGAGAGGAAGAAGAAGGTGTTTATGATTTTCTGTGTGTTAATGAGAACAGTAACCTCGTATTTATAAAGAATAATAGGGTTAAAACGTGGTTACCAGCCGACATTGTGGGAGGAGATAATGGCACGTAATTAGGAAATAACGGCTCATTAAGGGAGGAAATCAGGGAAAAAACGGTAACTAATTACTGGCTAAAAACGACAGATTTTTGACCCAAAACTTTAGTTAAGTTAAGTTTATTCCCTAAAGCCCAAGGCCCAAGGCCCATGGCCCGGGCGGGCGCGCGTGTTTGGTGACTCCACTCACCACATGCCCACTAAAAGTCCTTTTGTCACACAACTCAATGGGTATAGAAAGTGTAATGTATATAAACCCCTTACACTCCTATTATTCTATCAATGTGGGACTCTTCACATTCTCTTTTGAAGCAACTCTTGAGTTTCCTTAAAAACATTTTTTAATAAACTCCAACAATTCCCCACATGATTCAAAAAGAAAACAGGAAAAAACAGGGCTGAAAACAGATGATCTGGGCAATAGATACTGAGTTTTGAAGTATCAATGTCTTATGGACTTGAATTGACACTCAGTGCATACAAATATGTCTTACTGTCATAAGAGGTAGATTTCTCTTTGAACCTTTCATGATGTTAGCAAAACATAGTTGCGCACTCAACCTTTTTCAAATCAAGATACGTTCTCGCAAATATAATATAGATGCCCCACAATTAGCCTGGATTCTCGTGAATGCTCTAGAGAGCCTAAGCCTTTGGACTCTCATAGGGGATTGGGCGTAACCCCCACATTCACATAGGTAAGTTCATCAAGTTTGTACTGTCACAAACCACCTCAAATAAGGCTATGAACTTATTAAGAGCTTTATGCTCAACCTTACACATATTACAGTAATTAAAACAAAATACTACATCACTTTTATTAATAGGAATGGTAGTAGTACAAATAACTTGAGTTGTTTTGTGATTTCGTTTGACCCTTTGAACTTAGGAATTCCTAAGAAGGGTATCCATCACAATTCACTCACCAATAGGCTTTAAACCCATTCCTTGTGCTGACTCCAGCACCATTTTTCTACAAAGGCCTTTGGTGAGAGGATCAGCAATATTCCTCTCTGATTTTACATACTCGAGTGACAACACATTTTCTCTAATTAGATTTCTAACTATGGCATGCCTTAAGCGAATATGCCTTCTCTTTCCATTATAGGCTTGATTATTCGCTACCCCAATTGCTGCTTGCGAGTCACACCGCATAGAAACTGATGGAGCTGGCTTCCCCCACAATGGAATATCAGCAAGCAAACTCCTTATCCATTCAGCTTCTTGACCTGCCAATTCTAAAGCAATAAACTCAGATTCCATTGTAGATTTGGCAATACATGTTTGTTTTGATGATTTCCATGATATAGCTCCTCCAGCAAGAGTGAAAACATAACCACTAGTAGATTGTATCTCATCATTATCCGACACCCAATTAGCATCACAAAATCCTTCAAGAACACAAGGTGTCCTTTGATAATGTAGACCCCAATTGGTAGTGCCTTTTAGATACTTCAACAATCTAATCAAGGCAACCCAGTGCTCCCGATTAGGATTGTGAGTATACCTGCTCAATCTACTAACAGCATAAGCTATATCAGGTCTAGTATAATTCATCAAGAACATTACACTTCCAATTATTTTTGCATATTGTTCTTGTGATATACTATCACCTTTATTCTTTTTCAAATGAATACTAGAATCATATGGGGTTTTCACAGGAACACAATCAAATTGATCAAACTTCTTTAATATTTTCTCAATATAATGAGATTGATTTAAAGATATCCCATATGAAGTTCTAGTAATCTTTATTCCAAGAATAACATCAGCCTCTCCTAAATCCTTCATCTCAAAGCAGAATTTAGAAACACTTAGTTGTATTTACTACGTCTATATTGGTCCCAAAGATCAACATATCATCCACATATAGACATATGAAAACACAACCAAGTTCATCAATTTTGGAATAAACACAAGCATCAGAATCATTTACCAAAAAACCATTTGAAGTAATAGTTTGATGGAATTTATCATACCATTGTTTTGGTGCTTGTTTTAAACCATACAAAGATCTAATAAGCTTGCATACCTTGTCCTCTTGACCAGGAACCTCACATCCTTCAGGTTGCTTCATATAGATCTCCTCTTTAACTCACCATTCAAAAATGCAGTTTTCACATCCATTTGATGCACAATTAAATCATGAATAGATGCAAGTGCAATTAAAGCTCTAATGGTGGCTACCTTGGTCACAGGAGAATAAGTATCAAAGAAGTCTAACCCTTGTTTTTGGCGATGCCCTCCAACTACAAGTCTAGCCTTATACTTATCAAAGACCCATCAGGCTTGCATTTCTTTGTAAAAATCCACCTACTGCTTAAGGCCTTACAACCTCTAGGAAGGTCTGTCAAAACCCAAGTGTTATTACTCATAATAGACTCTATTTCACTGTTAATAGCCTCTAACCAAAAACTTGAGTCTACCGATCTCATGGCCTCAGCATAGGTTCTCGGGTTCTCTTCTAACACAAAAGCATTGATATCTTGCTCATCTAAGCACTCTTTTTCAGCTAGAAAGGTAGTAATAAAATCAGGTCCAAACTAGACTCAGTTCTAGCTCTCTTACTCCTTCTAGGTTCTAAGGTCTCACTAGATGATGCAATGTCACGATGCAAAACAGAAGAAGATGCAGCAGGCAAGCATGATTGCAAACTAACTTTCATAGGAAATATATGCTCAAAAAATTCAACATCTCTTGACTCTCTAATGGACCAAAACCAGATGCATCCTTAAGAATGAGTCTATATGCAGCACTGTTAGACGCATAACCAATAAAAATACCATCTACAGTCTTAGGTCCAATTTTACTCCTTTGAAAGTCAGGAAGTCCTATCTTTCCCAAACACCCCCACACTTTGAGGTATCCCAAATTCGGCTTGAAGCCTTTCCACAATTCATAGGGAGTTTTATCTAACTTCTTATGGGGAACTCGATTAAGGACATAACAAGCAGAAAGGATAGCTTCACCCCACATATTAGTAGGCATACCTGAACTAATAAGCATAGCATTCATCATATCTTTAAGGTTCTATTTTTCCGCTCAGCTATTCCATTCTGTTCTGGATATAAGGGGCTGTAACCTCATGAATAATCCCATTAGACTCACAAAATTTCTTAAGGGAAGTACCATCATATTCTCCACCCCTATCTGATCTCACCCTTTTAATCTTAAGGTCCAATTGGTTCTCTACTTCGGCTTTATAAATAAGAAATTTTTCTTCTGCCTCATCCTTAGAACTCAATAAATAAACCTTAGTATAACGAGAAAAGTCATCAACAAAAGTAATATAGTATTTCTTTCCTCCCCTACTCATGGAATTCTTAAAGTCACCTAAGTCACTATGGACTAACTCTAATAAAGTAGAGGAACGGGACACATTTTTGTTGAATGCTTTCTTAGGGTGCTTAGCTTCTACACACACTTCACATTTATCAAAAGAAGTATTGCTAAAGTCAGAAATAAGACTAAGTTGTTTTAGCCTTTTAATAGAGGCAACATTCACATGACCTAGTCTAGAATGCCATAAAGAAACAGACTCAGCAATATAAACAGAAGCAGAGAGTTTTTATTATCAATAACAACATCCAAAACAAAAAGTCCAGCATTACAAAAGCCTTTACCCACAAAAATACCATTTCTGGTTAATACAAGTTTATCAGATTCAAAAGATAACTTAATCCCAGCTTTGTTTAAAAGTGAACCAGAAATGAGATTTTTGATATCAGGAGCATGCAGGACATTTGCAAAGCAATGGTTTTCCCGGATGTTAATTTCAGGAAAACCTTTCCTTTGCCTAAAACACTCACAGTGCTTGAGTTTCCCATGAAGATGCACTCTGATTCTGGAACTTTCTGGTATTCCTGGAACGCTTCTTTTTGGCACAGATATGACGGGTTGCACCAGTATCCACGATCCATTCTGAAACATTGCTTACCAGATTTACCTCGGACACCACAGCAGCAATGACATCATCATCTTCAGCAAGGTTGTTGAGGTTTGCCATCTTTGGATTTGACTGGGTTTCCTTCCTTTGACGGCACTCCTTGGCAGCATGCCCATACTTACCACACACAAACAGTTACCCTTAAATTTCCTTTTCCCTTGAAGTTGTTGTTATTCTGCCTGGTACCATGAAACTGATTTTGACCTTTGCCTTTTGGTCCTTTACCTGCAGCAGTCTTAGTTTTCCACAAGATTAGCAGAACTAGAAGAATGATCAACTGATTTTCCCTTTATTTGGATACGGTTCTGCTCCTCAATTTTTATATGGGACACTAACTCTTGAAGGGTAAAATCTTTCTGCCTATGTTTTAAGGAATGAACAAAATTCTCCCAAGAAGCAGGCAATTTTTCTAGAAGGCAATTGGCTTGGAAAAGGTCAGGAATAGCCATACCCTCGGCAACAATATCAGCACATAAATGTTCATACTCATGAACTTGATCAAGGACAGGTTTCTCATCATTCATAGAAAATTTCAACCAACGACTACAGCATATTTTTTAGTCCCAAAATCATCAGTCCCATACTTTGCATTCAAACCATCCCAAATCTCCTTAGCATTTTTAGACTTACTATAAATCAGATAAAGGGAAGCAGTCATATAATGCAATAACATCCCACGACAGGTCTTATTATCTTTTACGAAATCCCTAACAGAATTTTCAGGAGCAACATCAACAGCCAAACAATAATCAACACCAATCTGACCCAAGAAAAATTCCATTTTATCAGACCACATCCTATAGTTTTTCCCATCAAAAGGTTCTAACTTTGACATATCAGGGACAAAGGGATTGGTTATAGGAACAGCATTTAAAATACGGGTACCTTCATCAGGAATATTAGCAGCCATAGTTCCGAAAAACAGGAATTTTTTTTTTTTTTTGGAAAATTCAACTTTAGAATGTAGGAACTAAAACCGCTAACAACATAAATTAAACTTATCTGAAAAACCGTGGCGTGAAGAATTCACTGCCCTAAAGTTGAATTTGCCCCGCTACAACACACGGCCTCACACAATCAACCTCCAGGGGTACACGGTCTCTGCGTTTCCAGTGTAGATGGAAAAACAGATTGAAAACGATCTTGAATATTGCCCAGAAAGATATTTTCGAGAGAGGAAGAAGAAGGTGTTTATCATTTTCTGTATGCTAATGAGAACAGTAACCTCTGTATTTATAGAAGAATATGGGTTAAAACGTGGTTACCAGCCG
This sequence comes from Beta vulgaris subsp. vulgaris, assembly GCF_026745355.1. Classification (NCBI taxonomy): domain Eukaryota; kingdom Viridiplantae; phylum Streptophyta; class Magnoliopsida; order Caryophyllales; family Amaranthaceae; genus Beta; species Beta vulgaris. The sequence continues at coordinate 14,957,964 of NC_079206.1, forward strand.
ACACTTGTGGGAGGAGATAATGGCACGTAATTAGGAATAACGGCCATTAAGGGAGGAAATCAGGGAAAAAACGGTAACTTAATTACTGGCTAAAAACACAGATTTTTGCCCAAAACTTTAGTTAAGTTAAGTTTATTCCCCAAAGCCCAAAGCCCAAAGCCCAAAGCCCAAGGCCCATGGCCTGGACCGGGCGGGCGCGTGTGGGGACTCCACTCACCACATGCCCACTAAAAGTCCTTTTGTCACACAACTCAATGGGTATAGAAAGTGTAATGTATATAAACCCCATACACTTCCTATTATTCTATCAATGTGGGACTCTTCACATTCTCTTTTGAAGCAACTCTTGAGTTTCCTTTAAAATCATTTATTATAAACTCCAACACACCTTGTAGGTGGTAATGAGTGGTAATGAAAATTGTTTCTCCTTGGAGACAAAAATACAAGTTTAGGGGTGAGATTGCTTGTCTATTGAGAAAAAATGCCTCTCCATGGAGATTTTAAGGGTGCTTCCTTGATAAAATTACACTTAAAATTCATTCCCATTACCGCAATTCATTAACAACTACCAAACGTGCCGTATGAGTTCACCTTAAGTTGCTTCAATTGTCAACCTCATATGATCCACTCTCTCAGTAAGAATGGATTATTAGACATATCCTGCTCTTTAGAAGCGATGATGGCATTAATTTCCTAGCAATCTCCTATTCAAGCTTGTTACTGCACTTTGGAGTCTCTGGATATAGGAATGAACTGACCTTCAACACTCAACATACTAGCATGACATTACACAACAATATAAGCACTTTCTCACAATTTCACCTCCAATGGAGTACTCAACATAGTGTAATGGGATTAAGTTTTCTTCATCCCCTAGAAGAGAATAATAACTTCCCACCAGGCGACTGCTCTGCAAACATTGGTCAACAAAAACATGGCACTTCGCAAACCACCATTGCTTTTGATGGTGCATGTAACTCTTCACATAGAACCATGGGGGCTAGTTGGTGTCTCATGCATACAAATACCTCTCACCATAGTTTATCCTCACTTGAAGGGGGTTATTATGGCATCGCTTCTTCATCTTTATAACGCCGAAATGATAACATGTCCTCATGCTATGTCATGGGCTTTAAATCAAGGCCTATCACACATCACTCTGTTAACTGATTATGGTAATTGACCTTGTCTACCACTTACAGTTACAAGGCTTGACAAACCCCTCCATCATGCATGTTTGGACAGTCACAAAAATCATGAAGGTGGCTAAATAATTTGCATGGTGCTGATGCTATTTCAAAGGGATGCTTATCTAACATGATAACTTTCTCTGCCTAGTTTCTTGCTTCCTTTTCATGTTTTTTATTCATCCAATGTAAAAAAAAAAAACAAAGATGAAGGTGACTTTTAAGGTGTTTTTTACATTATTGTTTGAAGTTATAGCCCTTATAGGTTCATTCATGGGATGAAATAAGTATTCTAGATGGCGACGTTGTATTTTTTGTGGCAAACACAGGGTTGTAAAGAGTATGTATGAACTTTTAATTATGTGAGAGTTGTTCGCACGTTAATTGTATTTTATACATGTGTCCCTAAAGTTAAAAAAAAAACACACAAAGTCTTAAAAAAAGACGGTCTCACGTTAGTCTTAACGTGAGACCTGATCAGCCTAAAAGATATATATTTTTAGAAAACGGACCGCGTCTCACAAATTCGCACGATAATATTGGCGAATTAGTTCATATTTTTGGCAAATTAGTTAGTAATTTTAGCATAATAGTTTAGAGCTGGTAATCTTTATGTAGACTCCATCGTTTTTTAGTTAACATAATCAATACATTAGTTAGTCTTGTTCTATAATTAGTTGAGATTAATTTATCAATATTTTTGTTTCTAATAGAAACGAAGAAACAACTTTTTTACAAATCTAAAATGTCAAATACAAAAGACAACCTGAAAAAATAACTTAAAACAACCTAGCATTTGGAGTAATTATTGTAACAATTTCAGTTTGGTTGTTGGAATTTATTTTTCTAGTCTTCTCAAAATGACTTTTCTTGCACTTCCTCTCTTTGTTTTTGAACCATACGGGTATAAAATAACCAGTGTAGTTTTACTTGATGAGCATCGTTCTTCTATGATTGGTTTTGTAGTTAAGACTTTGTTTATAACTGCGGTAGTATTTTCGTAGACTTCTTGGAGTGTCTTTCTTGCATCTTCATTATCTTGACTTTTGAGAATGAGATTGTAGAACTAATTTTCTCACGGTTTTCATATCGCCATGGGGTTACATCATTGGTTTATCTATTCATTTCTCTTTTCCACACTTTCCTCTTTACATATCTAATCCACCTTTTACACATATACTTATATAGTATTCTTGTGATTGAACGCATGTGCATGATTCTCAAGGCATGAAAATACAACAATTTTAGCAGCATAACTATTACTTCATATTATTAAACTATTACGAATAAATTAATAACTAATAACATTTAGGTATTAGTTATGTTTTTCAAATAAAAAGTTAAACTTTCAAATGCAAAAGTTAAGTTTTCGGTACCAAAAGTGATCTGACTGTTTCTTCAAAGTTTTTGCAAGTGCAAGTTATCATCTAACAATGGGCAGTATATATTACCCTTTGTGATGAATATGTATCAAACTCTTCTTTCACTTCAAACATGTTAAACATCTTATTAGGTGAAAAAACAAAGTAAGTGTTTGTGGACATTGTCATTGAAAAGTTGTGCTCAAATATTTTACTTGCATCCAAATTAAACATTTGATGCAGGTTGAATGTAGAGAATGGGGAAAATAATATAGGTTTTAGGGCGTCTCGATGGATTAGAGAAGAAAGAAAGAATATTTATGTGTGATATTGAAGTTAGGGTCAATAAAATGCATTACAATCTGGAATATATGATATAACTAATATACTCTAGTGCTTAGCTAATATACTCCAGCGCTTAACTAATATACTTCAGCATTTAACTAATTCATCGAGAAGCAATTTAAGGCTAGCATAAGTAATAGGTGAAAGCGCTTAACTAATTCTACTGCTGGTTTGATGTACGTGTGTGATGTCAGCATGACATCATCAGCGGTCTCACGTTAACACTAACGTGAGACCGTTTCTCTAAAACGAGCTAAAAAAACATGTTTAAGTGTGTTGGTTTTGTTATTCACTCTCTATTACTAGACTTAAGAATTTGGGCGCGGGTTCTTTACTCTTTTCAAAAATTAGTAGTTATGTTGACAAAAAGTGCATTTCAGAACTTTTTCGATCTAGCGAACCGGCCAGTTGAGTTGATTCTTTGCAGCGGAATCACATGAATACTAAAAACGATAGAATTTATAAGTGATGCAAACACACAAATTTAACGAGGTTCGGCTCAACTTTGACTCGACATCCTTCAGAAGTTGATCACTTTTATTGATCTACATACTCCAAAAGAAGCTCAAATTAATTCGTCTTACTCTAGACGAACATCTCACCCCACACCTAAATCTAAACGTGCTAATTTCGCACTTGAACTCACAAGTACCTGCACTTGAACTCACAAACTCCCCCAACCACCAGTGGCGGATCCAAAAATTCAAAAATGGGGGTACGGAACAATGAGCAATTAGATTCATAAAATATATCATTTTTCTGTCCCTAATCTTCAGCTATATTTATTTTTGGGAGCCAAATTTCGCCAACTTTGACCTAAAAATACTATCAATATATAACAAAAAATATTATATGATATAAATGCTCTGATACAAGATGTGGATAAAGGTAATGAATTTGAATTTCGAAGAAAATTTGAAAGATAAATTATTGTAGAAGAATTTTTTTAAAATTTGTTGTTGATATAAGTCACATAATCATATTAATGGAATAAGGTGAAAAATGGTTATTAGAAGATAAAATTAGGGGTGAGCAGAAATTCCGGGTACCCAGACCCAGTCCCGGACCCGGCATGGACCCGCGCGGGTCCGGACCCGGACCAACTGGGTCCGGGTCTGGGTCAAAAAAATGGATCCAGTTGCATCTGGTTCCAATTCTAGGTAGTATTTTTTTGGACCCAGTACCTGGTGGGTACCCGGTTTGACCGGTCCCGGCTCTGGGTATCCGGTTGGAGCAGGTATAAGTCCGTGTACCCAGTACTTAGAATTTGTTTTTTTTCATATACTCATATTAATTGGTAATAGGATAATAGTTGTTAAGTAAAAAAATTAGTATTTAGTAGGCCTTTAGGCCCATTTATTTTTTAAAAAAATTTTATAGCTCAATTGGCCCATCTTAGTATGTTGTTAAACTTACAACTGGGTACCCAGTTCTGGACCTGGTACCCACCGGTTCCGGGTCTGGGTCCAAAAATTTGAACCCGGTTGGACCAATTCCAATTCCAATTCTAGATTTTCAATACCCAGTGGGTCCGGGTCTGGGTCCGGGTCTATGAAATTCTACCGGGTACCCGGTTGTGCTCACCCCTAGATAAAATGATGACTTAATAAGTACATAGAAGTGAGATTAAAAAAATACAAAATAACCCGACACTTTTAATATAAGTTAGCAACTTTCTATAATTCATATTGGTGTATGTATAATAAGAATTGCATATTTAACTTCTACATAAGTTATTCCTTTTATTTAGGACGGCCTGAAAGAGTAAGAGGAAGAAAAAATGTTGCTATAGAACATTTGAGAAAAAAGAAAGAGTAAGAAAAAGAAAGAAAGATTGAAAGGTAAATTACAGGAATCGAACATGCAACCTCACACTCTTATATCAATTTCCTCCCCCTTACCACTGAAACAAACACTAATTTTGATAAAAGTCTGCATGTGTAAGCTATATATATATATATATATATATATATATATATATATATATATATATATATATATATATATATATATATATATATATATATATATATATATGTATATATATATATATCACTCACACAATATTACACAAAGACTAATAAGATTTAATTACAAACACAATATGTACCCACTGTACCCCTGTGTATCCGCCAGTGCCAACCACTAACCTATTAGTGATTCAATTACAAACACAAGGATTCTCTCAATAATGCTTTCACATAAAGCTAATTATATAAGAGAAATTGAAAACCTAGTATGGTGCACAATGAAGATAGGGATACAGTTTGACTGTTCTTTGGAGTGCTCTTAAAAGTATCACTCAATTTTTCTCAGGAAGACAAAGCGTAAGAATGACATAATCAGTATTTAAAGGCTTTGGGTGAGTGATTATGTGACGTAGAAGAAGGTCATATCTTCGCCACAAGATACTTTCCAAAAATACACAAATATTTATGGAAACAAGATAATATGCAAGATATTCTAACAAAATCTCTCACCCAAATATTCTAATTATGTTCTCCTTGAGTTGGCACATAATTTTACCAAAAATACTTTAGGAAATCATCTTCGATAATTTAGATATCATTTAAAACTGCCAACTCTAAATCAACCAAGTTAGATTTGTTTCCTTGATGTGATAGTGTTATGAATACTGACCTAACTGGTTCACGTATTCATAACACTACTGGTTCCCTATTAAAAAAAAGTCTAGTAATTTTACCTACTTATCACGCACACAATATTACACAAAGACTAATAAGATTTACACTCTTAATTATTTTCATGCAGTTTAAACTTGAGCTTTATCTTGGAGATATCCTAATCTTCATCGAGTAGGGCTTCAATAAACTGTCAGTCTTGAAAAGCACATGTTTGCTAAATAGAGGAACAATAGAGAACACAGCAACAAACCTAATTGTTTGTTACTACTCTTTCCGTTTTATTTTTTATTTTTTGAGCGGAAAAGGTAGGCTATATTAATAAATCAAGTTCGGGGAATCCGAAACAATCAAGTCTGAGATCCAACTAGGACCCCCTACAAGCCAAACCTCATCACTAAAACTCGAGGTAGCCCATTTAGCAAGACGATGGGCTATCTCATTACATTCCCTGTAACAAAAGGAAAATATAATTTTCTCAAAGCTAGGCACCAGGGATGACACATCTTCTAACATAGCTTGAATATCACCTCTGCGCTGGAGATTGGAATTAATAGCATTGATAAGGACTTGGGCGTCACTCTCCACCACCACATTCGACCAGCCCAGCTTAAGTGCTTCCTCGGCGGCCCATAGCACAGCAGCAGCTTCGGCCTTCTCAGCCTGCCAATCATGACTCAGAGTGCGAGACCATGCTCGAAGAACCTGCCCAGCCTCGTCTCGAGCAACCATCCCTAATCCCACTCGATTATACTCTCCTCTAACAGCAGCATCAACATTAATCTTAATGAAACCCGGATTGGGCAACGACCATCTAGCCTTAGCCCTCTTGACACCCGCCCTTTTACTCCCATTAAACTTTCTATGGTGACGGAGAATGTCATGAGCTCTTTCCCACGCAAGTCCCGCAGAGCACAAACTATCCTCGAAGATAAGTTCATTACGGCATTTCCACAGCTGCCATATTTTCATCACAAAAATCTCTTGCTGTTCCTTCGAAAATTTCTCAAAAATCCATGCGAGCCATTCTTTAAAATTCACCACTGATATACACTGCCATTCAATTCCATCCTTAGCCCAAGCTTCACGCACCCACTCACAATCACGAAAGCAATGAAGGGTGGTTTCCTCCAAACCGCATCTTATGCACTTGCTATCCTCTACAGCTTGTTTCTTCTTCATGTTAACATTGTGGGGGAGAATGTCCCATGTAGCGCGCCACAGGAAATTACTCACCTTAGGCGGGATGCACAAAGTCCATATATGTTTCCATATAGGGTCAAAACCCAACGAGCTAGAAGCGGTGTTGTCATCTTCCGTGGCTAACCTGTACGCATCCTTCACTTTAAACTTTCCATCTACACCCCCAACCCAACAGATTTCGTCCTCCAGGAGTCGTCTACTAAGGTGAATATTTTTTATACGTTGAACATCGACGTCAAAAAATACTTCACTTAACACATCTTCCCTCCAGCTCACTCTTTCTATATCAATCAGATCCGCTACCCTCGCATCCACTTGAAGCCCTCGAATTGGGGTTATAGGACGACCCGAGCCCACACCACCTATCCATTTATCCCTCCAGATTCGAACACTTCTACCATTCCCTATCCTCCAGGTCGTGCCTTTTTGGAGCAGCTCACGCGCTCCCAATATGCTACGCCATGCATAGCTGGGCAATGTACCCATCTGCACCTCCCATAAGCTAGCCCGGGGAAAATAACGAGCCTTATATATTCGCGCCAGGAGTGACTGAGGTTGACAGTGTAACCTCCATAATTGTTTAGCTAACAATGCTTCATTAAAAGCTTCCAGGTCTCGAAACCCAAGACCTCCCTCCTCCTTGGGCCTGCACATAAACGCCCATGACTTCCAATGAATGCCTTTCTTCTCTCCCAAAGTGCCCCACCAGAAATTACTAATGATGCTTTCGATTTCCCTACAGAACGTTGTCGGCAATTTGAAGCAGCTCATGGCATAATTTGGAATGGATTGAGCCACAGATTTTATGAGAACTTCTTTCCCTGCACGTGAGAGAAGCTTCTCCTTCCACCCTTGAAGTTTACGCCAAATTCTATCCTTTATGCTAACAAAGCTCACTTTTTTTTACCTCCCAATCAGCGTAGGAAGACCAAGATATCGATCATGCCATTCAACTTCACGCATTTCCAGAATAGCTGTAGTTGAGTTTCGGTGATTTTCACCCAAATTTTTGCTGAACGAGATTTCACATTTGTCAAAATTGACTTTTTGCCCCGAGAGACCTTCATACCTTTTTAATATGTCTGCAATTACAAGTGCTTCTCGGTCATTTGCGCGAGCAAAAATGATACTGTCGTCGGTGAAAAATAGGTGAGTAACCATAGGAGCTTCTCGAGCTACAGAAATGCCGTGGATCATGTTCAAATCCCGAGCTTTTTTAATCATTGCTCTCAACCCTTCTGCACAGAGTAGGAATAAATACGGCGAGATTGGATCCCCTTGACGGAGACCCCGTTGCGGGGTAATGGGGTCAGTAGGCTTGCCATTCACCAAAAATGAATAAGTCACCGATGAAACACATTTCATAATTCTATCAATCCACATCTCCGAGAACCCCATTTTCTTCATTACAGCTTTCAGGTAGTCCCATTCCATTCTGTCGTATGCTTTGCTCATGTCGAGTTTAATTGCCATATGACCTCTCTTTTTCGCATTCATATTACGCATATGATGGAACACTTCAAACGCCACAAGAATGTTATCAGTGATTAATCGGCCAGGAACAAACGCACTTTGTGATTCACTTATAAAGCTCGGCAAATATTTCTTAAGTCTGTTAGCAAGGACTTTAGAAATAAGCTTATAGGAAACATTACAGAGACTTATTGGTCGCAAATCCTTCATATCAGTTGGATTTTTCTTTTTAGGTATCAATACCACATGCGTATAGTTCAAATTCTCCGGCATCGTACCATTATTCAAAAAGTTTAGGACTAAGGCAGCAACATTAGAGCCAATAAGATCCCAATAACGTTTATAAAAAAGTGCAGGGAGTCCATCCGGACCGGGAGACTTACATGGGTGCATTTCCTTCAAGGCAGCCGTAACTTCGTCAATTGTGAAAGGTTGATCCATCTCCAGCTTCATTTCATCCGTTAAACATTGATCCAACATGTCCACGTCGTTACTGTCAATAGGGGGTCGAGAAACAGTAAACAGGTTCTGGAAATACTCCACAACTATTGCTTCAATTTCTTCCTTCTCTTCTCTTATGATTCCCTCCTTGTTAGCCATCTTCATTATCCTGTTTCTTTTTTTACGTTCCGAAGCCTTATTATGAAAGTAAGCCGTGTTTCGATCCCCGTCTCTAATAACAAAAGGCCTACACCTCTGCCATGCCGCAGTCTCTTGACTCCTTCGTAACCCCCTAAGCTCATCTTCCACTGCCCTTATCTCATCAATGACCACCCGGGAGTGTAGCATACCCGTCAATCGTTCCAATCGTTTTTTCAGCCACCTGATTCTCTTTGGAATCTTTTTATAGACCTTTGAGTCCCACTCTTTAAGCTTTTCCCCACACATTTTAACACTTAAATCCCACTGTCCCATGCCCAGAAGATGAGACTCCTCCCACACTTCTTTCATAACATTATCAAAGTTATCATCTTGGAGCCACTTGGCTTCAAATCGAAACCGCTGCTGATCCAGAGTTCTCGGGGCATTCATCTGATTTCCTCCAAGGTTAATAGCTATCGAAAAGTGGTCTGATCCATCCCAGACCAGGTTAGACACCGCTACGTTTGGGTACAAATTCATCCAGCTCTCATTAGCTAACGCCCTATCAAGACGCTCTTCAACAAAGGCTTCATCAGCTCGTCTATTCGACCACGTAAATGGGTACCCATCAGCTCCTAGATCCTTTAGAAGTAACTCATCCACCACACTTCTAAATTGTTGGACTGATGCAAAATCACAAGGGTGTCGACTATTTTTCTCCGTCTCATAAAGAACTTCGTTGTAGTCCCCCATTAACATCCATGCTACGTTATTATTCTCGCCTAAAGCCCGCATCATATCCCAAGTTTTCACCTTATGACTACTTTCAAACCACCCATAAATTCCTGTAAACCTCCATTCCACTCCACCCTCCTCCTTTACTGTCACATCAATGAAATGATCCCCCATACTTCGAAGAGAAATATCCACCTCCTCAGACCATAGTAATGCCAAACCTCCAGCTCTTCCTATTGGGTTAACCCAAATCCCATTCCTAAAATGTAATCTGCGTTTCACCCTCATCATCTCATGAGAAAAAGACTTTGTTTCTGATAAGAAAATGAGGGAGGGAGCTTCTTGCTTCACAAGATCATGAAGCGCATCCACTCCCTCGGGGCTCCCCAACCCGCGACAGTTCCAAGCTATCACCTTCATTGATCACCGAGGGCCTTTGGGAGGCCCGCCCCTTCACTCTCAGACGAATCATAACGCAACTTCTTTTCACAAATGTTCCGGGTAATTTCAGCACCCTCTTTTCTTTTGTTACCCGGACCAAGAGCCATATCATCTTCATCTATTATCATTCGTGGGTCAATAACTCTTTTCCACTTTCTCACCCTTCTACTTGTGCATATCTGAGTTTCAGCATCATTACCACCTTCTCCCAATTTCAAATGTGGTTGAACTAACTTCTCCCCCATATTAACTACATGTTCGGCCTCCTCCACTTCAGTCAAGGCTTCTGGTTCCATACTCTCCTCTAGAGGCTTCATCCCCTCAGGCTCTGCATAAGTCTTTTGTGGTATCTCCCCCTGTCGCTCTTTGATTCCCTGAATAGCATCAACATTCAAGAACTCCTGCGCATCAATCCTTCCAGACTCATCAACCGTTGCTAGTGACCCAGGATTTTTAAAAAGGGCCCTGCGAACCGTACTTGGCGGACCAAGTTTGATGGCATTGGGGTCACTATATCCACGTGTGGTCCCAATTTTTCCTTTTCTTAAACCCTCCAGCCATTGCCTTTCTCTTTCACATGTCTGACTTGGCGGCTTATACCTCCTACGAGGTGAGGCACGCAACCACGGGCCATATTGGTATACCAACTCTTCAGTACTATCCTCATATCGCTCATGGAAGGAGCAATCCCTATCAACATGCCCTAATCTTCCACAAAAATAGCAGAAATCAGATAGACGCTCGTATTTAACATCAATCCACTTCGTACTTCCACCCATCTGCCCAATTTTCAATCCCCTGCGTAGAGGTTTGTTAAGATCAATCATCACTTTTATTCGCATGAATTCTTCCCACCCTAAGGGATCAGAGTTATCGTATTCAATAAAACCCCTAAGAGCTTCACCTATCTCCTTCGCCATCTGTTCATTCCTTCGCCCAAACGGCACATCCAATAGTCAGAAAGGAGAGCAATTAAACGAGACTTCGGAGGGCTGCTGATCACTCCGAACTTCTTGAAGCAACAATAATTGGTTGTCAAACCACCAAGGACAGCCCTCAAGCACCCTTGCCTTGTCATTCGCATTATAAAACTGGAAGACGAATAAGTTTGTGTCAACTGTACGCACAGAAATTTTCTCTCGAATCTTCCAAATCGATTGGATGGTTTTTTGCATCGCCTCCACATTAAACGGTTTATTTGTAAAGACTTTACCTACAAGAATTAGCGAAATTTTAAGATCCGTACCATCGTCATCAATTTCGCCAGATGTGTCCCCGACAACTATTTCCTCGTCTTCAGTGAGCTTTAACTTCTCCCAATCATTTAAAAGGTCCAACGCCATGACGTCGAGATGTAGAGAGATTAGGATGAATAATGATTAGAGAGATCAATCTAGGTTTCAATATCACGGAGCAATCCCTAGGGAGGGACTATGAAATCACCTCTGGAGTCGCCAGACTTCCGAAACCCTAAGCGAGGGACTTAGTATCCATTTCCCCCGTTTTATTAAAATTGTTACACTTTGATATTTTACACTATTCACAAATTTCACTTTGACCATCATTTGTAATTTATACGCGGATGAAAATATAGTCATGTGAGATCTTGTTAGATTCATCATAACATGTATTTTATTAATATGTACTTTTTATAATTTTTACAAATACAAAACTACAAATATATATGTCCTCAAAGTTTTGCATTGATATACGTGAAAAGTGTAAGTGTGTAGATTAAAATGAAATGGAGGGAGTAGTAAATAAGTAACTCAAATGTTTGTCATCATTTCAAGACAAAGAAACTAGTGCCTATACCGCTATACGACATATGAGATAGATGGTTTGGTGGCCCTGTATTACTCTGAAAAAGTAAATTTCCTCCTATCTCACTTATTCAGCTTTCTTGTATTTATCATCTATAAATCCAATGCTTTTTTTTACCAAACAAAAACATATTATTATAACTTTTAAAGTTTTTTGTGGGGATATATTAGGGTAATAGGAAATTTTGTGGGGATATAACTTACTAATTTTTTTTTTGTGAGGATATACCAACCAGCATTTAAGTTTTGTTAAAAGGTACCAAAAACATTTCCGGCAAGAAAGTCAAATTTTCGACCTTTAACTTGGTAGAACTCGCGAGTAAGACTATGTTCAGTTCACCTTATTTTTGCTTATTTTAGATCTAATCAGATCAGATCAGATCAGATCAGAAAAAATAACTTCAGATCAGATTAGTTCAGATCATGCTTATATTGAAAAATCATTATATCTTTCATTACATATTAGTAAAAATTATAATAATTGAATATTAATAAAGTACTCATTGAGACGAATCAAACAAGACCCCACATGACTATATTTTTTCTTATATATTGAGAAAAATCTAAAAGATAAGATCGTGTAATCAGTTCAGATCAGATCAGATCAGATCAGAAAAAATAAGTTCAGATCAGATAAGTTCAGATCAGAAAATTTCAGGTGAACTAAACATAGCCTAAGCCACAAATGTTGTGTTTTACCCCCTCAACCATACGCATATTGTTGAAATGTTTTTTTTTTATTTTTTTATTTTTAAGAATTCCCTCCATTAATAACCAACCCCCTCCCTTAACATTTCCCTCTCCTTAAACCTTGAAAAAGACTGCTCTTCAATTCAACAAAAAAGGGCATCCCAAAATCATCAATTGCAAGGTATGATGTCTTATTTTAGTTTTAATCTCAATTCAATTTACTTCTTGTGTTCTTCAATTGTAGTATGTGGTTTGAATTTGTGATATAGGTTATAAATTAAGGTTAAGTTACCAAGTCACAAGTTGGAAATTTAACTTTTTTACCGAAAATAGTATTTTTGGTACCTTTTAACAAAAACTTAAATTTAAGTTTGTATATCCCCATAAAAAAAACTTAATGAGATACATCACACAAAATACCCTATTACAGTATTATTATGGTATATCTCCGTCAAAAACTCTAATTTTTACTCATGGGAGAAGGAGCTTTTGTGATCTTATCATTTTACTTCCCTCGATTGAAATTATTGTCATTTGACAAATTTCTTGACCCAATATAGATAAGTGTACTTTTAGCTTTTAAATATATACTGAAATTTGATTTTGTTTTCTTGTCTAAGAAATAAATGTGTTTCTTCTCCAACAAATATTGTGAAAAATAAGTTATATTTAGAACTTCTATTAAATTGTTAAATCTTTGATTTATGTGTAAATTATAAGGGAGTGAGGTTTTTTTTATGTCTTTATAGTTTAAGACTTTAGTATTATGGTACTAAGATTAAAAGACTTTTTGCTTAATATATCTTCAAAGCATATCTTTTTTTATCTATTAATATTTCTTACTTTTTACCAAAGAACATTTTTATTATAGCATACCTCTTTGTAATTATATAAAGACTATGCAACTTTTCAGAATATTATGCAAGGCATTAAGCTATACGCAATACACCTCTGAAAATATCTATTTTAGGATACCTATCAAAAGAGAAACGAGTGGTTATGAAGCAAAGTGGAAATTTTGAAAAGGGGGTATGTGGAAAGTATTGATTAATATTAGTATTATTGTGTTGTTTGATTATTTGTCAAATTTGAGGCTACATAATTAAGCAATTAGGTACCGTACATACAGTGACTCCACTAGTTAGTAGGGCAAAATCACCAAAGTTCAAAAATATGGTTAATTGTGAAATAATTAAGTTCCATAAATGTATGGATATTTGTCTCCATCTTTTTTCTTCTCGTTAGTAGCACTTCACAATCAGACTAAATTCAAAGATGCAATCAATCATCCAACAAAAATGGTTTGTCATTCCAGCCCACAGTTTCACTTGAATATATCTGAGTACATGCAAATTTGTCCTTCTCAATCAAGTCTAATCTTGAGCCGCAAAGCTCTAGGTTTGCTTAAGATTTTCATATTATATACGGCTGAAGTCGGTTCATGTATCACGTATCTTTCATCTAAGTTTCACTCAAATGCGAACTCTAAATTAAGTGAATTATTGTTATATATGGAAGAAGAAAATGATAGTATATATCAATATATGGTTGTATCCTCCGATTCATCGATTACATGTTTGGAATTTATTAGATTTTTATTAGGCCTTGTTTGGTTGTATATAGGAAGTCATATTTTCTAGGAAGTTATTTTTTCCATGTATTTGAAATTTTTAGGGAGTATAAAATTGTGTTTGGTTGATAATGGGAAGTAAAACTTCCTATGGAAAGTTCTACTTACCTAGGGGACCTAGGTAAGTAACTTCCTTCATTTTGGAGGAAGTAGAACTTCCTAGGAAGTACAAATTCCCGTGGTTTTGTCAACCAAACAACTTCATATACTTTTACGTTCTAGGAATTTGCACTTCCCATGATTTGTTTTGTCAACCAAACAAGGCGTAGACTACTACCACTACTAGAAAAATACCCTCTTGAAGCGCTTATGTAAGGGTGCTCAAGTAAATAAGTGTAAAAACCCTAATCATTTTCTTCTAGTTTGGGGTTGCCATCATCCTTTTGATGGTAAGCCCCCAATTTTTCATTTTTCTTCTAGTTTTCATTATTTTTGTTATTAATAATCTTCTATTCTCTCTCTTTTTGAGAGTTTTCTACCCAATTTTTGGGTTCTTTTTCTCCTTTTATGGGAGTTTGGTTTTATTCTCTTCCCACGTGGATTTTTAAAAATTGGTATGAGAACTTGTTCCTATTGGTTAAAATTCAAGACTATCAACATCGAAGTATTGGAAATTCGGATGCGGTCAACATGGTTAAATTAAGAATTTTCTTCCCCAAACTATGTCAGAATGATAGACTTCCCCATCAATAGCTGCGTGATCCAGCAAATACAAAGGGGTTGCGCTGTATTGCTCGATTTGGTTCATTGTAGTTTATTCGAAGACGAATTTGATTTCATTTTGTCTGATTATGTCTTGTTTTTCTTCAATACTTATTGTAGATGTCGTTTGGCCATCAATTAATGAAATTTCTCTTTCAAAAAAAAAGTAAATAAGTGTTGCTAAAAGACACGGAGTAGGGAAAAAGTTGACCCAATTCGAAAACTCGATCCAAACCTAACCCGAAATAAGCGGGTTCGGGTTGAAGTTTTCGAGCCATTTAACCCGGCAAACACGTTTAAATTGATTGTAAAGCCAGATTCACGAGGAGAGAGAGCGTGAGAAAGAGAAAGGGGGGAAAAACAAACTCATAACTTGGCCTAATTTACATAATTGGATATGGAAGTTATTGTTGCAGTTTCGAGTACTAAAGAAATATAAGAAGAGACATCAATACCATACAAAAGGACTCAATAAATTATTGATAAAAGTTATTGGAGCAGAATGCCCTCAATTAATTATATATTTTTTTTCTTACATAATTCTCACTATAGAAAACTTTCCCACCTATTCTTGAAACTCAGAAATTTTTCAAAAGAATCAAGTTAACGAGTCGGGTTCAGGTCAACCCGTTTATAAACAGGTAGACTTCGGGTTGGAACTTCTGACCTGTTCAGGTAAACGAGTCGGCTTTGGGGGTGCTGACCCATTTATGTAAGTAGGTCGACCTGAATTTGACCGGACCCGACCTGATTGGCAGCCCTAACACGGAGGATTAAAATTACAAAGTTAAGTGATTGTGTTGCTGCAAGAGTGCCCCTACTTGTCAAATAGACGCGGGAGTAAGGTGCGAAGTGTTTCGAAACTATCTTATTTTCACTTATATTAACTGAACTTACCAGCTCTTTTCTTAACTTATCTAAACTTAATCATTACCACTGATTAATATTCTATTTAAGGTATGAATTGAACTTGATTAACCTTGAATAATTTGCCTTAACTTGAACTTAGCTAGTCTCAACTTATTGATCGTCATTTAAACTAATTTGAACTATGTATTCTTAGCTAGGGATGGCAACGGGACGGACTTGGACTGAATTATGCATAATTCGACTCCGACCCTACAAGAAGTCGGATTTTAAATCTGAGTCCGACTCCGACTCCAACATCCGACTCCGACCCGACTTAAAATCCGAACATCCAACTCCTAATCCGATCCGACTTATTTTTTGCCCATTTTTTTTATAATTGAATAGTCTTATATAATACAATAATCTAATCATTATAATTTATTCTAATAATCATATGAAAATCTTATATAGTACAAATAATCTAAATATTACTATTATTTTTTACAATCATTTCTCCAATGGGAAAATCATATACTTCCTCCGTTTCTAAATAAGTGCAACATTTCTTGTTTTCACGTTTGTCAATGCATTATTTTAACCATTAATATCTTCAATTATCAATAAGTAAAAATTATAAAAAGTTGATATTAAAAAAATTCACATTCAGACGAATCTAATAAGATCCCACATGACTATGTTTTTTCTGAAATGTAAATCACCAAAGCTAATTAAAGTTTAAACTGTTAATAGTAAACACTAGGCAAATGTTGCACTTATTTAGAAACGGAAGAAGTATAATATAATTGGTTGAAAGTCGAAGTTAGTTTATATATAAATAATACATTAACATAAATAAGAAAAAAAGGATTGATTGACTCAAAGTCGGAGTCGGATTCGGATGTCGGATGTAGGATCATTTTATGAGATCCTACTCCGACCCTCCTTCGACTCGGAGTCAGACTTTTTAAACGGAGTCAGAGTCGGATTACTTTTTTGTCGGAGTCGACTCGAATTTTTTCCTTCGGATTGGAGCTGACTAGGGTCGGATCCGGACTGGATTGCCATCCCTATTTTTAGCCATGAATAATTTGACTTATTGAACTTATTTGTCCTAAAATACGTGAAAGTACAATGAAAAAAAAAAGCCTTATTTAACACTCAATAATGCTCTTCAAATTTCTCATACCTCCATTCCATATTCCACAAGTTTGTCAAAAATATTTCTTCTACTTTATCATATTGTTCAAACAACCCAAACCAAAAATATGACGTTATATGCCGCCGTTTCAATACCTTTTTTTCCTTTTTTCCTCCTATTCTTCCTCCCCATCCCTCTCCTCCCTCTTTTCTCCTCCTTCCTCTTTTGGCGGCAACACCACTACTGCAACCAATCTTCCTCCTCTTGCCTCTTTCTTCTTCCTCCTCCTCCCTCTTTTATCCTCTTCAGTAGTAGCAGTCACCAACCCACGCACCATTGGCGTTAAAAGTCACCACTCTTCCTTCGTTCCTTTTACTTCCTCTTTTTTCCTCCTCCCTTCTTTTCCTTTGACTTCTTCCTCCTCACTCTAACCTACATTTACAAAAAAATTATACTTCCTCCGTTTTATTTTAAATGAAACATTGAGTGAAATGACACTATCCGTTGATCAATTTTGACTCTAATTTATCACCACTATATAAAAAAAATATAGTCAAGTGGAATCTTGTTAGATTCGTCTCGATGCATACTATCAAATTACTATAACTTCTTTATATGTTTATTTATGGTGCACAACTAAAGATATTAATGATTAAAGAAGCGTGTTGGGTTGCATGAAAAACGCAAACGTTTCATTTAAAACAGAACGAAGAAAGTAGTATACAATTTTGCACTGTTCACCACGGAATCCTTCTGGTTTTTTTATGTCTTCTATCTTTTTTGGTTCCACCATGGAAGAACCGGAAAAATGGACCATTGTTTTTTTTTCGGTTTCTCCATGGTAAAATCGAAAAATATTTCATGGTTTAATCATGATGGAACTTAAAAATTGGATGGTTCCATGTAAAAAAGGTGTTTTAATTTTTCTGTTTTTGAGAAAAAATAAGTAAAAAGAAATACATGACATTTATGAAATACAAATTATTGTAGTAAAATATTAGTGGTAAATTGGATCACCTAATCAAGATTCCGAACTAGGAAGTAGGGATGACAATTGGGCAGGGTGGGTGCGGAGGATGGTACGTATCTAAACCCATCTTCGCCCCACCACCAGTAGGGGGACCGGCACCCGCTTCGTACTCACGTTAGACACACAAATTTGTATTTTGTAAGATAATATTATTAATAATTTAAGTATATAAATAGAATTTTGATAATAAATATGCGAGGCGGGCGGGGATAGGGCGGGCATAAAATCCACACCCGCTCCACGACACACTACGCGTACGATTTTCATCCCCATCCCTGATCTCCACCCCACTTGGACGGGGATGGGGAGGGTCTCCTATTTGACCCGCCTCATTACCATCCCTACCCAAAAGTAGCGACATCTTGTTACATGGCCGTGTAATTCATGTAGGAGGCCAGATGGCCTAATTAGTGGAGTACTTGCTTAAGTTTGATAGACAATTTGACATAAAAGTATAAAAAAATGTGAAGTTGCTTTGGTTACCAAAATATATGAATTGGTTATGCAAAGTTCTACTTCTCATCAGTTCTATTGCTGGCTTGGGAAGCCACTAATTTTTATGGTGTTTTTATTTATTTTAGATCTTAGATTTATTGTTGCAGTTCTCACCCAAAATCGTAATAATAGATTAAAATTCTATTAAAAAAAATAATAATTTAATGTAGGAAAAATTGACAGGAACATTCCCAATTATGGGTGTTCTGCCATTTTCAGTCCCAACTAAGGATTATTTCTGAGCAGTCTCAACTACATATCATTTTTGCCAAATTTGGTCCTAACAGGTTAATGACCTGCTACAATAGGTAAAACGAATTTTGTTTTGTTTTTTCCCCCTAAATTTTATTTCCTCTCTCCTCTAGTAGACATCCACCCCTCCATCCCCCACCCTCAACCCCCCTCCCCTCAAACCCCCCCCCCCACCCCCACCACCACCCCCACCCCACCACCACACCCCCATCCAAACCTGTCACCCTATGACACCCCTTCCCTAACCCGATCTTGGGCTGCTCCTCTCATCCCCCACCCTCAAAACTCCCAAACCCCCCCCCCCACCACCACCCTTCCACCCCCACCCGAATCTGCCACCCCTATGACACCCCTTCCCCGACCCCGATCTTGGACTGCTCCTCCCATTCCCCAACCTCAAAACTCCCACCCCTCTCCCCTCACCACCACCCTCCCACCCCCACCCAAACCTGCCACCCTATGACACCCCCACCCCAACCCTGATCTTGGACTGCTCCTCCCCAACCCCAATCTTGGACTGCAACCGGGTCGAGGTGAGATAGAGTAGCGAGAGAGAGAGTATGTGAGAGTGGGGTTGCAGCTGGGATGCGAGAGAGTGGCGCGCAGTGGTGCGCCGGTGGTTGTGGATTTAGGGCGGCAGGTGAAGAGTGGTGCTTGCGGTAGTTCGAAGGGGGCAAGCCTGGTTTGCACAGTGGTGTTGGTGTTTCGCCATTGACATAAAGCAGAGGAGAGAGAGTGGTAATGGAATTTTGGGGCTTCCTTTGCCGGTGCTTTCCGGCAAAATTTTGAGGGGGTCGCAGGGGAGGAATGCGGGAGGAAGGAGGGAGGAGGGGGTGGTAGGCACAAAGGAGGGAGCTGCAATTGGTAGAAGGTAGTAAGGAGAGAGAAAGAGGATGGAGAAGGTAGTAAATCAAGTAAAAAAAAATTAAAAAAAATATTAACCGGTAAAATGGTCATCAGTCAATTGGGACCATTTTTGTAGAACATACCCCAAAGTTGGGACTACTCAGAAATAATCTTTAGTTGGGACTGAAAATCGCGGAACGCCCATAGTCAGGACTATTCCGATCAATTTTTTCTTTAATGCATTGTTGTGGTTTTTTGTGAAAACCGCAGCAATAGCTCTGGTCAAACTAGTCAAACATTTTTGAAAAATTTCCGTTGACATCTATTGTTGCGGTTTGCACCCAGAACCGCAGCAATAGGTTGATTTTCGATTTTTTCCTTTTTTCTTGGCGTGGTTTATTGCTGCGTATGGGTAAAAGTGCAGCAATTAAGCCACAACAATAAGCAGTTATTCTACTAGTGACACTTTACTTTTTCATGTTTGTCAATGTAAATGTTTGAACATTAATATTTTGAAATTTGCACCTGTAAAAATTATAAAAAGTTGATATTTCAAAAGTACATATCAAGACGAATTATCAAATAAGATCCCACAAGACTAGATTGTTCCTTAACACAAATAATAGTCAAACATAAATTTGTAAATAGTGTCAAAACTCAAAGTGTAACCATTAGAAAGAAACAAAAGGAGTAGTTAGAAACATTATGTATGAAGTTTTACATACTATGATCAACCAATAACATATATATTTTACTTCCTAGTAAATGTTCTCCATGATAAGTATATTACTCTTATGGTCAATCAAATGATCACTTAATTTGGGTGTTTGATAACATGATATATTCGTATATGAATACTAATTTTATATTTCATCACTTTAGAAATAGTTGTACCATTTCATGTTTTCACGCTTGTTGATGCATGGTATCAAATCTTATCAATAAATACAAGTTATTAAAAGATGATATTAAAAATATATGCATCGAAACAAATCTAACAAGATCTCACATGACTATGTTTTCCCTAATATATATAAATACCAAAGACAAAGTATGACGACATTAGCAAATCGATACAAATATATTAGAAGGCGTTCCTATCAAAGGAACGATGCCACATGCCACTCTAATTATCAAGCTTCTAATAGAAGTATATGTTTATGATTTCATGTAAAATTATAAACAATGTATAGCTATTAGGAATTGAACACATGACCTTTGAAATTAGATATGAGAGTTTAACCACCAATCCACTACAATTTCAATGTATACTATTTCAAAGTAAAAATAATAAAATTTTATAATTATAGGTAACTATAAAGACATAGAGAAACTTATTGATCTTTAATACTTTTATAGTTTTATTAAGGTAATAAAATTCTCTTATCCCAATTCCATTAAAGTTGTTATTTTTATTTCCAATTCCTTAGAAACTTTTTAAAAACAATTTAGCATGCCATAACGTCCATTTTTCAATTTTGGCACTAAATAGAAAATTCCAAAAAATTTAATAAAATCAATTATGAAATCAATAAATAATAGTATATTTGATAATTGTAACTGACCCAGGACATCACTCGGACCAATACTAGTTTAGTAGAGTTATGTGTCAATCAGATGTGGAACTTTAATTCAAAAAAATCTTAATAAATTTTAGGATTTTGAAATTTTTTAAAATATGTAACTATATTTCCTATGAATATATGAATATTAAGTTTTCGTCCAATAAATACTTATATATATATATTCAACGAAAGGATAAACAATTCTTGAAAGTCCAGTTGAAACTTACTGGCATCATCAATCTTAAATCTTAATGACATGGACAATTCTAGCATATAAAGAACGAAGTGACTGGGCTGCACTCGAACTTATGCTATAAAAAGTTTTCTTATGAACTCGCGACTTTTGGGAGGAGATGGTTAAAAATCGTGTCAAAATTACTTAAAATCAACTCAAAGCACAGTTAAAAAATATAATTTAATTCTTAACTTTCTTTTTCATCCTCACCATCATTAAACCCCCTCATTACCCAACAATTACCACCACTGAAACCACGCAAACCACCACCGAGGCCACGCACACCACCAACTAAACCACGCACAATCACCAACGAAACTAAAAAAAATTACCCTCGTCCACCGCGAAAACACCCAGGCCGGACATTTCCGCAGTGGACGAGGGTAAAAAAAATTTAATTTTCTGTGGCTTGCTCGTTGTGGTTGCTGGGATTGGGGTGGGGGCTGCTGATAGGGTTGGAGGGAGGGTGGGGTGAGGCCGTGAGGGCCTGCTGGTGGGTGGTTGTGGGGATGGAGATGGTGGTTTGTGAAAAAAGGGAAGGTTGAAGTCGAAAATATTTGGTGAGACCGGAGCGATTTTAAGAAGTTTTAGTGCAATGTTTAGCATTTCTGTTTTGGAAAATTTAACTACTTATCTCATAGAAACTTTTTGGAATTTGGGCATTTGGTTGGGGGTTTTCAAGAAAGTAAAAGGGAATAAATTTTTTGTTTCTATGAGTGTTTTCTTAGTGCTTTTTTTCAAACCTTTTACCCCTTTTTCAATTTAGGGTTACGACACTTTTTCTTAGATTGATTGCCCACCCGACCACCCCCTCCCCCAATGTTTCGGATTACCCCATATCCCTTTACCATACAACCACCGCTATTATTATTATTATTATTATTATTATTATTATTATTATTATTGTTATTATTATCATTATTTTTATTGTTATTATCGTTATTATCAATATTCTTGTTATTATTATTATTATTATTATTATTATTATTATTATTATTATTATTATTATTACTCCCTCCGTTTCACAATATAAGGCACGCACGATGTTCGAGGTCGAACTTTGACCGTTAATTACTCTCAATTTATGTTGATATAAAATTTTAAAAAATAATATTATTATAATATTTTTCAAGACGAATCCAAAGGTATAATTTTTATAATTTTTACTTATCGTATTTGAGAGATATTTGTGGTTAAAGCAAATTTTCGTAAAGCGTAAATGACTTATATTTTGAAACAGGGGAGTATTATTTTATTATTATTGTTTTTATTGTTTTTATTGTTGTCATCATTATTATTGTCATTATTATTAGTTATCATTAATATTATCATTATTATTAATTTATTATTATTTTTATTATTATTTTAATCATAATGATATTAAAGATAGTATACATAATAACAACAATAATTTTTCATTCATGTTCCTAACCAGATAACATTTTTAATCAAAGGAAACTCTTCCAACCCCCTGTAAGTTGTAACCCTTTCTAATACTCTTTCTCTTTTCTCTTAATGAACCAATTATTAGTTTTTCCAAAAGATACTTTTAACGACGAGGCGTGCTTTATAAATTCCTATTAACCAAATTATAATTGTACAAATACTTCTTTTTCTTTTTTGAACTATTTAACGCGAAATATATAATGTAAATGTACTAACCTTAATATCTTACACATATTTATCATATCTTTAATATCCTATTTTATCTCTAACATCACTCCTCAGAGAAATTTAAAGCTAAAACATAAAAATAGAGCTTTATCGAAATTCAGCTGTTCACTAAAATAATTTTTCTAGCAAAAAGTTTGTCATCAGCGTTAAGTCCAAAGATACTCCTGCTTGATTTGATAATTATCATTAAACACCACATAATATCCCAAGGTCTTTATACAAACACGTATAATCACATGTTCCGTTTGATGTTTTTAGAAAGCTAGTGTCCGAAATAGAGAGCTAATACTGATTAACGAACTGTCAGTCATATAGTACGATTATTAAATCGCTATATAATAATGGACAGTATTATGCATGGATGAATAAAAAACTAAAAAAACAATGCTACCCCTATTGAAACAGCAAGAAAGATGATTAGTGGGTTTATGAATTATGGAGCACGCAGTTTGTTTCTGTTATTTTTTTTAACCATATATCCTTTTTTTTTATAATTACAGTATTAGTTTCACACATATCAATACATAATAGTTATTAAGTCGGGCGATGCCTCGAATTGTTAATATTTTCATGTTAAAAATATCATTTAACATCGTATAATTTATTGGATATAATTTTAGTATATTAACTTGAGGTTATCTAGTTTTTTTTTTTTTTTTTGAAAGAGAAATTTCATTAATTGAAGTGAAAGTATTGGATCACACCGTCTGACCAATACTTACTGTCAGACGGGCTGAGCCCAATACTCAAATGGCCTTGGTAAGAGAATGCAGACTTCGCCGCCCTTCTTTCCCTTTACCCCTCCCTCCTTCTCACTCAACCACCACTAACTCCGTCGCATCCCACAAACACCATTTACGCACCCATATCTTCACCAATACTTTTCTGAGAAATGCCCGCTACAGATTGCCATGTTTCATCAAGTCCGTTGACAAAAACAAGTTGATTAAAAGGCAAACTTACTGATATAATCAATGATGAGAAGTCCATTAGAACAACGACCAGTTGGTTGGTGAAAGAAAGATTCCCCATATGGTAAATTTGCAAAGTTGGAGTTTGGATGTTCTCGTATAAAATTGCATGTATCAGATATAGAATCTCCAAATTGATAGATGGTTTCGATAGTGGAACTTTGGAATGAATACAAATATACAATGGAGGGTTCACATGATCGACCCAACAAATCAAGAATTGGAACTTGAAACGTTTCAGAAACAAGTAGCAGATGTTTTCATTTGTTGTCAAGAAGAATTTTGTATTGTGTTGTTTAATAATGAAGAAGAAGGAGAAAGTGAGAGAAAGCAGAGGTTAGTGTTTTGTTTTGTTTTCAGTTGGACTTTGTATTGTTTCAGTTATACTTTGTTTTGTTTCAGTTGGACTTTGTTTTGTTTCAGTTGGACTTTGTTTTGTTTCAGTTAGACTTTGTTTTCTTTCAGTTGGACTTTGTTTTATTTCAGTTGGACTTTGTTTCGTAATATGTATACCAACTGAAACAAATAATGGACCAACTGAAACAAAATGAAGACTACCTGAAAAAAAAATAAAGATCAACTGAAACCCAAGTAAGTCTAACTGAAGCAGAAGAACCAACTGAAAAAAAATGAAGACTACCTGGAAAAAAAATGAAGACTACCTGAAAAAAATAAAGACCAACTGAAACCCAAGTAAGTCTAACTAAAGCAGAAGAACCAACTGAAAAAAAATGAAGACTACCTGAAAAAAAAATGAAGACTACCTGAAGCAAAAATGAAGACTACCTAAAAAAAATAAAGACCAACTGAAACTCAAGTAAGTCTAACTGAAGCACAAGTGCTTCTAACTGAAGTCGTCGTCCGACGAGAATATTGTGTCGGACGAGTCCGACACAATACGAACTCTTAATTGAAGGCCAAACGGCATCTACAATAGGTATTAAAGAAAAACAAAATCCAATCAAACAAGGTTACATCAAATTCATCTTCCAAGAAACTACAATGAACCAGATCGAGCAATACAACACAACCCCCTTGTATTTGCTGAATCAAGCAGCTATTGTTGAGGAAGTCTATCATTATGACATAGTTTGGGAAGAACATTCTTGATCTAGTCATGTTGACCGCATCCGAGATTTCAATACCTTCATGTTTAGTGTCGAACTTCAAACAATGAGAACAATTTCTCCTACTTGAAGACAAAAGAACCATACTCACAACTCCCATAGAGGAGAAGGAGACCTCCACAACAGAGACTAAAAACCCCATAACAGGATTTAGGAAAATCTCATATAGAGAGACTATTTTATTTAACAAAACAAGAAATAAATGAACTAAAAGCTGAAAATAAAATTAGGAAAAAGGGGGTTTACTATGGATGGAATCATCCATGACAGGCCCTAATTGGTGAAAAAAGGTAGGAGAGGCTAGGGTTTGAGAGAGAAAAGAGAGAGGAGGGCGGCTAGGGTTTTTCCTTTTTTTTGTTTCCTATCATTTCCAACCCGACTTGAGGTTATCTAGTTGAATATTGTGTGGAATATGTTTCTAATTTTTTAAATATGTATAAGGATAACATGGAATGAAACAACAAAAAGGAGAGTGTCACGTGACATGTTAAACTTGCTTAAGAACGTTTTGTTGATATATTAGTATAGATGACTGTCAATAATTTTAATTATTATATATGTAATATTAATTAAATAAATATTTTAGGATCTTTATCAAGACGGATTTATGAAGATCTCATATGACTATATTTTTTCCCCTTTTGTATAAATCACAAATAATGGTCAAATAGATATGTGAAAAAAGTTCAAATTCAAATGTTATAATATATATAAAAAAATAATAGAGGAACTATAGAGTACTTTGTACTTTACACAAATTTTGAAAATAAATTTACGTCACAATGAAAAATATCTTCAAGTTTTTTAATGTTTAGGATTTCTAATAGAATATATGTCCAATGAATAAGGGTCATTTTAGCAATAAAAAAAGTAAGGGTCATTCTAGAAGAAAAAATATTATAAAATACATATATATGTCCTATTTTTTTGAACTTATTTTAACTGAACTAAACTAAATTGTGCAGAACTAAACTGCACAGAATTGTATTAACATAATATCATCAATACTTACCGAGTATTATAATAATTGATAAATAATAATGAATAATAATAAAATAAATAATAAAATAATAATAGATAATAGATAATAGATAATAAATAATAGATAATAGATAATAAATAATAAGTAATAAATAATAAACAATAAATAATAAACAATAAGTAATAAGTAATAAATAATAAATAATAATGTTAATAAAAACAATAATAAAAAATAATGAAAATCAACAAAAAAACAAAAAAGAACAAATTCATTGTTATAATAAATAATAATAATAATAATAATAATAATAATAATAATAATAATAATAACAATAATGATGATAATAATAATAGTAGTAGTAGTAATATTGACAACAAAAATAATAATTACAACATTAGACAAGAATGAAATGAATTGAACTTATTTTGGCTAAACTGGACTTATTTTGGCTGAACTAAACTAACTGAACTTATTTTGGCTGAACAAAACTTATCTTGACTAAACTGAACTGCGCTGAACTAAAGTGAAAATAAGTCCAAAAGAACATGACCATATTCTTGTTCTTTTACAACTCCTTTGTGTATAGTCTAGACCGAATTATACTACTTGGTGTCTTAGAGAAATTAAGCAAAGTGCCCAATTCGTTTGAAGAAAGGGTTTGGTGATAAAAAATGAACTACATACTTCCTCCTTTTTTTTTCACTTGCAACGGTTTGACTTTTACACTATTCACCAACGCTACTTAGTTTATGTTTGGTGATTTATAGTTAAGGAAAAACATATTCATGTGGGATCTTGTTAGATTCGTCTGAATGTATATTTTTTGAATATATATTTTTCATAATTTTTGTTTATCGGTAGTTAAACTTATTGATGGTTGAAATTATGCATTGGCAAGCGTGAAAGTCAAACTGTTGCAACTAAAAAGAAACAGAGGAAGTATATGATAAACTAGACAAGAAAATAATATAACAACATAGTGCAAATAATTACAAACGCAGAAATTTAGACATGAAAACGCTTTTTTGGAAGAACATGAAAACGCTATTAATAGGCAGAAAACCACGGGCAGACTTTAGTAGATCTTGACAAAGGGCGTATACTTTGTTACTTAGTGGAGAGGATATCTGAGATAGAGACTCAAAGAGAGCGAGCTAGTGAGCTTGGTTTTACAGGATTTATTATACAAGTATTTAATTATTTATAGCAAAAAATGTATCCATTTGGCAGCTAGAGAACTGAGAACATTCCCACAATCTCTTGATCTTCGAGCTTCAAGAGGGACGTATTCCTATCTCTTTTGACAACTCTCAAACGTATGAAAGTCGGTTCTAGCTCTTCATTCGGTTGGGAATGTGGGATGATCGAGTCTGGCCAATTGTAGGATGCTAAGCGAGCCAATAGAGGTGTGCCACATTCTCCGTGTATACTTCATCGGTTTTTATTGGAAAAATTCACAAGAGGGGTCATATTATTACGTTTTTTATAAGTTTCAATATAGATTATTTCTTGCAGAGTTTACCATCTTGTGATTTTTATAGATTGTGAATTACTTATAAGCGGTTTAGAAGGCAAGATTTTTAAATGTTTGTCTCAGTTTGCTGGAAGTGTTTGAAGATGATAAACGTTTAAAATACGCGCCTTCTAAACCGATTATAAGTAACTCGGGACCTATGAAAATCACAAGATAGTAAACTTGAGATACGTAGGTAATAATTCATAGTCGGGACTTATAAAAGAAAATGGATAATAGTTGGGCCCCTCTTGTGAATTTTTCCTTTTTATTAGAAGACTCATTTTGACTTTAGCATTGTTCACAATATGACTTTCATTAGCTTTTGTGATTTATACTTAAGGAAAAATCAGTCATGTGATATCTTGTTAAATTTGCCTCAAAGAATATTTTCAGAAAATCAATTTTTATACTTTTTGTGTATTAATATTATATTAAGGTTAATATTAATATCTGCGCAAGTGTGTTTAAGGGAATTAGTCTAACTCATAAAAAAAGATGGAAGTATCATAAGCAAAAATATGCTTCTATATACCAATGTGTGCTGTCTCACATGACTTTACTGTTTTTAATATTTAAGTTTGAGGTTAAGAGTATAGCCCACATGTGAGTTAGGGATAGTTTGTCTCACATTGAAGAATGAAAGAGAATGACTAACATATAGATCGATGTGTTACTGATTAAGGTGGCTCACATGTGAGGGGGAGTGTTAAGAGTATAACCCACATGTGAGTTAGGAACAGTTTGTCCCACATGTGAGTTAGGAACAATTTGTCCCATATCTCGGGTCTTAATGGACCAGACACTTGAGAGTAGGGGGGAAAGGTAAGGGAATCCCTACCCTCAAAGTACCTCTAGTAGGGATTGGACCCCCAACCTTGAGGTTGGAAGGGTGCTCTCCTTACCATTAGACCAAGTACTACTTAATTAAAGAATTAGAGAGATTGTATGTGATCATTCTCTCTTCTGACATGGGCTTGTATATAGGGCCAATAAAGTTTATCATTTGATTAAGACAATTTTGAAATATGTAAATGAGAAGCTTCTGAGAAAAAGGCACAAACTTGCGGTTTGAAGTCTTGAAGAACCTTTCTCCTCAAAAAGAAAAAAAGTGTTGAAGAGCTTTTCAATAGAGATACTTCCAAAAAATAATATTAGATTTAAGATTTAAATAGCAGAAGAGAAGTTTATGCTAATGAAAACACTTCCAAAGATAAATCTGTTAATGAAAACCAACTTCAAAAGACTAGTCTATGCTCGTATGCATTAAATGTAATGCCTGCCTTTTAGTCCTAGTCTACTACTTAAATATCATCTTTCCTTTTCCCTAAAAAAAAGAAATTTTTTTGTTTTCCTTTCTTTTAGATAAGAACATGAATGTACCCCTAAAAAAGAAAGATAATAACGGGAATTTTATTTTCAAAAAACCTTATAAACTAATTGCTCTATTGCATAAACACTATACTATTATCAAAATAAAATAAAAAAATGTTATCTTAAACTCCTATTTACTTCGACCATTTTTTAAAAAATAAACTTATATTAGGTTAGTCGGTTTTACATTCATTAGATATTAAAGTTAAAAGTTTTATGTATTATTAATAAGGAATAACCTTGTAAAACAAAAGTACCTCAATATTACTGTATAATAAATATGTGTCTTAAATACGAAAAATTCGCAGATTAACAAAAAAAAATCTCTAATAAACAAGATTGTATATGTCAATATTATAAAATAAGAATAATATCGTAGGAGATTTGAGGTCTCGTAGTATGTAATATTGATAGATCTTAGAAAAGGTACGTAGAATTCTTTTATTAGATTTATGAAAAGTTTTTGTGTGTAAGTAAATGACTAAGTGGAAATGATGTAGACGGAATTCGATCCCAAGTATTTAGTACCACTACCACCCTTACAATACTTTACCAACCAAGCTAAATGACATCCACCTTTAGGTTTTATTTACTTTAGATAGGTCCTTATAGGAGGTCTTGTGTAAGACTCTAAGATTATGTATGCCATTTTTTCTATAATAATAATGGTTTTATGATTCTCAATTATGATTTATTAACTAAGTACGATTTTTAAGGGCTCATTCAATATTACTATCAGTTTTTGAATTTTATAATTAAAAGTCATATATTGTAAGTTGTATGATAAAATTAAAAAAATATCAAACTCATTCCATTCATAATTATTTTTGAAACTAAGAAGTTTTCAATATGTATAATAAAATAGAAAACAAAGTTTAAATTCATTTAAAAAACTTCTCAAGTTAAACTTAGCTCTATTCAATTCATTAACATTTCAAGCCAAATTCAAATAACTTGAGTGAGATGGATAATTTTCATTAATCATTACGGTTCGTAGTGTGTCCTTTATCCATGATTATGAAATTAGGTTTCTTTTGGACTTACATGTATAAACTAAACTAAATTTGTAAGAGAAATTAACAAATTGAAGTTGAACTGACCTCAAATTAACTTGACCGGCCTGTTAAAAAACGTCCTATAGAACATGGCATCAACTCGCTAACAACAAATCTTTGGTAGGTTTACAATAATTCATTGTGAACCCAAACAAATTAATATCACACAAAATCTGACTATTTTTTTTTATTCAGCAATTAACTGGTCAAGTAGTCTCGGCTCTCATGAGTTAGGAGATAACAAGGGATCCCAACCCATAAGAAAACTTCCAGAGACTGAAAAGTGGAGGTTTATACCCAAACAAATATCCACAAACACCCCAAATTTGAGGTTAATGAGAGTCGAACTCCCGACCATGAAGTTGGGAGGTGGGATAACAAAAAAAACTAAATATATCATACAAAAAATGACTATATGAAAAATATATTATTTCATATGAAACCTGATTATATCATACAATAACCATCCACCTAGTACACATTAAATTACGACTATAGTTAGACTGACTAAAAAAAGGTAAAATAAAATAAACTGAATTAAAAAATAATTAAATTGAACTGAATTGAACTAAACTAAACTGTGCGCACCCTATACGACTATCTCTATTCTCTCATGTGAGTGCTGTGACATTGAGCGTGCAAAAAAGTCTAAAACCCCAGATTTCCGTGTCAATTGTATTCTCTCTACGGGGTCCTGGGGTCTTAATACAGAAATAGTGAAGCATCAAAGTATAAGAGGGAAGAAGACTGAAGACCCCAACCACCATATTGCTTCAAATTCTCTCTTATCTCTTCTTCTTTTCCTCAAGTATAAAGGATATCATATCGCTGACAATATTAAAGCTCCTTTTTCCATTTGTATTTCTGGTAAAGTTCTGCACTTTTTTTTTATCTTCATTTCTAAGAATATTTTTGGTTGTGAATGTTCTCAACAACATTACGTTTTTTAGCTTGGAATTATCTAACATTCTATTCTTGATTAACAGTTGCATGCATTTCATTTCTCCCTCCTTATAAATGTAATTTCTGCTTCTTTTTCTTTGATTTCACTCATTTTTTCTACTGTCTTAAAGATCTTACATGACTTTGTTCTTCAAATTTTTACTGGGGAATTTAGTTTCTCTGTAAATTTTCTGAAAGATCTTGTTTATCTTAGAAAAAAAATTACAAAATTGTAGATATTTATTTAGATAACTGTAATATAAGAGCATTGGTTTGAGAGTATGATCTGTCTCAATTATATCTGTCTTTTGCATGGTACAAGTTACCTTTTCTTTTTTTATTTTTCTTTTTTATGCACTTTATTAATAATCATCTTTGTATTCTTCTCGTGAGTCTTGTGAAGCTTTTAAATTTGTGTCAGTAAGATTTCTGCTCCTCCACATATTTAGTTTTTTTTATTTATTTAAAATTCAAAAAAAAAGTTTCCTTTTTCTTTTTTCATTTCTCTGATTACTACTATAGGATATAGTACTGTATATCTAAACCCTGCACTTGATCAGTAATGATCTAAGAATAAGTGAACCTTTTGTGGAAATTGTTAAGTTAGTTTGTATGTCATAATTTTTTGCTCATATGTTATTTATTTTGTTATTATTGTGCACGAATGTATAGCTAGTATAGTAATCATTAAGATTTTACTTGCATAAAATGTTGCAGATTTGATTTATATGTGGTTAATTATCGAATTTCCACATTGCTAAACGATGCGAAACCAGCTATGGTTTGCACTGCCAATGATTTACTGGAGTGGAAGAATTTTCCCAAAGGCCTTAAGATCCTACTTCTTGATGAGGACACAGATTCTGCAGCTGAGATAAAATCCAAGCTTGAGGAAATGGAGTATATAGGTTAGACATGTATTTACTTCGAACTCTTTATTTTATCGATCTTAAGTACCCAGGTCGGATCCTTGTCATAAGATTTCATAGAAGCCGAAGTCTGATACAATACCAGACTGTGTTTCCCCGTCCGAAGTTACATAGTAATTAGTATATAACATTATGTATTAGAGTTGTTTACTTGTGGATGGTGGCGAATTTAGTTGGTAAAGTCTTGTAGAGGTGGTGTGCGAAACCTAATATCATACTCCTTTATCGCCATCGCCCTTTGGCTCTTCTATACACCAAAAAATAGAGTTGTCTTGCTTCTTTTAAGCCCATCTTATTTGTCTGCAAATTTCTGTGCTATTATGACATAAAAGGAAAATATGAGAACCACCCTTTTGAACTCATTAATTGGGTAGTTCTGTTTTGGTTATTCATATGCCGTATACGCTGGTCCATTTATTATTAATTTCTTTTAACAAACTGCTTACCTTGATTTGGTATCTAGTAGAAATATTTTAACCTTTGAGCAAATTTGGTTTGCACTTCTCTTTGAAGTAAGATTTTTGTGCTTCCATGAATAATGCTATAACAAGTAATTATTTTATTTGTCTTCTGTGACCAATTATTTGTTCAAACTTAAAGACTGTTGAGCTAAATGAAGGAGGCAAAGCTATCAATACATTGGACATTTTTCTGCTAGCATTAATTCGAACTGTATTAAGTCCTTTTTTTGTGAACACTTATGCAAGTTTCTTTTTAAAAAAAATTATCGGCTAACTTTTGTGTAAATTATCCGCATAGTTTCTTTCTCATTTTTCTTCCAAAAATTGACAATGTGAAGTTCTTCTGCCTAGTTATTGCATTTGCCAGTGAGCATGAAGCTTTATGTGCAATCTCAAGCAAAAATGAGAGCTTCCACGTTGCCATTGTAGAGGTAACATATTTCATTTTTTTGATAGGATGGTAACATATTTCATTTGTTAGTCTGAAAGACGAACGTACAACTTGAAAGCTATTCACTTATTCTCTTATATTAGGACACCATTTGTTTTTCAATTTTGCTGTATTATTTCTCTTTACTTGCTACATTAGTTTTTGCACAGTGTCCAAGACCAACCGTTGGCCATTAATATCTTTAAATAGGAGCTTGTTTGGTTAACCTTCAAATGCATGGGAAATTAGAGTTCCTATGAAGTAAATATATGTGTTGTTGTTTGGTTGAAAAACATGGGAAGTAGAACTTCCTAGGAAGTTCTATTTCCTACAAAATGGAGGAAATAACTTACCTACGCCTCCCTAGGTAAGTGGAAATTCCCATGGGAAATAGAATTTTCCATGTTTAACCAAACAAAAAAATGTACTTCCTAGGAAATAAAATTTCATGGGCAATGCAAATTCATGAGAAGTTATGCTTCCCAACTTCAACCAAACAAGCCCAAGGCATTTTGAATAATATTTAAAAGTTAATGAACCTTTGAGCATTAACATCTTTAATTATGCATTGTTAAAATCTTAAAAAGAAAATTTTCATGAAGACAGACATTGAGACAAGTAAAAAAATGGAGGGAGTATTAAGGTTGAACATTGAAATAGTAATTCCATTTAGCCACTGCATCTCCTCTTAAATTATGGATTATGTGTTAATGATCTCAAAATGTCCATGAGTTTGCAGTTATATAAATTCTATGTTTTGTTCCCTTATTATATATAATTTGTTACCAACAGAATTATTATTACCTTCGGTCTTAACAGGTGAGTATAGACAATCGTGATGGGAGATGCAACTTTCTGGAAACTGCAAAGGATCTTCCAACAATCAGTAAGCATTATTTTTTATGTCAATTATTTTCAGATTCTTTTGCATGCTTGTCACGAACTCGAACATGTGTTCATGATCGTGAACTAATCAAAAGTTGCATCTGTATTTCAAGCAAATTTTCTAGTTTCCAATACCTTTGTCCTATACATTAAATTCATATCTTAATGATGTAAAGTGCAATTCCCTGGTTGTAGTGACATCAAAAGAGCGCTGCTTGAGCACCATGATGAAGTGTATAGCGGTAGTGTTTCTAATCAGAGGCAATTATGTTGTCATTTGGCGTTTTTAAGTTTGCTTAGCTGAGATCTCAAACATATTCATCCTTCCTTTTCATGAAATGGCAGCTTGGTGCAGTTGAATTTCTTGTAAAGCCACTATCAGAAGAAAAACTCCGAAATATATGGCAGCATGTAGTTCATAAGGTACTGACCCCCTTAGGTGACAGACTTTATCATTGTGAAGAAATTGCTGAATTTCTTTCTTGCAATTTGACAGGCATTTAACACCAGTGGAAGTGCGAAGTCGGAATCAGTCGATTCTGTCAAAGAATTTGTGGGATCTATTTTGGAAATTCAGCAACAAAATATAGCAACACAAACACAAGTCACCGAAAAACCTATGATAGACACAGAAGTGGACCAACGTGATCATGACCAATCAGCTTCTGGTGATAAGTTCCCTGCTCCTTCAACTCCCCAAATAAAACAAAGTGGAAGATCCTTGGATGATGGAGACTATCCAGATCAAACCAACGGCTCCCCCATCAAGGAGGGTGGGGAATGTGACGAGGAAACCAAATCTGTCGACAATACATATAATGGCGAATCATCTGCCAAAATGGAGGTGGATCCACCTCAGCCAACTTCTGTAGTAGTTATTAAAGAGGAGGAAGATCGTAGTGATGGGTCAAGGGGCACCGATATTTCTGTACCTCAGTCACATGACAAAGAAGATGCTAATGTTAGTCTGAATAGTGGAAACTCAAATAAAGAATCTAAAAATGTACGTGGAACAAAGGGTAGCCGGAGAAAATTAAAGGTATGAATGGGACAAATTTATTTATAAACTTGTATTTAATAACTTTTCATCTACAATCATGAGTAATTTGTTGCTTTCTTTGGAAGTATGTTATTTGTAATTGTAGTCATATAATATAAGGATTGAGTTTTTATATACGTGATCACTTCGTTCAGGTAGACTGGACACCTGATCTTCATAAGAGATTTGTGCAAGCAGTAGAGCAACTCGGTGTAGATCAAGCCATCCCTTCTCGAATATTAGAGCTGATGAAAGTGGAAGGACTGACTAGACATAACATAGCTAGTCATCTCCAGGTATTATAATGTTCACAAACTTCTGGTCCAAAAATTAGTTTATCTGATGGATTTTTTTGTTGTTGCTGGTAGTTAAAACATATTAGTAAAATTTTCCTGCAGAAATATAGAATGCATAGACGACACATTTTGCCTAAGCAAGAAGAACGAAGGTGGCCGCACCCTAGAGATTCGATGCAAAGGAATTACTACTCTCACCGACCAGTGATGGCATACCCTCCCTATCACACCAATCATACATTCACATCTGGGCAAGTCTACCCAATGTGGGGACAGCAGGGTTGTCAGCCTCATGGCTACCCGATGTGGGGCCCCCCAAGCTACCCTTGGCAGCCCGCTGAAAATTGGCCTTGGAAGCCTTACCCTGCGGTAAAAGAATCTGCTTTCTTCGAAAGCCAATCACTTATAATATAATACCAGGTTAAGTTGTGACGTGCTGTTACCTTTATTTTTGTTTCAGATGCATGCAGATGCATGGGGGTGCCCTGTGATGCCGCCTCCCTCATGCCCAACCTCGGCATTTCCTCAAGTGAGTTGCATTTGTGTTCTTCATGCAATATCATATTGTTACTGTTCCATGTAAAGTAATTATCATATCATAAATATGTACATAAATCATAATAGTTGGTTAAATTTAACTTTCATTTGACAGCAGGTACAAGGTGCATATGGGTTCCACAGTCCTGATAGCTATGGGAAGAATTCTGCTGATATTAACCCGGTAACTTAATTTTTCCCTCCATTATACAATGTTCTTCTGGTCTGTACTAACTCTTGTTGCCTACAATGTGCCTCCAAGAAATGACCATTCAGGGGCTCGCTGGGCCAAAATCTTCACTCCTCTTTTTTATGGACTTGTATTATTGTTCATTGTTTGACCTCCATACCTATATTATTGTTTCTAATGTCTTGTCCTGTTAGAAATTGATGTTGAAGAGACATCATTTGTTTGTGTGTCGCCTATTGATCTAAACCACAAAATTAGCAGCCTCTTTCAGAATTTTATCTAAGTTTTTTTTCCGTTGTTCGGTGATAGTAAATTAGGAAAGTTAAGATCTTGTACTTGAATCCCAACAACCAATACCATGCTTTTTCCCTCTAAACTACAAAGTACTACTTGTACAATACAGGACCCATAGGTTAATACTTGGCGCGGTGCAGATGAGCAGCAGCACATGCTGAATTTTTATTAGGACAAATATATTGGTCTTCTACGTAATATATGTGTCATAAATGAATGTGTGATTATATACAACCTAGAAAATGGCTTATCATACATGACTGATACCTTTTAGGCCTGTTTGGTAATGTGGTCCTTGAAACCATCAAAATTCGGGTTTTTCTTAAACAAAGATGAGCATTATTCTTCAATACTCATTCTATCCAGAATCAGTTTTTACATTGTCTCAATCTTTCATTGTTAGAGTATATGACAGTAAGTTAAAGTTTCTCTTTAAAATAGTTGTGTTGTTTATATCCTCTCTCAATGAGGGCGTATTAGGAAACCCGCTTATAAACCTATACTGTTTTAGAATATGTGGTAATATATTCCCCAACATCTTAGAGTCGTATATATATATCCTGATCTTGAGTGCATCAACAATTCAACATGCCATGCAAAATTATATTGAAATGGTTTTTGATTGTTCACATAAGATACTTTTGTCAACCTATATGTGTAGTTAGATAGAGAAGGAGTCTCTTCAAGAGGCATGCATTAGGGTAATGTTGATGTAAATGTATACACATAGCTGGCTTAAATTGACTTAGCTTGGGTGCAATATATTCAAGAATTGATGTGACAAACACAAACCTAAAATTATAACTCATGCTATGATGATATAGATAATGGAGTTATCTATGTATGGTGGCCCCATCATGGTAGAATATTTGGAAGTAATAATCTAATACTTCCTCCGTTCTGAAATAAGTGAAACACTTCTCTACAAAAAAAACTCTCACATAAAATAAAGAAGTGTTTCACTTATTTTATAACGAATGAAGTATTATGAATCTTAAAATTAATATGACTATGCTTAATTAACCCCCAAATAATGATGTTGCAGGGAGAGGAGGTTATTGATAAGGTGGTTAAGGAAGCAATAAACAAACCATGGTTGCCATTACCCATAGGCCTTAAACCACCTTCAACCGATAGTGTCCTAGCTGAGCTCTCAAGGCAAGGAATCTCTATCATCCCTCACCATCCATGCTGACTTGGAACATTAATGTGAGAGGGGGGCCCACAAGGTGAAAAAATAAGCTAAGAAGGATCTGATGCTGCTGTACAACAGCTCAGTTGACAAGTGTCATGGTCCTGTTTGAAGCCGATTTTCCGATCGCGCGATCGAGGTAAGGCCACGTATGTGATCCTGAAACCACAGAGGTGTTAGTGGTTGTAAATAGAGCTGACATGAAGTTGAGTTGATATTGGGGTAGGTGTTGGAAAAATATGATCAGATTGATCATAATGGAAAGAAAAGGGTGGGAATGTGAATGTGAATGTGATGGGTGGTGCATCATTGTTCAATGTTTGTTTCTTGTTGGTGGAATGAAAGAGGTCCTACACATCTTGTTGGAGGGTACTATTTCTGAAGGACTTGTCCCTTAATTTGTAGGGCGTAGTGCTTGAAATTTTCCCATTAAAACTCTCTCATGGTAATAAGAAAAAAGGTAGATATATTTTGAAGATTGCTTCATGTCGTTTCTCTTTCTCTCTTTTTTTTTTTCGAGGTAATAACATATCTTTTATTTATTTTCATTTATAAAGCATAACATATCTTTTATTTATATTCATTTATAAAGCATAATAATGAGGGCCTATGGATGTACGCAATAGTATAAGTTTATCACAAATTCTTATATGCAGCCGGCCACATAGGAAGTTACATGCGTGGCCGCGCGCGCGATACATTGTCAGTCCGTCAGCTCATTTTCAAATGGTCATATCTCACTCGTTTCTCATCGTAATCGAGCTTTTGACCAAACGTTAGAAAGCTATCGAGCCAAATTTTCATATCCAACTTGAATCTTCGCAAAATATTAAGTTTGCTATGAGATATGACCTTTTGAAGTTGGCCCTTATGCACAAACACTTATAAACAAATGAAGTTACTCTTATGACCAAATGGAGTTACTCTTATGACCAAATGGAATTACTTGTATGAGTATGTATTTACTTTATAAAGTAAAATGGTGTCACTCCTATAAAGAAATGTGCTTACTCTTATAAGCAAATGCGGTTATTTTTGTGAACCTTTGGGGTTACTCGTATAATTAAATGAGATTACTCGTATGATTTATTGAAGTTACTTGTATAAATAAATGAGGTTACTAGTATGAATTAATTGAGTTACTCATAAGATTAAGTGAGGTTATTCATAGATTAAAGAACATTATTAGTATGAATTAATTGGATTACTCATATGATAAAAGTGAGGTTACTCATATAATAAAATGGGGTTACTTTTGTGAACAACTGGGGTTACTTGATCGAATTGGGGTTACTCGTATGACTACATGAGATTACTCGTATGATTTATTGAAGTTACTTGTATAAATGAATGAGGTTACTAGATGAATT
Source organism: Beta vulgaris subsp. vulgaris (assembly GCF_026745355.1). Classification (NCBI taxonomy): domain Eukaryota; kingdom Viridiplantae; phylum Streptophyta; class Magnoliopsida; order Caryophyllales; family Amaranthaceae; genus Beta; species Beta vulgaris. The sequence goes on from NC_079206.1 coordinate 14,996,449, forward strand.
AATTGGGTTACTCATAAGATTAAATGAGATTACTCATAAATTAAAGAACATTACTAGTATGAATTGATTGGGTTACTCATACGATAAAATTGGGGTTACTCATACAATAAAACGGGGTTATTTTTGTGATTGGGGTTACTTGATTAAATAGGGTCATCATATGATTAAAAAAAAGTTAATATTGTAAATTAATGTTGTTACTCATATGAAAAAATGAAGTTACTTTTGTGAGCAAATGCGGTTACTCATTTAAATAAATGAGGTTACTAATAAGCTTACTTTTATGAATGAATGAGGTTACTCGTTTGAATAAATGTGGTTACTTTTGTGAACATTTGGGGTTACTCGTATGATTAAATGAAGTTACTTGTATGATTTATTGAAATTCCTTGTATAAATGAATGGGGTTACTAGTATGAATTTATTGGGTTACTCATAAAATTAAATGAAGGTACTCATATATTAAATGGCATTACTAGTATGAATTAATTGGGTTACTCATATGATAAAAATGTATTAGGCTCCCGTAGCCTCAGCCCCACCCTCCAGCCCCTTCCTCTCCCTCTTCCCCCGCCCCCGCCTGCCTCTCCCCTCCCCAGCCACGCCCACCCCTCCCCGCAGCTTCCCACCACCACCACACACAGCCCCCCCACCCCTTCTTCTTCTTATTCTTCCTTCCTCCTCCCCATTCTGAAATTTCAATTTTCTTTCTTTTTTTCACTGTTATTCATGAAAATGAAATAAATTTCGGTTATGCCATGGTAGAACTGAAAAAAATTGGTTCCCCCATGGTGGAATCAAATTTTTTTTTTTGTTTTCACCTTGATAAGATTGGAAAAATAAATAGTCTTTTCAATAATGGTGAAAACTAAAAATTGGTTAGGTTCATGCTAAAAAAAATTATGAAATTCTAATTTTGGAGGTTAAAAAAATACAAAATACGTAAAAGAATACGAAAGATAAATATTAAACCCCAGTTCGAATTAGGGTTTGTTTAATTCAACTTATTTTGTCTTATATTATCTGAACTTATCTAATCTTATCTTATCTTATCCGGTTTTTTCACCAAATACCCCTGACAAATTTAAAAATTCAACATATACCCTTAGTATTTCAGAAATGCACCATATACCCATGAATTTCAAAAAATTGTACACCATATACCCTTTTCCTAAATGTCGTTAATCCACCGTTAGCTTTATTAACGATTTTGCCATCATTAAGTCCTAACCCTAATCTAACCTAATGTAACACCCCAAATTTCTCTCTTTATAAAGAATATATTTTAATATAAACACTTGAGAAACTTGGGAGTATTATTGCCACGTGATAACGTTAAAGGCTAAAACTACTAACTACTAATTATACAATTGCAGCGGAATTAATAAAAATAACTTCTCTTTATTGATAAATAAAAATTTATTGTTTCAACTATGACAAAGGGAAATATAAAAATAATAACTACTAAACTAAGCTATGTAGTACTCCTCACTAGCTCCCCCATACGTAGTATGCATCAATCAACCTCAAAAATCTGCTCACCAAAAGGATCATCACAGGGACAAAGCCATAAAACAAACAAAATAAATGCGTGTCAGTAAAAATATTGAGTACATGTATATGCGGAAATTTAAATACTTTACTAAACATTCAAAATACTCATATAAACCTTCCTCGAATACTTGAAATAACTTGTATAAATTCCTTGAATACTTGTATAATATAACGTATATAACTTAAACTCCTTTTCCTTGCCTAGGTACCTTTCCTAAAGTGTGCACACCCCACAAGTTTAGTATTCCTTGATGAGTCTATTACGAGGGGAACTACCTTGTCCACATGACTTATACAAGAAGTACATGGGTAAATAATATAATAGCTACCGTTCTTGTTAGTAAATAACAAGCCGTGGCCTCTTTATAAATGTGATCATAAAAGATCATATAACTAAGAAGAATCTTTCGGAAATAATCCTCCTTTATAAGAATAGTAATTCTTATATAAAACTTTTGCCACTTAAAAGACATGATATTAATAACTTGCTTATGTCAAATAATCCTTGAAAATAATCTTTCTTTATAAATAATAATAATACTTCTAAACTTAATCGTAATAGAAGTTAACACAAATAATACCCTTGCAACTTCATACATAAGGATACATGATAGTAATATAACTTAGTGAATTTAGTAATGAAAACTTATCTCTTCATTTAGCAAAATCAATCATTACTATAACAACCTAGTGATTCTAATGTTTAGTGGAAACCAAAAGATACCAAGCAGTAAACAACAATATATAAGACAATTCATTAGTGGATCAACTAATATATCAACACCTATGGTAAGTTTATTAACAAGACCATGCTAGTGAATGACCCTAACACCGCAGCATGCATGGTGGACGAAATAAAGTCGGCATATGTATAGTTAGTAAATATTAGTATTATCCAATAAACATGTATTACAATACCAATTTAATTTCGACCGTTTATCAACCTTCAACCAAATTGTAAATAACTCACGAAACATAATTTTCAATGCAAACAATAACCCTATACACATGATACTATATAGGCGGAATAATATTTAAAAATCTACATATACACGCACCTTGATTAATAATAACTACTAGGGAGAAAATAGAGAAGGTAGGCTAAGAGGGAGAGAGAGTTTAAACTTAGAAAAGAGATTTATTCCTCAAATTTGGTGTGAAGAATATGGTGGGTGGAGACCCCTATTTATACTAGTTGGGTAAATAGGATAAGAATAGGAATAGGAACCAAAAGATAGATTTTTGAGAAAAGATAATTACTTTAGGTAGGATAAACTATCTTTTATGATAATATAGCTAGAATAGAGGAATATTCCACAAGATAAATAGTCTAGATGCTAATTAACCAAAAGATAAAATAAACCAATTAACAAATTAACCCAAAAGATAAAACAACAAAAGTAACTCACTTTTGATAGTTTCCTGCGTTAGCTGCGGAAGTTTACAAAAAAAAAATTCTTTTTCTGATTAGACCAGAGCACCTTAACAATTTTAACATCTTTGTATCGGGTACTTCTAACCTTACTGTCTAAAATCTTAATAGGCCTTTCTTCATAGGACAAGTTCTCATCAATTTGAACTGTTTCAGGCTGCAACACATGCGATTTATCTGGAATATACCGTCTCAACTGAGATATATGGAACACATTATGAACACGGCTTAATTCAGTGGGTAGGGCTAGTCTATAGGCCACTTTTCCAACTCTATCCAATATCATATGGGCCTATAAACTTAGGGCTGAGCTTCCCTTTCTTTCCAAACCTCATCACCCCTTCATTGGTGATACTTTCAAAAGCACTTTTTCGCCCACTTCATATTCTTCTTCCCTACGCTTCTGATCAGCGTAACTTTTCTGACGATCTTGGGCTGCCTTAATCTTTCCTTGGATCATCTTAACCTGTTGCACGGTCTCTTCAATCAATTCAGGCCCAAGTACAACTGTTTCACTTATATCGTTCCAACATAATGGGCTTCTACATTCCTACCATACAAAGCCTCGAATGGTGCCATGCCTATACTTGAATGATAACTGTTATTGTAGGAGAACTCTATCAAATCGAGATGATCTTCCCATGAACCCTGATATTCCATGACACAAGCTCTTAACATATCTTCTAAGGTTTGTATGGTCCTTTCAGTCTGGCCATCAGTGGCTGGGTGAAAAGCAGTACTCATTAATAGCTTCGAACCAAAGGCTTGTTGTAGCTTCTGCCAGAAGTTAGACAAAAATCAGAATCTCGATCAGACACAATATCTTTCGGTACTCCATGTATTCTCAATACATGCTTGATGTAGGCCTTAGCTAGTTGGTCCATCGACCATGTTGCCTTCATAGGTATGAACACTGCAGACTTGGTCAACCTATCGACAATTACCCATATCTATCTTTCCAGATTTACCCTTAGGTAACGCAACACGAAATCCATCGAAATAGAATCCCACTTCCATCCTGGCACATCTAAAGGTTGGACTTTTCCTTGGGGTCTTTTATGTTCACTCTTCACCTTTTGACATGTTAAGCATTTGGAAACAAATTCGCTATGTCCAACTTCATACGAGCCCACCAGAAATTCTTCTTTAAATCCTTATACAACTTATCACCCCCTGGGTGCATCGAATATGGAGAATTATGACCTTCCTCCATGATTTTCAATTTCAAATCTTCACAAGCTTCGGGTATACACCACCTTCCTTCCATTCTTAAACTTCCATCTTCATGAATTTCAAAGTCTCCAGCATGACCCTCCCTCACCTTTTCCTTTATCCTTTCCATTTTTCATCTTTTAATTGAGCTTCCCTAATTTGATCAAACATCGAGGGTTGGATGGTCAATGCACTAAACATTTTCTCTACTTCTCCATATTGCATAACTTCAAGATTCATCTTCTGAAAGTCTAAACACAGTTGATCTGCCACCACCATAGTGCTTAAGGTATGACTTGTCTTCCTACTCAAGGCATCTGCCACTACATTGGCTTTCCCTTCATGGTATTGGATATCCAAATCGTAGTCTTTTATGAATTCTAACCATCTCCTTTGCCTCATATTCAAATCCTTTTGGGTGAAAATGTATTTCAAACTCTTGTGATCTGTGTATATCTTACATGTCACCCCATACAAATAATGACGCCAAATCTTTAAAGCAAAGACTATTGCGGCTAACTCTAAGTCATGAGTAGGGTAGTTGACTTCATATGGCTTCAGTTGCCTTGATGCATAAGCAATGACTCTTCTATTTTGCATTAAAACACACCTAGACCATGTTTAGATGCATCACTATATACTTCATAAGTATCACTCCCATCAGGCAAGGATAACACAGGGGCTGGGTTAGTCTTTCCTTTAGGATGGTGAAGGCTTTCTCACATTCTGGGCTCCAAATAAACTTGGACTCTTCTTCATAAGGTTGGTCATTGGTCGGGCTATTTTTGAGAAATCCTTAACAAAACGTCTGTAATAACCTGCCAGACCTAGAAAACTTCTTATATCAGTCACATTCTTTGGAGTAGGCCATTCACTAACGGCTTCAATCTTTGCTGGATCAACGGCAACACCCTCCTTAAAATGACGTGGCCTAAAATGCCACTTTTTCCAACCAAAACTCACACTTCGAAAACTTTGCATACAATTGCTTCTGTTGGAGGGTTGACAAAATTATTCGGAGGTGTTTCTCATGCTCTTCTTTATTCTTAGAGTAAACCAATATATCATCTATAAATACTACCACAAATTGGTCTAAGTATGGCTTAAAAATTCTATGCATGAGATCCATAAATACTGCTGGCGCATTAGTCAATCCAAAAGGCATTACTGTAAACTCATAATGGCCATAACGCGTCCTAAAAGCGGTCTTAGCAATGTCCTTATCAGCAATTCTTAACTGATGATACCCTGACCTTAAGTCAATCTTAGAGAAAATTCCAGCTCCTTTCAGTTGGTCAAACAATCATCGATCCTTGGGAGAGGATACTTATTCTTGATGGTCACTTGGTTCAACTCACGGTAGTCGATGCACAACCTTAGACTACCATCCTTCTTCTTTACAAACAAGACAGGCGCACCCCATGGGGATACACTAGGCCTTACGTATCCCTTCTCTAATAACTCTTCTAATTGGGTCTTAAGCTCATTCATTTCAGCTGGAGCCATACGATATGGTGCTTTAGATATTGGGCCAGTTCCAGGCATTAGGTCTATGGTGAACTCCACCTCCCTTATTGGAGGCATTCCAGGGATTTCTTCTGGAAAGACATCCAGAAATTCATTAACTACAGGAATATTCTCCATCTTTTCTCCTTCTACTCCCAACTTTTGTATACTACACAAGTACAATGGATACCCCTTTCTTATACAGTTCTTGAGTTGCATAGCAGAAATCATTCTTGGACTGGGCTTCTGACTGATTTTTCTATAGGTTACTTTGACTCCTTTTGGGCCTTTCAACGTCACTTTTTGGGCTCTGCAGTCTATTTGGGCTTTGAATCTTCCCAACCAATCCATTCCCATAAACATCTAGGTCATCTAACTCAAATTCAATTAAGTCTGAAGGAAATTCTACCCCTGCTATAGTCACTAAGACATCTCTATATAGCTTAGAAACGTTAATGACATCTCCAGAAGGTATGACTATATCCATGCTTATAAGTTCGGGTTTTCCCAACTTAAGTTTCTCCACTAAGGTTTTGAAATAAAAGAGTGAGAAGCTCCTGAATCAAATAAAATCTTAACTGGAATAGAAGAGATGAAGAAAGTACCAGTCACTACGCCGCAGTCGTTTCAGCCTCACGATTGCTCATGACAAACACTCGACCTTGATTTTTGTCTTAGCCTGATTGTCTCCTCCGTTCCCATTCTTAGGAGGAACACGATTATGGGTCACTGATTGCTGTTGGAGTCCTTTGTTCCCATTACCTCCCTGATTCTTGGTTGGCTTAGGATTTGCTGATGTTGAGTCTTTCTGGAAGCACTCATATTCTCTATGGCCTAACTTGCTACAGATCCTACAAGTTACCAGATTTCCTTCACAGTCCCTTCCTGGGTGGTTTCTTGGACATCTTTTGCAGTAGTAGACTCTCTTGGACTTTCCATTTTCAGATTGACTACGATTGTTGTTATTCCCATTACTTTTATCATCCTTTCCTTGCTTGAATCCCCATTGTCTTTTGACGCTTATCTCCACCTTGAAACCCATTACTAGACCCTTCCTTTTATCTCCAGGATTCACTTCTAGCTCTCTTCCTTGATCCCGAATAGATGGGCAGCTCTCCCATACACTTCTCAAGGCTATTAAAGTTAGCCCCTCCCAATTTCCCTTGAATGGACAAGGTCAACCCTTGCTCAAATCTTGAGCCTTCAAAACTTCAGTTGGAACCATTTCAGGTGCAAACCTCATTAACTCTATAACTTAGTAGTATATCATTGACAGTCATGGTCCCCATCCTCAGGTTGGTAAACTCTAGCACTTCTTTTTCCTTAAGTGAGGTGGGTAAAACTTGGTTCTCAAGCTTCCTTAAATTGCTCCACCCAAAATCCTCTTGAGTCGCTAAAGACTCCTTCCTTTGGGACCACCATAAATCAGCTTCCTCTCTTAATAGTATGTAGCATTGTTGATTTTCAACTCATCATCACACCTAACAGCAGTAAACAGTTTATCAAACTCTCTAATCCAGTTCTCAAGACTGGCTGGGTCCTCTTTTCCATCATAGACAGGTGGATTCCTAGAGGCTACTTTCTTAAACACCTCGCCAGCTAGGTCAGGCTCTTGTTGACGGTTCAGTTGAGAAGTCATAGCCTTAGCCAAATTCTTGGTCAGAGAGGTCAACTCCTTAAGAGTTGCTCGAGTTTTGGATCTACTTCCGGGTCTACTGGCCATTTCTTCCTGGGAAAAACAAACTACTTATTAAGTTATCCTACTAAATTTGTAATTCATACAACAATCATGATTCATAATATGATTGACAAATTGCACATAGCATAAAAAAACAAAACTAGAATTTTATTTATTAATCCTTGAAAAGGAATGCTAACATATTTAAAGGAGTAGTAGTCTAATTACAGAACTACTAATTATTAAGCTACTAAAAAAATCTCCTTCCTTATGAAAATTAATAATATTTTCATATTTGCTAGACATAATGTCATACAATTATCAAGAAAATAATCTGATTGTAAATAAGGAAACAAAGAAAAATTTCAAACTATTTGTATTTCGAAAAATTTAAGAATATATAATAAAGTTTTTATTTCGAATACTAGGTTTTTCGTGTATGGAAAAATTAATCGAGGGAGTTCCCCGGAAACAGAGGTGCGGCACAAGCGGCCAACTTAAGTACCAAGTCTTTCCTTAGCCAGAACTTTCCTCAGAAAAATAAAGCCACACACTTATTCCTTTCTTCAAAATAAATAAATTGGAAAATATTTATATTTGGAAATATAACTTTATTTTGCAAATAAAATGCAATAATATATTTATGCAAATAAAATGCAAAAAATTTATGCACTAAAATGCGAAACTCTAACTTATATGCCCTTCCTAAATCTACCCAACTCTCATTAATAAACCTAAAGGCTCTTGATACCACTTTGTAACACCCCAAATTTCTCTCTTTATAAAAATATATTTAATAAAACACTTGAGAAACTTGAGAGTATTACCGCCACGTGATAACGTTAAAGGCTAAAACTACTAACTACTAAATTAACAATGCAGCGGAATTAATAAAATAACTTCTCTTTATTGATAAATAAAAATTTATTGTTTCAACTAAGACAAAGGGAAATGTAAAAATAATGACTACTAAACTAAGCTATGTAGTACTCCTCACTAGCTCCCCATATGTAGTATGCATCAATCAACCTGAAAAATCTGCTCACCAAAAGGATCATCACAGGGACAAAGCCATAAAACAAACAAAACAAAATGCGTGTCAGTAAAAATACTGAGTACATGTATATGGAAATTTAAATACTACTTTAAAACATTCAAAATACTCATATAAACCTTCCTTGATACTTGAAATAACTTGTATAAATTCCTTGGATACTTGTATAATATAAGTATATAACTTTAATAAAACTCCTTTTCCTTGCCTAGTACCTTTCCTAAAGTGTGCACACCCCCCAAGTTTAGTATTCCTTATGAGTCTATTACGAGGGGAACTACCTTGTCCACATGACTTATACAAAAGTACATGGGTAAATAATATAATAGCTACCGTTCTTGTTAGTAAATAACAAGCCGTGGCCTCTTTATAAATGTGATCATAAAAGATCATATAACTAAAAAATCTTTCGGAAATAATCCTCCTTTATAAGAATAGTAATTCTTATATAAACTTTTGCCACTTAAAAGACATAATATTAATAACTTGCTTATATCAAATAATCCTTGAAAATAATCTTTCTTTATAAATAATAATAATACTTATAAACTTAATCGTAATAGAAGTTAACACAAATAATACCCTTGCAACTTCATACATAAGGATACATGACAGTAATATAACTTAGTGAATTTAGTAATGAAAACTTATCTCTTCATTTAGCAAAGTCAATCATTACTATAACAACCTAGTGATTCTAACGTTTAGTGGAAACCAAAAGATACCAAGCAGTAAACAACAATATATAAGACAATTCATTAGTGGATCAACTAATATATCAACACCTATGGTAAGTTTATCAACAAGACCATGCTAGTGAATGACCCTAACACCGCAGCATGCATGGTGGACGAAATAAAGTCGGCATATGTATAGTTAGTAAATATTAGTATTATCCAATAAACATGTATTACAATACCAATCTAATTTCGACCGTTTATCAACCTTCAACCAAATTGTAAATAACTCACGAAACATAACTTTCAATGCAAACAATAACCCTATACACATGATACTATATAGGCGGAATAATATTTAAAAATCTACATATACACGCACCTTGATTAATAATAACTACTAGGGAGAAAATAGAGAAGGTAGGCTAAGAGGGAGAGAGAGTTTAAACTTGAGAAAAGAGATTTATTCCTCAAATTTGGTGTGAAGAATATGGTGGGTGGAGACCCCTATTTATACTAGTTGGGTAAATAGGATAAGAATAGGAATAGGAACCAAAAGATAGATTTTTGAGAAAAGATAATTACTTTAGGTAGGATAAACTATCTTTTATGATAATATAGCTAGAATAGAGGAATATTCCACAAGATAAATAGTCTAGATGCTAATTAACCAAAAATAAAAAAACCAATTAACAATTAACCAAAAGATAAAACAACAAAAGTAACTCACTTTTGATAGCTTCCTGCGTTAGCTGCGAAAGTTTACAAAAAAAAAAAATTTCTTTTTCTTTTTATATAAATCTTTTGTAAATCCTTTTTGAAATTTCTTTTTAAAAATATCTTCTAACTACTTGGATTACAAGCTGTAAATTTAGGCCCAGTATATAATTTGGGCTAGAATTTATTTGAAAACCCCATAATTTAATATAAAAGCCTATTTAAAACCTTAATAATTAATAAAAGTCTTTTTAGTATATAAAACCTTTTTAAAAATATAACTAATAACTTACTAAAAATACGGAGTATTACACCTAACTCTAACCCTAACCCTAAACTAATCCTAACCCTTACTCTAATCTTACCCCTAAACCCTTCCCTTTACCCTGAACCTAACTCCTTGGTAGCCCCACCCCTCCCCCTCCTCCCCACCCCAACCCTTACACTACAAGAATGAATATCAATTGCGACCAACCTTAACGACCGTGCGGAAATCCGGTCGTAAAAAGGTACCAATTACGTCGAGTTTTGAAAGCCGTCGTAGATATTAAGGTTATTTTGCAACGAGTCTTAAATTTGTGGTAGACGTTAAAATCTGGTCAAAAAGTATGAACTTGAGCGAAAAAACTTGAGCGGGAGCTTTCCCGGTTTCTTAATTTTTTTAACGTCCATAAAATTACTAAGTACAACGAAACTCACAGTTGCAAAAGACTATTAAATTAAAAAAATATCATTAGATTGTTCATCCCAAAAAATTAAAAAAACCCTAAGCTGTTCCATTGCGGTTCCTTCTGAGCTTCTTCACTCGCAAACTCCTATGTTCATCCGAATTCCTCCAATTGGAGATCGTTTGTTCAGATTATCTGGTAAGTTTCTCCATCCTTCATGCTATAAAGCCAAAATCAGATGTTATCTTTTGTTTTTGTTCGCCTAAATTGACGGTCTTCATGTTTTTGTTGTGCTCGAACTGGATTCCTCCCATTGGCGAGAAGAGTGAGGTTTCTTGGACTAGATTCAGGGCATCTGTTTCAGGGAAATTAGGTATTATTCTTCCAGTTTCAAGGCATAATTTTGATTTAATATTTTCATAATCTTGGCTGGTATTATGTTCGCTTAAGATTTTATTGGAATTTGGCTGGTATTATGTTTGTTTGGTTTTTTTAGAATTTCATTAAACGAACATAATGTTAAATCATAATGTTAAATCTTAAACTGGAAGAACAATTGTCGAATTTGGCTGGTATTATGTTAGTTTGCTTTGATTTTATTAGAATGTGAGTATGATTAATATAACGCAAGATGATAATCTATTAAATCATTTACTCTTCTTCTGTTACCGATTTTGATGAATTTGTTAAATCATCAAGAGTAATCAGCAGCTTCTGTTAAATCTGCTGATTACCTTTTAACAGATTATCAAGATTCTTCTGTTAAATCATTTCCAAGCTTCTGTTTTACTCTTCTTCTGTTACAAATTTTGATGAAGAATTACAAGATATTGCTCCTTCATTGTTAATGATACAGTAAATGACATTTATAATCTAAATTTAAAACAGGCATACGCTAATACATGCAAAAGAAAGTTAAACTTATAAATAAAGGCAATCCGAGTCTGAACTCTGAAATTATTTTCCTTTCAGTTCGTGAAACTGTATGCTTCTCTGCAAGTTCATGTCTCATCTCCCTCTACTCCCTCCCCCAAAGAAAAAGGTGGTCACCTCAAGCAACTGATAAGGGATAAAGATACAAGCATACAACACATCATTTGATGTTGGGCTTAAATAGAATTAACGTAAGAATGACATACCAACGCCAATGTTCTTGTTGGAGAAAAAATAACTTTGTCAAGACTCCCAAATCTGCCTAAAATTTTAGAGAGTTCACCTTCGCTTGAACTGAAAGGCAAATTCTTGACTAGTATGACATGGTTGCTTCTCTTGGAACCTTCTAATTTCCTAGAAGCAAAATCTTTCAAGGAAGCCACATTCACGCCAGCCTTTGTTAGAGCTTTCTTAGGATCTGCAATTATTTTAATTTCTCCAAGAGCAATGCGTATAGCAACATCATTTTAATTTTTGTTACAAGATTCTTTAATGATGGAACCTAAGTGCAGGGATATTTTAAAAGGGAAGGTGTTTACAAAAGCTACTATATAATATTTCCATTTGTGTTGTGTCTCTTTTCTAGTGCAGGGGCTGTAGGAGGGGGGGTGTGCAGGGGCTGTAGAGAGGGTGTGTGTGCAGGGGCTGTAGGAGGGGGTGGGTGTGCAGGGGTTGTAGGAGGGGTGTGCAGGGCTGTAGGAGGGGTGTGCAGGGCTGTAGGAGGGGGGGGGGGTTGTGTGCAGGGGTTGCGGGAAAGGTTAGTTTATATCCAGATATATCTACAAATTTCAAGCCCGTTTTGTCAAGTAACTGATATAATAAAAGGAGTCATGCTACTCATGCTACCAAGTACACAACTGCACTCATATAATAAAAGGAGTCATGCTACTGAGGATGCTAGACCTGATGTGTTAGATAATAAAAGGAGTTCATGTTACAAAATCATAGCTTCACCTACGTTCTTTCATCAGGAACCTATAAAATTATAGTCTAAAACTGAAATTCTAAGAGCTAATGTCCTTAATCCATGTTAATCAAAGATCAGAAAATCACTGCTAAATAGTTTTCCAGATTACAACTACAATGACTACACCAAAAGTCTCATATTTACATAGCTTATAAGACATGTGGAATTATCAGCAATAATGCACTTATTATGAATAAATCTACCTGACATAAGTTTCTTTTGATCTCTAACCGACGTGGGACTTACATCACATATCTATGCTATACGTTCCTTTCTTGGTTTATGACTAAGATTAGTTGAAGAACAGATATGAATCCATTATTTTTTATTTATATAACTGCAATTGTCTCTCTTTATTATAACATGATATTGGTTAATTTATCATTTAAGGTATCCAATACAATCTTTGCTTCCTACTTCTGGAAAATGTGGTTTCTTGCAGTTCAATTAGTCAAAAAGTATGCCATTGTACGATGAATCATGTATCGGTTCGCTTGTTATGGATTCATAGATTGCAGGAGGGTTAGCGAAATAGGTATAGTTGCTATTATGAGAAAGATTTATGATAGTGCAATACTAATCTAATAATTGCAAAGAGCTCTTTGTCATACGTAAAAACTGTCATGGGGCTTATTATGCATACAAACAAGGGTGCATTCAGTAAGGATTTCTATGCATTAAGGTTTCAAAATGAGAAAGGACGATGAGTTGTTGGGGACAAACTATATGGATGTAGACAAACTACATGAGAGCCTTGAGTTATTGGAGCATTTTATGGATTGAATGACCTTTTTTTTTATCTAAGCAGACCTCTTACAGAATTCTTCCCCCCCTCCCCCCACCATTAAATTCTAGTACAAAAGAAGAGAAGGAAAGGCTCCAACTTCCAGAGGGGGGGAGGGAAGCAAGCCTGATGTATACCAGAGTTAGTACATGTATGATATATATACCAGTCATCCGGATCACGTAGCAACCAATGTCTCATGGAAGACTTGTGACTTGTTGGGTTTTAATATCAGCTTGTTGGTGACTAATTTACTTCATTTTAATATAGCAGCAAATCAGAGAGAAGGATGAACAAGTTCGCTTGAAGACGAAGGATAACAGACGATTTCCAGGTTTGTCTTTCTTCTTCAATTAACTAAGCTCCTTCATTCCCATTCCCATAAACCATCATCTTCTAAATCTAAGCTCATCCATTCCCATTCCCATTCCCATTCCCCTCTCGTTGTCAGAATGATTGCTTCTATTGATGAGAAGAAGAAAACATACACTCTTTAAAAATCTGAAGAAGCTTTCAGGCCAAGGTATATTAATCTACTTTTTTTGTGATAAACCTTCTTCCCTACCTCTGGGTACTTACAAATCCAATGTATATGTATTATCACCATACTTGTATGTAAAGGTTAAAGTATACTCACTTTATTGTGGCTGGATAAAACTTGAACATGGTCATTTGTCTCTGTGAGCTGTAGTTATGGGTTGATAATGCTTTGATCTTGATATTGCTAAATTCCTCCAGGTTCTACATGCTTGCTATACAAAAGTTTCACCCTCGGTAGAGGTGGATAACCCACAACTTGTTGCATGCTCTGAATCAGTTGCTGAATATGGAGGAATAAAATATGGAGGAATTTAGCATTATTCGAAGTCTTTGAAAAAGGGCTCATGCTACTTTATTTAGTTGGAGAAGGCCTCTAGATCTTCATTTTCATAGTTTACACTAATTTTTTTTCTCATTGTTAGTTATACTTCTACTTTGTTTGTTATGTGTTAAAAATTTATACATTGTAATTTATAATTTGTTACCTGTTGTTTTAGGGGATTAGCAGCGAGGCGACTCGTGATTGGGCAAAACTAATCGTAGCAATGGCATGTGGAGGAGATCCTTACGTGAAGCTTGAGTTGGAATGATATGGACTAACATTGCGGGTTATGACATTTTCTACAACGTGGAAGAACTACAATAATTATGGTTTTTTTTAGCTGGTGAAACTTTTGACATATTCTCTAGACTTTTTTATCGTATTGAACTGTTGGCTAAGATTGTAGATACTTTTGTTATTGGTACTTGTGTTTGGACATCTATGTACTTATGAATTATGTTTTATCACGATATTCGGAGTGAGCGGTATATGGTTTAATATAGTGAATGCAAAGCAAGAATGGTCGCAAAATGTAACAATTTGGTCCGGTAAAAAACGAAACAAATGCGTTCGTAAAAAGGTGCTATAAAAATCATTTAATAAAAGAACACCGACAAGAATTATGGTTGTAAAATGTGTTGTAAGAAATGCATGAAAAAGAATTGCGACAAGAAATATGGTCGTCAGTGGTGTAATGAAATAGTTCCAAGAGTAAAATTGCGACCGGAAATTAGTCGTAGTTAGGTAAACAATGACTTTCAAAAAAGAGATTTACGACGAGAAAATTTGGTCGTTAAAAGAATCACTTGAATTTTCAAAAATTCAATTGCGACGGGTAATCTCGTCGTAGATACAGACTTTTTGCGACGAGTTTTTCACCTCGTCGTAAAATATCAATGACGACGGCTCATCCAAACTGGTCGTAATGTTTTTTGCGACGGAGCCTTTTGCGACCGCAGACGACGGTACGGAAATCTCGTCGTAAAAGGCTTTTGCGACGAGAAACTATTCATTAGCAACAGGATTTCCCGTCGTTGATGAGAGTTATTCTTGTAGTGTTACCCCTTCCCCTTCCCCACCGTCGTTGCGCGTCCGTTCACCGCCGGCCTCCCCCCACCCCCTGCGCGTCCATTCACTGTCGGTGTCCCCCACCCCTGTGCATTCGTTCACTGTCACCTCCCCGCCCCGGCCTGTGCGTTTGTTCACCGTCGATTCCCCCATTCCTCTTCCTTCACTGTCGATTCCCCCACCACCTCTTCGTTCACCGCCGGCCTCCCCCACCCCCTGCGCGAAAATCTGACCCACCCCCTCTTCGTTCACTGTCGATTCCCCCACCCTCTGCGCGAAAATTCGATCTAGTGTGGCGGCAGATGCGACGGTGAACGAAGAGGGGGAAATGGGGGGGTGTTGCAGCGGAGGAGAGAGGGAGGGGGATGCGGCGATGGATGGGAGGGGGATGTGGCAGTGGAGGGGGTGGGGTGGGGTGGGGGTTATGCCTGGGGTGGAGGGGTGGTGGGTTGGGTGGGTTAGGGTTTGGGGGTAAGGGTAAGGGTAAGGGTAAGGGTAAGGGTTTAGGCTTAAGATTAGGGTAAGAGTAAGGGTTAGATTAGGGTTAGGATTAGATTAGAATTAGAATTTAGGGTTAATAATGGCAAAATCGTAAGTAAAGCTAATGGTGAGTTAACATCAGTTAGGAAATGGTATATGGTGCACAGTTTTCGAAATTCATGGGTATATGGTGCATTTCTAAAACATTGAGGGTATATGGTGAATTTTTTAATTTGTCGGGGGTATTTGGTGAAAAAATCGTATTTTATCTTATCTTATCTTATTCTGAAATGAGTGAAGATAATAAGTTGAATAGAACATCTTATATTATCTGATTTTATTTGATCTTATCTTATCTTATAAGATTTTAAATAAGTTAAAATAAATTGGACGAAACATGATCTTATTTTACTCATCTGGTTTTTTAAAATTAATGTTCATTTGTCCTAAAAAAGTAGTTGAAGTTAAAGTTCATTAATTTTGATCATATTTTTTTCTTATTAATAGTGAAAAATAATATATCTGGTGTAACCTTGTTATATTCGTTTTGAAGTTTGTAATTATTCATTTTTGAACTTAATATTAATCCATAATCAAATTTTCGCTCTGTATTTTTTTTGTTCTTCCTACTTTGACTGTGCGTATTTGTCAATGCATTTCTTTGAAATTAAATTTCTTTCATTACATATTAGCAAAGATTGTAATGATTAAATATTACTCCCTCTATTTCTTTTTAATTCTTACATTGTTTGGGCACGGTTTCCAAAACGTTTTTTTAACCTTTATTATCTCTTGTTCCTTTTAATTAAAAACTATAATTTTTTTACAGCAAAAAATATAAAAAATTGATTTTATGCATCTACACGTTGAGACGAGTCTAACAAGATCACACATGACTATAAATTTGTCTTACAAAAAAAAAAATCAAATAACCCATCAAAGTTGATAGTTTGCTTTCCCAAAATATAAATGTAGCAATTAAAAAGAAACAGGAGAAGTAATAAAGTACTTGTTGAAACGAAGAAACCAAGACCTTTTTTATATACCGAGAAGAGTTTAGAAGATTATCCAAGATTCCAATTAGGAAGGAGAAAAAATACACATAAAGTATATGAATAGTAAAAAATGCATATATAAAATCCTGGAAAATAAATGGCTAAATCATTTTCGGAACTAAAGTTTGCACTAGAGTTTGCCTTGTAAGAGACCGTCTACTTTTAAATTAGAATTAAACAATAGTAAGTCAATATTAAAAAGAGAATTAACCCAATAATGACTAGGTTATTTCATTTGGTGACTAGTTTGATCCATTTAGTGACTAAGTCTACTTTTATATTAAAATTAGACCGTATTTTTTAATAATTTTTGTTTGCACTATACTATCTATACTTGCGTTTTGTTGCATCATATGCTTTTTATTAATATAATAAAAAAAATTAGCTGTAAGATGTTGCTGAATTAATTTTAATTTTCACTGCTAAATTATCAACTTCTTATATATGGTCTTTAACAGATTGATGATTAAGGATATAGGTTTTCATTGGATAGTCTGAGAGGCTGAGATTTAAAGCATTGAACTTTCACTTAAATAAAATCCAGAAAACAGTAGATTATATCATTATTCCCAGTAAAAATTATTAGAATAGGCATTTTAATTTTAATTTAAAATTAGACAAATTCAAACATACATTTTTCTAACATGTTCTAATTATATCATCTTACTTTAAACCTGTCATTGTTCTTAGAGATCTCGCATCTCGACCTAATCGTCTATTATCTTCCCCTTTTTTTTGTTTCCCTTTGAATCTTGAACTACATCAAACAATTTACAAAATAACCGGATTGTCTTATCGGATGGATTAAACTATTCACTAAATGGATTAAAGAATGTGAAAACTGAATGAACTAATCTGATCACTAAATAGAGTAAACTGGCATTAAATAGATTAAACATTTAAATATGTTCTCTATATTTAAAGAGGTGTTCCATTTTGTTTTAATTTTGAGTTTAGGTCGTTGTCTAATTTCTTCAAATAAAATCTAAGCAATCTCTTACAAGATCAACTCTATATATAAAAGTTAAAAGAGGATGCAATAACAAAATTCGATTTTATCAAAAAAAAAAAGTTGTAATTTAAATTGCCTTAAAGCTTTTGCTCAACAATTTTACAATAATTACGATAAAATTATAGAGAAGATATTGTGTCAGACCGTCCGACCATAATCTTTGGTCGGACGACTTTCAGTTGGTTTCAATTTTTTTTCAGTTAGTTTCAAAAAAAAATTCAGTTGGTTTCAAATTTTTTTTCAGTTGGTTTCAATTTTTGTTCAGTTGGTTTTAAATTTACTCTAAATGAAAGTAACTTACCTCTAAATGAAAGTAACTTACCTTTAAATATTTCTGAAAAAAGGCTTTCACATAAATCATCTTAAAAAAACCCCTCGCAACTGTACTGCAAAATCAATCCGCCTCAAGTTTCCAATGTTCCAAACTGATTTAACTCAATTGCTACATGTAATGATGTAATATAAGATTTTCTAATGATTAATTAAAGGTGTGAAGTAGCAACAGCAAGAAGAGGATTTTTCATGTGTACAGTAACACCAGTGCTTTCACACATGTCAATTGCCTCAGGTTACTCACCGTCGCAAATAACATTCCAGGATGAATCCTTCTACCGCCACCAAACAGAATCAACTCTAAGTCTTGCTGCTTGAACTCCATCGATGAATTCATGAACCACTCTGGACGAAACTCTTCCGGTTCATCCCAAATTTAGGGTCTCTCTGAACAACCCAAGCATTAATAAAAACAAGAGTTTTTGCTGGAATGGAAGAAGGAGAGGAGAGAGAAAATAAAGGTTGATGATGAGAAATCAGAATAGTTAGAGAGAGGTAGGAAAGGTGGAAGTGATGAGCAGAGAGAGAGGAGTGGTCGTCCGACCAAATGTATTGTGTCAGACGGTCTGACACAATACTTTCACAAAATTATAACCTCCTTAACTTGTATGATTTGAAGCATTCATTTTTAATCTCATATCCGCACTATTCATTGAGTTGACTATAAATTACAATTAGAATTTACACATTAATAAGTTTATATAGTAAAATTTGTTAATGATAAGATAACAAAATATCTATAGAAAGAAATGAACAATACTCCAAAAGGAAGATGTAAATGACATTGAACAAGAGTTTGTTTTTGTTTTTTTATATTGAAACTATCCTTTTTTTTCATTTTTCTATGTTTTAGGAGTTCAACTAAATCAATGGTCAAAATTGGTCTATAAATATAAAGGCTTACATTTTCTATGTTAAGCCCCCCTTGGTTAGCAGGCCTAGTTCTAAGGACAGGCATTACCTGGACTCCTCCTCAGGCTCCGTATGTTAAGCTCAATTTTGATGGGTCAGTTCTTAAGGATGGTGCTGCAGCTTATGGGTTCGTTTTAAGAGATGAGGAAGGTAAGGTTCTGTTGTGTGGTGCTAGTTCTATTGCGCCTAACCTCTCTATTTTGGTTGCGGAAGCTTGGGGGTTAAGAGAAGGTATCCGAGGTGCTCTTTTTTTGGGAGTCAAAAATCTGGTTATTGAAAGGAATAATCTTTCGGTTATTCAAGCCATAAAAAGATTGGAAAATTTCATGGTCTATTTATTCTTTGATCCAGGACGCTGAGTTAGATTTACAAAAGTTTGATTCCGTCATCATCCCGCACATCTTTAGAGAAGCTAACTTTGCTGCTGATTGGATGGCCCATTATGGGCATTCAACCGCTAATCTGTGTTATCATTTTTCGTCTTTGGATATTTCTTTTTTCCAAATCATCCGTAAGGATGCTTTAGGGTGGCCCGTTCCTTGGGTACCTCCCTAGTTTTCTTTCCGGCTAAAAAAAAAATAAAAAAAAAATAAAGGCTTATATTTTTATTGTTATAGTGGCTGCCATTTTAGCCGTTAAATCATCATCCGATTTCTCTTTTATTGGGATAAAGCCCGATTGAAATTGTTTGCCAACCCAAAAGTGCGGCTCAACCTAGACTGCTTACCCTTCTAAGCCCACTTTTATGTCGTTCTTATTTGGTCAGGTTGTCAAGCTTTTCTTTCAGCCCATCTTTGATTGCCGTGGGGACTTGGGCCTGAAATCCCTACCCGAATCTAGTCTAATTCCATTTGTGCCCTATGTAACACTAGTTTGAAACCTTTCTTTATTAGCTCCATCTCACTTTAGAGTTTTAAACCAAACAATGAAAGGTAACTAGTGTTTAGGCCCGGGCGATGCCCCGAATTTTTTCTTTGCTACAATTTATTAGTAGTTAAATAAGTATTCTCATACTCATTTAAAAAAGTTATCTTATTCATTATATGTATTTCAAACGTTTTCCATTCATATGTCATCATTAATTTTGATTACAAAATCAATAATGGTATGGTGGATTAATGGTTGGATTTCTTACTTTCATACTTGAGGTTGTGGGTTCGAATCTTTACGTAAACAATTCTTCTTATTTTTTTATATGAGAAAGACGTGGATAGAATGTTATTGGACGAGGGAGGGTGACACGTGGCACGTATACGTTCTTAGGAACGCCTTTTAATATATTAGTATAGATACTAGTAACTAGCAACTACCATCTCATTGTTAATCAAATTTAATTGTGATCAATTATAGGTAGTAATCAATTTCAGAAGGTGTCACATTAACAAATCTTTAAAATAAATATTTCCTTAATTTTATGTCAATTGCCACATATAGGATAAAAAAACTAATATGAACCCGGTGCACACTAATTAGTGTGCACCCGATCCATATCACGTGAGTTTATGATAGTGTATATTGATATGATATAGTGTATGTTAAAATGATATAGTGTATGTTAAAATGATATAGTGTATATTAAAATGATATAGTGTATGTTAAAATGATATAATGTATATTAAAATGATATAGTGTATGTTACAGTGATATAATGTATGTTATAATGATATAGTGTGTGTTAAAGTGATATAGTGTGTGTTAAAGTGATATAGTGTATGTTAAAGTAATATAGTGTATGTTAAAAGTGATATAATGTATGTTAAAGTAATATAGGGTGTGTTAAAGTGATATAGTGTATGTTATAATGATATAGTTAGGGGTGTTCAATGTCAGATATCGGATCGGATCCGATCCGAAAATTCGGATATCCGAAAATTTCGGGGGAAATTGCGATCCGAATCCGGTCCGAAATTTTCGGATATCCGAACTTTTCGGATCGGATCACCGGGTTTTCAGATCGGGTACCGGGTTTTCGGATTTTCGGATCGGGTCCGTTGAAATTTTTGAAAAATCCCGATCCGTATCCGATCCGAAAACCCGAAATTTTTTCCGGATACCCGATCCGAAATATCCGAAATCTTAAAATCGGATCGGATATCCGAAATTTCGGATCGGATCGGCGGATTTTCGGATCGGATATTTTTGCACACCCCTAGATATAGTGTATGTTAAAATGATGTGGTGTATGTTAAAGTAATATAACGGGTCACGTGCCTGGATCTGATCCACACTATTTTCCGTGTGAACCGGGTCCACGCAAGTCGGATTGCATATAGGAATATCATGCTCTTTAATCTCTATTATATAACGGAAGGGGAAAACAAGATGGTGTCCTCCTATGAAAATACTAAATTAACTTTAATGATCTAATGGATTGAATAAAATTATAAAAAAATGATTTAAGAACTTTTCTCTTTCCAACTTGTCACTCTAAACAAGTTAAAAATGGTATATGCATTAAATGTTTCAATCAAAAAAACTAAATGGATAAAAGAAATATGACCTTTTTTAACAAAAAAAATGGTATATATGACATCCACCTGAAAAAGTCTGAAACACTCACTACCTTTGATATTCTTTAATTCAGACAAACCAACTCACTATGTCGTTGTCCACACCAAGTCCGAGCCGATCTTGTTGAATGAAGCACAAAACTGGTACACGTCGTCGTCGTCCTCACCAAACATCAACACCATCCGTTTCTTTAAATGAAACACATCACTTGAAGATTAGTTTCGATGAATAATATTGTTAATTCATTTTTTACAATATTATTTATATATATATTTTTTTGTTCAGATTTATTAATCATAAAATGAAGATTTATTGATCAGATCTGAGACGAAATCACAATATTATTTATTTTTTATATGAATTTTTTTCCTTACTTTTTAGCTTGTATCTTAGTTTAGGGTTTTTTTAGAGTTAGGATTTTTTTTCCTCCATTCGGAATTTAGTTTTATTTTACAGTGTTTTGTATTCTAGTTTCTTAGTTCGGTTTTTTTCACCAGGTATTCCTATGGTATTTCAAAATTCATGGAGTACCCTTGCTTTGTAGAAAATGCACCAGGTACCCTTACTTTGGAGGTGAAATGCACAAAATGCTCTTAATGACTAACGATGTCAAGTTTCCATTAGTCATTAGGGTTAATTAACCCCTCTAACTCCTCTAACCTTAACTAAACTCCAATTAGCCCTAATTAACTAACTAAACCCTGACTTTTAACCCTACACTAACCCTAACCCCCTCCTAACTTCAAATCCTAACCTCACCACAACCACCTTCCCTCCCCTCCCCCACCCCATAGCCACGCAGCAGACACCTTCCCCCGCTAGTACCCCCAAAGCAGACACCTTCCCCACCCCACCCTGCAACACCCCTCCCCACCCCGCTATCACCCCCATCTGCCCTCCCCCGTCGTTGTTGTCAGAACTACTCCAGATTGTCGCATTAATGGATGATTCTTCAGGTTTGCCTTCAAGCAAGAAAAGAAGCAGCATCGTGTTTAGGCTTCATCTCGTAGCAGAGACAGGACGCAGATGAGAAGAAATGAGGGGAAGGAGAAAACTAGGTGTGGAGGGGGTGACGCCGAGAAGAAGAAATGATGGAAAAGAGAAGCCACTGCCGCCTTGCGGTGGCCGTCTGATTGTCGTGGTACGTAGCAGTTGCGGTGGTGAGGTGATCCCTACTGTCGTGGTTGTACGTTTTGTAATTTGGGTAGCTGTGCGGGGGGTGGGGAAGGGGGAAAGGTGGGTGGGGGCGGCTAAGGGGGTAGGGGTGGGGGAGGGCATAGGGGGGTTGTGGTGGTTGGGTAGTTAGGGTTAGGGTTAGGGTTGAGGGTGAGAGTGAGGTGTTAGAGGGTTTGGGGTTAGGATTTTGGAGTTAGGGTTAGAGGGGTTAAGTAACCCTAATGACTAATGGAAACTTGACACCATTAGTCATTAAGGGAATTTCGTATAATTTACCCCCAAAGTAAGGGTACTTGGTGCATTTTTTAAAAAACATGGGTACCTCATGAATTTTGAAATACCACAGGAGTACTTGGTGAAAAAACCGTTCTTTGCTTTTTTGGATTTTGGTTATTAGTTTGTTCATTTTAATTTCTTCGTATCTTCTTTTGTTCTTTGTATTATAGATATAATATTGATTGTAGATATATTTTGGTATTTTCATTTGAAAAATTTTCCTGCAACAATATTCTGGTGATTAGAGTTGATTTAAAAATGTCAGAATTTCGATTTTTTTTGTTTTTTACCTATACATATTGATGCGTCGCGACTAAGACCGCAACAATACGCCACTTAATGACGACCACAATTTAATGTTTTTCCACTAGCGTTATTAACTAATGAATTAAGTGTTAGTTGGTTGGATGTAGAAAATAGTACTTTGTAAGAAATTGTTTTTCGTTTGAAGTTTCAATTCCTCGAAAGTGGCAAATATTGTTCGATTGCTTATTGGAAGTTGTACTTACCTAGTTCATCTTAGGCAAGTAATTTCATCCATAATGTAGGAAGTAGAAGTTCATGGATTGCCAACCAAACAACCTCATTTTATTTTATTTTGTAGGATGTTCAACTAGATAACACCTTATATTTTGCATTAAATTATCTTAAGGATGTCAGCTAACTTAGTTGGTTAAAGTTTTTAGGAGATGATACTCAAAAGTTGGACTCAAATTCGTTTTTACATCATTTGCTCTTATGAGTCTTTGTACGCTAAAAGGACAAATTACCCAACAAAAAAAATCAACATATGCATAAAAACCATTAAATTGTATATGTCAGAAGACTTTGTGGTTGTTTAGTATACATGGAGATTTAATCCCATCTCATAGGAAGTTATTTCCCTTATTTAGTTCCTATATAACCACCTTAAGACTAGAGGTGATCATGGGTCGAGCCCAATCGAGTTCGGGTCGCGTCATCCCTACAAAAATGCTCGTCAGTCTAGCTGGACCAAAATTCGAGGCAAATTTTTGTGACCAAAGCACCCTATTTCGGGAAAAAATAGCAGACTTTTCGGGGTAAAATCGGACTGGATGAAATTTAGACTAAAAAGTCATTTTCAAATTGCCCAAAATCCATCCCAAAGCCCAAAAATATCGGGTCGGGCCAAAAATTTCTACCTTAGCCTGGGAAAAAATTTTGTTGACTTATTTGATCAGCTCTACTGAGTGCCTGTTTGGGAACGACCATTTCAAAATAATGAGCCCAATTCCCTTGTTTGGAATTGGTGGAATGGGAGCAATTCCAATACAATTCTAACCCATGTTATAAACCTATCTCCAAATCTCACCCTATCCCTGATCATTTCAATTTCTGGCCCAACACGCCCAGACTCATTTGGTAATCGTTGCTTGCTTTTATAAATTCATAAACTAAGGCATACTCAGCCTGAAAATCACGTGAGAATGCAAATCAGCAACCTACAGTTGAAAAGCTTTGCATATCAGCAAACGTAAAGCTAGAAGAGATCACTTTGTCTCTTTGAGCTTGATTTTCTCATCTCGAGCTTGACCTTAGATGGTTCTTTCATCTTTTCTTATATTGTAATCAGAATCTGTATTTTTGGGACTAATAACAATGATGTCTATGCTGAAGTGTATCATTTTCTACTTTCTTTTTCAAGAGAACAAAAATGCAGTCCCTTACCACAACAGGTGCATAGAGAATTAGGAAGATATATGCACTTTATTTGGTGCATATAGAGCGGTTGAGATGGTTCAAAACAACCTGATGAGGCAGCGGATGCCATGAAGAAGGAAATGATCAGTGAAGCTCGTCCAAGGATCCTACCGATTCGGGATCTCGCAAGCACAAAAAAGATAGTGACTGATGTGGTTAACAATTTTGTCGAGTCATTTAGAGAATATTTGCAAAGCAAAATAAAACACTTTCAAACCCACTTGTCAAGAGATACACACTGTTGTTTCCCAAGTGTTTGTCATTTCTAGGAATGAGATTATGAGGACAGTAAAAAAGTTTGCTATGAATGATAATCCTGACGAGTTTCTATGGTGAAAGAGCTACTCGAGGATGAGAAACTTGATTGGGTAATCTTGTGCCTTGTTGAGTAATTTGACTCACTTTCATATGTCTTAGGTGGTTTGTTTTACTTCTATCAAATACTACTCTTATATGTTGCTATCTATGTTGAGATAACTTTTGTTATGACAATTTTGGATCGTTAGAACTTAGAATGTCAAATAAATGCGTTTTATTTGCTAAGAATTTAATATTTTGTTGTTGTATGTAATTATCAGATTATCCAAACAATGACATGAAATTAGAATTCAGAAATTCATGAACTCCAAACAATAAATAGATTTGAAATATTGAAATTTAATTCCCATATTTCCAAACAAATTTGAGAAATTAAAATTAGAATTTTAATACATGATTTTCAAATGGGTAATGTTATATGTAGCCCTTAGGGCTATAGATAAGCATTAAATATATTTCTTAAAATAAAAACAGTTTAAAAATTCAAGACAAAATTACACATCATTTGAAGTAATAAATGCTTGATTCAACTTTTTATTTCCATCTTTACCTTCTTATATGTAGCCCTAAGGGCTATGCATATCATTTTCCTTTTCAAATTCCAAAATTAAAAAACTACAATTAAAATGAAATCCAAATCCCCAAATACTACCTTAATATATTTTCTATTGAGATTGATCTTTTTTTTTTTTTTTTTTTTGAAAGGTATTATTGAGATTGATCTTAAGAAAAACGTAATACCGATAGACAAGAATCAACAAAATTTATGTCACTAAAGATTATTAAAAAAAAACCACATCTATGTAATGAAATGATATCCTTTAAAAAAACAAATGTAATAAAATGATAAACTAGGGCGAACGACACCGTCCATTATGTCAGCTTCCACCATATATTAAATCAAAATAATAAACTAGATTACCTGACACCAAAACACAGTCGTTTCAAACATTCAATCTCATCCAAAATTCCCATAATACCCTTACATCAACCTCACCATCGCTTATCCAATAAGGGGCTGAACTGTCATTTGACAATAATTATATATAAATAATATAAATAAATAATAAATTAATGATGAAATGTCGTTCAAAGGTTATCCCCAGCTGGCTACCAACAAAAAAGAAAAGAACAACAACAACAAAAATGTCCACCTTTTTCTCTCTCCTCTCAAATTCTGGAATCCTTCACTTTCTCTCTCATCCAACTTCTTAAAATCGGAAGCTTTTTCTTCTTTCATCGCGATTTCAACCCTTAAGTAAGACTCTTTTGGTCCTTCAATTAGATTCTTTTTTTTTCTCTTATCTTAGATTTTATTGATTTAATAACTCCGATTACTATGATCTAATTTCAATTTCTTTTTATTGCAATTCACTTCTATTACAATGCATCAGCATAATATTTCGATTTATTTTCCACATTTATATGATTTGTATAATCTCTAATGCTAATTCTCTTGCATTCTATATGTCATTCGTTGTTTGTATAATACTGTAATTAAGATGCATGTTTCTGATTTTCAGATAATTATCTGTTTTTGTTGTTGTTAGAGCTCTTGATCATTTCTATAATTAGTTCGATTTTATCAGATTCACACTAATTGAAGATAATTGATTGATTTTGTTGTTTCCATTTTTGGGGGTTTTATGACAGGTAAGAAGTGAAATTGAGGAGGAAATTTGTTGTTTTGGGGACTTAAAAGAGGGTTTGTTTATTGTAAAATAAAAGAAATGGGGTGCCAAGGGTTTTGGGGATGTCTGCTAAAACTACTAAATTTCTTGATGACTCTTGCTGGGTTGGCAATGGTGGGTTATGGGATTTACTTGTTTGTCATGTACAAACAAGCGTCGCCGGATACTGGTCTTCCTCCAATTAGTCCTGAGGAGACGATGATTCAGCTCGGTCGTCCTTTGATTATGTCCGTATCGTTGTCCAACAGCGTTTTCGATAATCTTCCTAAAGCTTGGTATGGAGGTCTTCTTTATTGCTTGGTTTGATAACGTTTGTGGTTGTTATGTTCCTAGAGGGCTGTGCTTGAGTTCTTGTAGGTCTGTTTGATTTTATTATTTGGTTTTGTATGTGTTTGCCACCTATATGCTTATGCCTTGCAGTTGAAGCTCAATCTGCTGTGTTAGAGAGTAAGAAGCCAAGATGGATAACTGCTGAACTTAATAAGTTGGTTTAGGAATATCGACATTCTCTTTATTTTACTTGCTCATTTCGTTTTTAGATTATGGGCATAACTTCTATTCTCGTGGCCATTCTTTGGTTCTTTCTTTTTCTTTTGAAGGTAGCATATACGGATATACTAGTCCAAAAGTACATAAGAGAGGCAATCAGATATACTTCATACGTTCTTTTTCTATTGCATCAATCGAGTTTTCACGTTTGCAAATGCACAACTTTAAATATTAATATCTTTCATAACTCTTTAGTAAAAATTATAAAAAATTAGTAAAAGTATATATCGTGACGAATCTAATAAGACCCCACATGACTATATTTTTCCTTTTTGCGTAAGATGGTGGGTGAACAGTGTAAACACCCAATTGTAATAGAAAAAGAACATAGGAAGTAGGATTTTGCTATTCAGTTGAGAGGATTGGACTTAGGCTATGTGCTTGTGGCCCTAATTACCGGACTTTTGGCAGGACTTTTATGAGAATTGAGAGGGTTTTTGATTGGTCAGTTAAATAATTGAAAGGACTAGGATTATTTTATTTCATAATTTGAACTAAACTAGCTGCGAGTTTTGGACGCAGACTTCTAGTGATACTCTTTCTTTCGAGTGTCTTTTTATTGTGTACTAGTGTACTACTTCCTTCGTTTTGTATTAGTTGCAATTATGGGGGAGGCACACATGTGCAGCACACAGAGATAAAATGAAACAAAAAGAGGGACTCATGATTACTGTCAATTTTCTTTACTAGGAATGTTCTTCCATATGTAGTAGCATTTTCTAGGAAGTGGCAAAAGTTCGTTCGGCTAATCATGGGAAGTTCTAGTTACGTAAGGGGGACCATAGGTAAGTAACTACCTCTATTTTATGAGATAATTTCTACATTTTTGCCAACGAAACAATTCCACATTATTTTACGTCCTAGAAAGTTCCACTTGCCATTTTTCTTAGGTTAACCCAACAAGCACTTAGTATGACTATGCGTAATGGGTTGTCAAAGCTTGAGTATGAGGCTATGTATTAGAAAGACTTGCCTATACTGTCTGCGTCTACTCTATAATCTCAACTTATTTAATTCATTTTTTCATGTAAGATCGTTAATAGTGTGAAGCGCGCCTTTATTTTTTTTCACTTCACATCAGTGTCAATTTTGCTGAGTATGATGGCTTACTTAGACTTTCTTTAGTTAGTTATCTCTAATCATGATTTGCAAGTCTTGATCTGTGTTACTTTCTTCCTTGATCCTATTTCCTATCTGTTGCTCATTTTCTATGATTGTTAACTTGCAGGTTCATATATATGTTTATTGGTATCGGAGCTGTTCTTTTTGTCATATCATGTTTTGGTTGCATAGGAGCTTCAACAAAAAATGGATGCTGTCTATCAACTGTATCCTTGAACTTGAAAGAGTATTAAGAGTTTTAGGCTTTCTACTTGCACACATTGATCTATTATTTGTGAGCCTCCGATGGTTTGGATTTAGCTTGCTTTTATGCTGCTTGGAGCTCTCGTGCAGCACGGAGGTAACTTGATAAGACTAGGTAGTAAAATTGGCACTGAAATGGAGAAATAGGGGATCCTGAAACATATTATCATAGCAAGTATGGATTGTTTTTATCTAGCGAAATAGAGGAGCCTGAAGTTTTAGTATCATATCAAGTGTGGATTTTTAATTCTCTAGCCAGGTTGTTTAATCATGTAGAGGGAACAATGTAGATATTAGAGGCTAACTGGTTATGAATATAGAAGGGAAATAGTACATGGTCTCTTACGGCAATGCATGATACCGCATAACACTATGTACTCTATTGTTCTGGTTCTATTTGTCTTATTACCTCAAAGTCATCAAACTGTTACTGTTTTATAGACTTCTTAGCTCAAGATTCCTTTTTTCCCCCCCTTTTGTGGGGGTAGAAATTAACATACAACTGAATTCACGCGGTCTTTGTGATTATGAGTTCGAATGGTTATGCAGAATAGCATGCATATTTATAGGGGAAAATTTAATTTACTGCCCTCACATCTAATTTGCTTACAAACATGGTCTTCCTTAACCATTCTCAGTATGCTGTATTCATAATTTTGTTGATCTTGTTGGAGCTTGGATGTGCCGCCTTTGTATTCTTTGACAAAAACTGGAACGATGTAAGTGCTCATATGAATTTATTACTTTTCCATTGCATCCTATGTTTACCATCTAAACAACTAATGTCTTATCTTTTCAGGAAATCCCCACTGACAAAACTGGAAACTTTGATATGATTAATGATTTTCTAGAGGAGCACTGGTCCATTGCCAAGTGGGTTCTTCTTGGAATTGTTGTTTTGGAGGTATATCATAAGCGTTTTTTCAAATGTCACTTTCAAAGCTTATTGCTATTCTCTTTCCAAATAAGTGTAGTACTGTTTTCATCACTTGATGAACGCTTTTGACCTTAATATCATTAATGTTTTTGTAAAAATTATAGAAAGTTATTTTTTGAAACAGTACATTAAAACAAAACTAAAAAAAAAATCCTGCAATATGATATTATTGCAGTCAATACATTAATGAAGTCGAAGTTTGTGAAATTTTTTGCTCACCAAAAGCAAGTGTTACGCTAATATATTGAGGCCTTTTTGTGTCGTGGAATAATACACCAGTTAAAATTTCTGTGAGCTCAATTGTTGTATGTAGATATCCTGTTGCTCTGTTGCTATAAACTGACTAGGGAGGGAGGGAGGGAGGGAGGGAGGGAGAGAGAGAAAGAGAGAGTTCGTGATTTTATGACTGAAAGTTCTTTACAATTTATGAAGCATTTAATCACTCCCCACTAACCGAAGTGATTTTACAAGTTCCGTTACAGTTTACTAAGCATTCCAGTGATTGGGTCACTCCCCAGTGTCCAATAAGCAAAGTCAACAGCAATTTCTGAAGGAGTTTTTACCCTCTCTCTTTTTATCACAATACTGAGCATGAGTGCATGACATTAACATGCTTAAATAATACCACCTCATATTCCATGATTCCATCTAACAGAACTTAGAGGGAACTGTTAGGACTACCTTTGTGATTGCATCTTCCATAAGTCAGGTACATAGAAGTTTCGGGTGGAAGCGTAACATCTGTTCATTCTTTATCTGTCCGTAATAGATGATAGTCCTTGTGTAACACATTTGAAAAGGTAACTTGTTGACTACACTGAAATGGCTGATGCAACCAAATAACAATAACTCCTTTTGCAAATTCATTAAGTCATTCATTGGTTCAAACACTCAGTTACTGCTAGACTTAGAGTGGGTTTGGTTCTGTTATCAGTCCAGATGTTAGGACTTAGGTATACTCTTAAGATTCCCAAAAGATTGAATATTCAATTAGTGAATGTAAAGAAGTTAAGATACTGTGTTAGATACCAGGCATGATGCTTGGCATGAGAGATAAACCACAGCCCATGCCGCCTATGCCGGGCAAAATCATTCCATCGTGATCATGTGATGCAAAAAAATTAAAGTGATGCCTACCAAATGAGGTGATATATGTGCGTCGAAAAATTTCAATTCTTTTAGATCAGATTCATCAGTAGATGATATTAGGATTTTTTGACCTTTACCACCTTTTTAGTTACCCTGTTTTCTTGCATTACCACCTTATTTTTTAATTTCAATTTAGCACTATAAAGTTTTTGAGACTCTAAAAATCACCACCCCAACTCATTGACAGGCCAACTCATAAACTGACGAGGGAGAGAGGGAGGGAGGGAGAGAGAGAGTCTGTGATTTTATGACTTTCTTTACAATTTATGAAGCTTTTAATCACTCCCCACTAATCAAAGTGATTTACAAGTTTTCTTACAGTTTACTAAGCATTCCAGTGATCGGGTTACTCCCCAGTCCCCAATAAGCATAGTGAACAGCAATTTCTGAAGGAGTTTTTACCTTCTCCCTTTTTATCACAATACTGAGCATGAGTGCATGACATTACCATGCTTATCAATAGCACCTTATATTCCATGATTCCATCTAACAGCACTTAGAGTGAACTGTTAGGACTACCTTTCTGATTGCATCTTCCGTAAGTCAGGTACATAGAAGTTTCGGGTGGAATCGTCACATCTGTTAATTCTTTATCTGTACGTAATAGGTGATAGTCCTTGTGTAACACACTTGAAAAGGTAATTTATTGACTACACTTAAATGGCTGATGCAAGGCAGCAACCAAATCTCAATAACTCCCTTCAAATTCATTAAGTCATTCATTGGTTCAACCACTCAGTAATCGCTAGACGTAGAGTGGGTTTGGCCTGTTATCAATCCAGATGTTAGGGTGGTAAAATAAAAAAAAGGTGGTAAAGCACAAAACAGTGCAAGTAAAAGGTGGTAAAAATCTATGATATTTTTAGGGTGACTTCAGGGATAACTGATGCAGATGGAAGAATGGAACGAGGAATGGAACAGGGAACCTGTTCCTATTTGGAACTCTCTTACAGTCCAGGAAACTATGGGAGATGAATATGGGGTTCAAATTATTTTTAGAACTCAACGATAAAGCTTTTTGGTTCTCTATGCAGTTTAGGTACTGTTTTAGTAGGGTGAGCATGGGTCAAATTTCCGCCTACCCAAAATTGTGCTGGGGTCAGGTACCTCATACTTGAAATCCCTAATCCTATACCTCCAAGGCTGTACACATCCAAAATCAGTAGAATACCCGCATTTTGGCATCTCAATGCTCTGATGGCATGGATTCATTACCTGTACCCAGTCTTCTAATTAAAAAAATATTATATGGGTCTTTTCTAGATATCTAGTTATCTACAACTTTTCTCACCCACCAGCACACTCCAAAACAACACTAGTGAGAAACGTCATTTTTTTGTACTAGTTTATAGCAAGAAGTTACCTTCTAGTGGAGAGAACATGAGATGACTTTATGAATGGTCTAGAGTTATAGGGCTAAACAGACTTGACAAAACTCACCAGACCCCAACGACCCACCAGAGTCAGACCGGAAAAGGGAACCCAAAATTGACAGAACCAACCTAGACTCGGCCCGAATCAGACGGACCCGATCCAAATCAACCCGAACTATATCGTCAGCTTTGGCTCCCCACTATAAAGTGAGCCAAATTTTTATTTTTTGTTATCTTAATATTCAATTATTTATCTTAAGATTATCTCTTATGTGTAATTTGTAAGTATTGTCAATAAATGTTTTATGTTGTATTATATATTTTATTTAGATATCAACTAGATGTGAACAGACCCGACCTGAGTTGACTCGATTCGACCATTCTCGATCCCATAGACCCGATATAGGTTCGACCTGAACCATACCATTCCAGCACAAAAGTAAGAAGATCTAAAATAGATCTGACCCGAAGTAACTGAACAACCAGTTTGCCATCTATTGTGCTAAACCCCTCACGGCCCGTTTGGTAGTCGTTAATAAATTGCGGTAATGGGATTGAATTTTAAGTGTAATTTTATTAGGGAAGCACCTTTAAGATCTCCATGGAGAGACATTTTTTCTCCATGGGCAAGCAATCTCACCCCTAAACTTGTATTTTTGTCTCCAATGGAGCAATTTTCATTACCACTCATTACCACCTACAAGGTGGTATTGGATGAGAATGAAAGTTCAAGAAGGAAAGTGGACACTTTAGGATAAATTAGCATTACCATGGGAATGGACAATGATATTTTTCACAAATTTACACACAAATTCATTCCCATTACCACAATTTATGACCAATTACCAAACGGGCCGTCAATTGTTTGTGAAAAGTTGTAGACTTGCAGTGATAAAAGGGAATGAGAGAAGGGAATAGAACAAGAATCACAACTTACAATACTGCTGAGGAAATTTGAGAGGTTTTATGATATTTTCTTAGTGTTAGCGCCTAGCAGATCAACCTGGGGTTCTGGGCGCCTACATAAATACATCTACAACACTTTGGTACAATGATTCCTTCTTCCGCATAGGTCGCTTGCTGAAAAGTGTCCTGGGTTCAACTCTTTGCCGCAAATGATTTCTACACTTTGAATATTTTTTGCCTCGTTACCAGATTTTTTAGTTGACTTCTTTTGTACTTTTTTTTTCTCTTCCTCTTTTATTTCCATTTTTCTAGCCGACTTTATACTTTTGTTTTTACTTTTCCTCTTTTCATTTTCATTTTCATTTTCATTTTCATTTCCATTTCCATTTCCATTTCTTTTCTTCATTAGTTATATAATCACAATCATTCTTCTATTTTTCTTTTGTTTTTACTCTTCGTCTTCTCATTTTCATTTCCATTTCTTTAATTCTTTACTTATATAATTGCAATTTTTTTTTACTTTTTTTTTTACTCCTCTTTTCGTTTTCAAATCAATTTATTTTATTTTATGTCCATCTTTAAGTATCTACGACTCTAATCATGTTTCTTTTAGTACAAATTTCTCATAATGACTCACTCCATTTCCAAATAATTTTAACAATTTTATTTTGTATAATATTTATATAACTATAATCTTTGATATAAGATTTTGATTGAGAATATAGAAAAATATATGCTATATCTGAGATGTTAGGTTTGTTCAAAGTATAACTAAAAGTGTACAATAAGTCAATAACCTCTTATAAAAATATTGTAAATTACTAATAGTAAGGCTAGGGTTGTTGCTAAATGAGTTTCTTCTGGTAGCCATTTTGGGTTAAGGTTGTGGATTATGGGCCGTAAAGTTAAAAGTGTTGTATTAAATAAAAAAAGAGATAATGTTACAACTACATATATGGTTAATTATTTGGGTGATTACCCACTAGGTAGATAGAGTTCTTTTTCCATATTTGAAGGAGCAACAACAGATGATATTATGAATTTTCTTGTAATTTAGGCCTAGCCAAATATAAAATCCTGCATTCGCCCCTTAGTGTTACGCTTTTCTATTTGTCATATAATACTTACATTTACATTATAGGTCAAACTTTAAAACTTTTGACTCTGTTTTTTCACCAATCTAAAAGAATATATTATTCATTGGGATCTCGTTACATTTGTTCCAATGTATATTTTGAAAGGATAATTTGTTTATGATTTTTATTAGTACCTAACTAAAGCTATTAATGGTCAAAGGTTGTGCATTAGACTGCATAAAGCAAACAGCTGCAACTTGGAAAAATAGAGGAAGTATTATAAAGTCTTTAAGCTTAATTTGTTATCAAAGTGTACAAATGGTTTTGAAAATACTCGAATCTCGTGAGAAACTTGAGAACAGGCCAGCTATTGTAATGCATGTAATGTGCTTCAGTAGTATTTATATAGTATTTAATTATTTATTGCTATTTTTGTTTTAGGTTAACCTACCCAAATTATTTATAAACTGGTAATTGAACCTGACCGGTGATGCTGGATTCTGAAATCTATGCTGGGTTTAGGCACCCTGTTATTTGAATTGGATATTGGATCAGACTTTCTAGTTACAGCAGGGTTTTGGATGGTTCTGCACAGCCCTCTCAGTGAACGGAAGAACAAACTCTTTTTATGGTTTTAGTGATGTTGATATTGTTGTATGCTATGTTTCTCGTACTCTTGAGTTTAGTTTAACTTAAGTACCGTGTTGGATCCTTGATACTTCAACTTGGGTGTTAAGACTACCGCTCCATTTTGGGCCAAAATCATGGATGTTATTGATAATATAGCTAGTCCAAAACTTTGCCACGAGGCCACTTCCGACATTATGAGTACCCCAGGCCTAGCAACATAGGCTTTATGTGCTGATACTACTGGCCTACTGCCCTTGTCTAGTTTTTCAGAGTTTATTTGCTTCTATCTCTATTCTGTATGGGCTTTGGTATGGAGAAATCAACTTGAACTGGTAATTGACTAAATGAAACTTACTATTTTGTTTAAGATGCTAGGATCAAGTGGGGCTTTATGTTTCATCTCCACTCAAAGCTCCATTGAGTGGTAGCACACTTCTTTTTAAGTCTTTCATTGTAATTGTTGTGCTTCATGCATTGATAATTTATTTTTAACTTTGCAGGCAGCGTTGTTCTTGTTGACCGTCATTGTTAGATCGATGAACAGGCCTGCTGATTATGACAGTGATGAGGAGTTCATTAACCAAAGGCAGTCTGCTAAGCAGCCTCTTATCAACAGACCACCTCCTGCAACAGGTGTACCTGTTGCTGGTGCCATTGATCAGAGACCCAGCAGGAATGATGCTTGGAGTGCACGTATGAGGGAAAAGGTGCGATTCAAGACATTCCTTTTTAAATTTAGGGAAATATAATGTGACTGTTAAATTGTTAAATTTCTAAATGGTTAATAAGAATGGTAGACTAGGAAGTAAAGAATGTTTTGTTTAGTGGTGTCCTTGTGAGAGAAAAGGTGCGACTAGTACATGTTTTTTGCTGCCTTCATGGACCTTAAGGACATGTACATATCTGGGGTTAGAACATTGTCGTGTGGTATGAAGTTTTCAGCATGAAAAAGTAAGATTTTTTCCCTTCGATGTGAACTTTTTTGAAAAAAGTAAGAATGAGTAAGTTCCTTATGAAATTTGCCAACATGACTAGTTTAAGGCTTTGCCACTATCTTGTAGGAGTAGCAGTAATGATATCTTTGTCTCGAGGTCTTAGAACATCTGATTTTATGTGAGGAGTCACAAGTTAAATTGATATTCCATCTAGTCATTTACTCTCTTTTGATATTTCCCTCTTCTCATATTTTTCCTTCTTTTGAATTGTTATAAATCCAGTATGGGCTTGATACTTCAGAATTTACTTACAACCCGACCGAGTCAGGCCGATACCAGCAGCCAGCGGCACAGCCGACAGTGGAAGGGAACCGCTGCACTATCATGTAAAGAAACTGAAGCATTGTTCTCTCTGTTGCTAAACAAGTTGGGCAGATTACAGAAATCGAGATCTGTCAAGAATGGTGTGAAAAGCTCCGATTTATATCAGGAAAAAGTCATCTTGACAAGTTTGGTGTGTAAAATTTACATTTTCAGGTGTTTTTTTTTATTCCATCTGATTTACCTAGACCCAGCTAAAAAAAAGATTCTTTTGAGTAAAGTCCATGTCGTGTGTAACTTGCACATAGTTGCATATTTTCCATGTTTGAGTCACAAATCAGCTTCGAAAGCTTTATGGTCTCCACTAATTATGAAAGTGCGGTTAGATTTTTTGCAAATTTTGTTTATTTGATAGCTTTCAGAGTTTATGGATTCTCGCTATAAGCAAAACTTAATAGATTCACTTGTATTCTTAGTGAAGACTGACGAGCATTGGGTCGAAGTAACAACGGTGGTGAGATTTTAAAGCATATATTAGATTATGCTTTATATTATGAGTTTTCTGTTTTTTTAGTTATACCATTTGGTTTTTTTTTTTCGTATTTAACACGCTAATTCAGATATTAATATCTTTAATTGTGTAAATAAAAATTATAAAAAGTTGAAATTTGGAATCTTTTTATGAGAAGAATTTAACATAATCTTTTTTGACTCTGTTTTTTGTTGTGTAATGGTGAGTGAAAGCTTTGCAAAGTTGGTTGATGAAAGATTTAAATGTCAAATGATTTAATTATAAAAAATGAAGTACTTATTTCACGGAATAAGTGAATCGGTATCAAGCATTGGTGATGGAGGTTTTGATAAAACGATAATAGTTGGTGGATAGTTTGTTGACTAGTAAGATTTTTTTTATTTTTGTAAGGAACTCTTTGTTACAACAAAAATATAAAAAACTATTTTTTGTCAAAAGTTGTAATGATATGCGTGTTTAATTTAGCTTTTCTCTCAAAAAGTACAATTAGTTATTGATGAAAATCCCTGTTTGTTCATATGAAACCGTAGTTATTGTTATACTACTTCTGTTCTCTTTTAGTTGCAACGTTTGACAAATTGCACTATTCATGTTCTCTTATTTGATCACATTTATTGATTTATATGTTAAACAAAATATAGTCATGTGGGGTCTTGTTTGATTCATTTCGATGTAAGCTTTCATAATATCAGATTTTTATAATTTTTACTTACATACAATTAGAGATAAAACAATTTGAAATTGTACATTGGCAAGTGTGAAAGTCAAAACGTTGCAACTAAATAAAAACAAAGGTAGTATTAGCTCCTATTTTGTGTTTGAAATCCTTGTTTTTGTTAAAGCAATTTCTGTTTGTGTATGTAAAAAAGGTTGAAATCTACTTTTGTCAAAAAGTAAACATGTGATCTC
Organism: Beta vulgaris subsp. vulgaris; assembly: GCF_026745355.1. Taxonomy (NCBI): domain Eukaryota; kingdom Viridiplantae; phylum Streptophyta; class Magnoliopsida; order Caryophyllales; family Amaranthaceae; genus Beta; species Beta vulgaris. The sequence continues at coordinate 15,033,729 of NC_079206.1, forward strand.
TGCCATAAAGTAAAAAGTTACATTGATTTGCCTGTCCCGTTCAGCTTTACTCCTAAAAAGTACAATTGATTTTGATAAGAATCTGTATTTGTGTGTTTCAAACCCTGGTTATTGTTCAATCATTCCTGTTTCCTTGCTAGAAACCCTTGTTTTTGTTAAATTGTATATGTAAATATGTTGAAATGGCAATATTATACTTGTTAGTGGGCAAGCTGCCGCATCCCTTCAAATATAGAAGGGATGCGATCTATGCCTAAAATTACAACCCTTTTATTTTTCAATTTTTTTTATAAAAAGAACTCAACAACCCAGCACCCCCATCCCTATCCCTACCAACAACCCAACACCCCCCCACACCCCTGCCAGCCTCCTTGCTGCCAGCCACTGCACCCCAGCCCATGCCACCCCTACCCCACTCAAACCTTGCCATCCCCTGCACCCCCTGCCAACAACAGCCCTCCTGACAGCCCTCCTAGGTCAGCCCAGCATCCCTTGCCACCCCCTAGCCCAACCTAGCACCCCAGCCTTGCACACACCGTGGCATCCCCCCATCCCAACACCTCCCTTCCAAAAAAAAAAAAACGAAATGCAATATATCTATCACAAGTTTTTTAACGTAATTAACATTAAATATATTTTAACAATGTGTAAAGTGTACATAGAATTGATAAAATACCAACATTTTAATTAGCTAAAAACTATATAACAAAAGAAAATACCAACTAGATCTAGCTAATTATATCGCAAAATCCTCCCTAAATATATCATAAGCAATCCTCACAAAGGTAAGTCGCTAACTTATTCCGAATTTCATGTAATTCCTCCAGGGTGAAGGCCTTCAATCTTGGTGTATTATTCATATAAATCTTGCAAAACAACCAAGGAATAAAACACATAATATAAGAATTCAATCATTTACCATAGTTAATAGTTCTAAAAATTACATATACCTTTTCAAAATTCAAACAACAACAAATTCTACTAGTTATATTATATCTTATATTGTCAATATTAAAAAAAGAATCGGAGTTAAATGACTCAAAATTTAATAATTGGACACGAAAAGGTGAAAATAGGCTTAAAATGACCTTTTCGTTCCCGAAGTTCAACCAACAACAAATGAAAGCCTAAAAATCTACAGACTAGTTATATTACACATTACATTGTCGTGTTCAAAAAGAATTTGGAGTTAAATGACTCAAAATCTAATAATTGGACCCGAAACCTATAATGACCTTTTCGTTCCCGAAATTCAACCAACATTAAATGCGAGCCTAAAATATACCCATTAGTTATATTATACCTTATATTGTCATAGAAAAGGATTTGGAGTTAAATGACTCAAAATCTAATAATTAGACGCGAAAAGGTGAAAATAGGCCTAAAATGACCTTTTCATTCCCGAAATTCAACCAAGAATAAATATAAGCCTAAAAAATCTACACACTAGTTATATTATACCTTATATTGTCATATTCAAAAAGAATTTGGAGTTAAATGACTCAAAATCTAATAATTGGACGCGAAAAGGCGAAAACGGGCCTATAATGACCTTTTCGTTCCCGAAATTCAACCAACAATAAATGCAAGCCTAAATCTACCCATTAGTTATATTATACCTAATATTATCATATTCAAAAATAATTTGGAGTTAAATGGCTCAAAATCCAACAATTGGATGCGAAAAGGCAAAAATAGGCCTAAAATGACCTTTTAAAAAAAATGTGCTACTTTGGTTTCTAAAGCAATTAACTATTACCCATCGATCTATTCTAAAGTAACATATACTAATAATTTACATACCTTTTGAAGATCATAGATGTTAGTGCAATGGTTGACGATATCGAACATGTACCTCATCACGTAATAGCCACATGCAACTCTATTATCTTCTTGCTGACACAAAAATTAACCAAAACATGCATCCAACGACATTCATATTAGATATGTATACGTATATAGCGAAAAATGTTTCTATATAAGAACAAGACAATTAGTCATATTACCTCGATTGATATCCAAACAGGAGCTTTTGGTACTCGAAGTCTTCGCCAACTATTATGCTTTATCACACTACATCAATACATCATTATAAGATCATGTAATGTCTATATTACACATTATTAATATATATATATATATATATATATGTGTGTGTGTGTGTGTGTGTGTGTGTGTGTGTGTGTGTTGGTTGTGTTGTGCGAGTGTGTGTGTGTGTGTGTGTGTGTGTGTGTGTGTGTGTGTGTGTGTGAGACAATGATCAAAGTTTGTGTGTGTGTGTGTGTGTGTGTGTGTGTGTGTGTGTGTGTGTGTGTGTGTGTGTGTGAGACAATGATCAAAGTTAAATACTTCCTCCGTTCCATAATAAGTGAAACATAAGGATTGGGCACAAGATTTAATAAACATCACTTTCAAAAGCCAAAAAGTCATAATATACCCTTTTCATTATCAAAAGGAGGAGAGAGAAAAGCAAACCACACTTTTTGATGGGTATTCTTTTTTATAACTTTCTCTTTTCCATTTAAGGTATGTTTCACTTATTTTGAAACGTTCTAAAATAGTAAGTGTTTCACTTATTATGGAACGGAGGAAGTAGTTAATATTTGCTTGACTTGTGCTTGTTACTTGTTCAAATTGATGGTCCTTTCTCAGCTCGTGCGTGTGAGCGCGCATGCGTGCGTGCGTGCGTGCGGGCGGGCGGGCGTGGGTGCGTGCGTGTAATATTAATAAGTACATATATATTTAGTTTTGTTTAAGCTACCTATTTAACAATGATTTAATTAGTAAAGACAATGGTAGTTGTCGACGCAAAAAATCAAAGTGGTAGACTTGGTTACATGACAAACATATCGCAATCAGTGTCCAATGAAAGCTACAACGACATGGAAATATAGTTATTAATCATAGAACAATTAATAGGTGAACTTAATTATTGAATAATAGAAGTAAAGCGGGTTTAACAAACATACTTTTCAATATACTAGACAAGGATGATCTGATGAACTTCTAAACGAGATGATGCTTTGAAACTCATATCGATGTAGTCTTTCACTTCGACTTTGTTTTTTTAAGCAATTGTCATCTCGTAGTCTGTTTGGACATAAACAACGAAACATTATTGACTCACTTGATGTTCCAAGCAATTCATTGTATAATAACCTGATAAATCATATTGATTAAAAGTAAACTTACTTATTATGGAAGTTGAATTGAAAACTAATTAAACATATATACTTATTGGGTATTACCTCATGGAAACATTAAATACTACCCCACATAATTCTTTGATATCGACCTTAGAAATGAGTGTCAATGACTCCTCATAGTATGGAATTCTTGCACCCCCAAAGGAACCTCTATTGTACTATCATCGGGTAAATCGCTAGCGTACTTATGTAACCAAGAAAATGGAATAGTAAGGTCTCGCAACACCTCTGGCTCGAGAATAAGTGGATTCCTTGCACATGAAACATTTGCCTTTAACATATTTCGTTCACCTTCATCACGTCAACTTGCCTTCTTATCAGGTGAACAAACCTTCTTTGCATTTCTGTCATGTGAACGGCCCTTCCCCTAAACCTAGTTGTTAGTTAAAAGTAAAGACATTACTATCATAGGAAATAGAAAACAAAAGACGCATATATATATATATGTATGTTAATCATTATACCTCATCTGAAAACCGCACCAATGCACGTGGCCATAAAACATAAATGCCAACTACATGGCTTAGTAAATGTAGATCAACTTCTGGCTTCGGTAATGGAAGAGGTAATTCTTCAAAACCAGACGCAATTTCATTGAGGGTGACCACATAATTATCATCGTCCACTAACTTGTTATGCAATAGTACTCAGTCACTAGGGGGTTGTGCATGGCCATAGGATACCAGAATCAAGCAATCAGAACCATCTCCTTGAGCTAATAGTTCGCATGCGGTCTCCTCCTTGAAAAAAAACTCCATTTATATAAGTTAGTCTATGAAACAACATTATTATAGAACAATAGTTGTTTAATAAAGTAAAGGGATTAAGTGATTACCTTCAACTAGGGTACTAGAGGTGGATCAGTTAAAGGTATCATTTGATCATCAGATGCTAGTGGATCACCGGTTGGCTGTGGAATAATAACACCACCCTTCTTCAATGTAAAAGTAGTTAAACCCATTTGCTCCAATATTGCGTTGAAGTTTTGTGTCATCTCCTCCCAAATTGCAGCCTTGATAGACTTCATATCTAAAGCCATCGAATTCATACTACTTACACTTGATTTTGTCTTTGTAGTGTATTTATTACCATATACCTTTCTCAAATTGATATGGACAACTCCTACGCCCCTCATGTGTCCACTGTGGTTCTTTCGTAAAGTTTCGTGCAATGCATCGATGTGTGCTTTAGGAGTGAACTCACCGGTTGCCTCTTTTTCCTTCAAGCCAATCTACATAAGGATAAGAGAGAAATGCTCGTGAATGCAAAAGTTCTATTATACTTTATTTAAACATAATCAAAAAGAATTTGGAGATAAGTGACTAAAAATCTAAGAATTGGACGCGAAATGGCCAAATAGGCCTAAAATGACATATACGTTTTCGAAATTAAACCAACAATAAATTGAAGGTTAAAAATCTACACACTACGTATATTATACCTTATATAGTCATATTCAAAAAGAAATTGGGGTTAAATGACCCAAAATCTAAGAATTGGACGCGAAATGGTCAAAATAGGCCTAAAATACATTTACGTTTCCGAAATTCAAATTTGAAGTAGGGGACATGATTATTGTAAATATTTATATTCTACCTCATATTATCATATTCAACACAAAATTTTGGTTACATCACTTGGAATACAAGCAAAAGAACATTTTTTGTGTACTTATAATGGCGTTGGCCATATGTTCTGTACCAGGATAGGCAAGACTCTTTTTCCTTTTGCATAAATCCCATGCAGCGAACACCACCAATCGAGGTATCTATCTGATTGTCGAGCTTGTGTAACTGTGGTCGTAGAGCTAGTCCCCGTTACCGTTGTCAACTCCGTTGAGGGGTAATGGGCAAACATCCGATCCACTTCTCTCTCGCCTCATTGTACGAATGAGCACCCAAATGATGATAATACTTCCTAGCTTTTTCACTCGCGCTACTTTTCCCACGTCTTGCCTAAAACACAATTACAAACAAAGGTTATACAAAAATGCTAGAGCTGAGTGTAGTAAATATTAATGAAATATTCTTACAATAGCTTGTGGTGTAGTGTTTTTGGCAAAAAATGCTTCCCACTCTTCAGGTTTGATACTTTTCCATATCTGAAATGGTAATTTGGAGGGTTTGGATGATGTTTCCGATGAAGCCTAAGAACTGGATGACGTTTCCCCGCCATAGATTTTCTTCTTCTCTATACCTACTACTTTCCTCCGCTTAGTGATCCATCCAGAGACTAACATAGCCTTGAAATCTCTGAATCTCTCAGCAACCGCAGATAGAAATACATTCTTCTTGCCTTCATCATCTTTGATATTGAAAAGATTCTACAACAAAACGTATTTCACAAATTAATTTACGCAATTCTTGTAATTTATACGCTATCATTGATATTACACTTATACTTAACTGAATAATTAAGAAAGTAAAAGTTATTGCACGTGAAACTTACCATAGTATCATCCCATAGACACTTCTTCAACCCATCGGGCACCACTTTCCATGAGTGCACAATGGAGAGTTTCCGCATGCAAAGGCCAATTTCCATGCCATACTTATGCACTTTCCACAAGGTTGACCCATATGATTGTACTCCAAAGTCATAGTTGTGTGTTTTCCTAGTGACTTTGTAGGTCCCCTACCTTTTCTCTTTTTCGTCGCCAATGATTTCCTACCAATTTGTGGTGCTTTTGAAACTCTTGAACTTTGTGCATTTAATTCTTCATGGCGAGGTTGATTTTGCACGCAATCCTTTTCTATGAGAGCATTTTCATCCGCTATGCTCTCAAGTCTAGTAATGAACTCAACTTGAAGATCCTGATCCTCGAGATCACCTTTATCCTTTTCCTTTATCTCATCATATGACTCATCCTCGGTAATGTGGTTCACTACTCGTGCTCTTATCTGTATGCACATTCACCATCTTCCTAAAATTGTGCAAATATACGTATTAATATATAAAGCTCAAGAAAACAAAAAAAAATTAACAGTCACACTAAGGGGTAGGGGAGAGGTGTGCAGGGAGGGGAGCCTGTGCAGGGAGGAGAGGGGTGGGCGGGGTTAGGGAGGGGTGGGCAGGGAGGAGGGGAGGCGTGGGCAGGGGGTTGGGAGGGGGTCTGTGTGCAGGGGAGGGGAGGGGAGGGTTGGGGAGGGGTGTACAGGGAGAGGAGGGTTATGTGTAGGGGAGGGGAGGGGTGGGCAGGGGGTTGGAACGAGTGTGCAGGGGGGGTTTGTGTAGGGGAAATGAGGGGTGGGCGGGGGGTTGGGGAGGGGTGTGCAGGGAAGGGGGTTAGGCAGAGAGGAGGCTAGCAGGGGAGGGGGGTCTGTGCAGAGAGAGGGCTTGCAGTGGAGGGGAGGAGGGGAGGCTTTGTACATGGAGGGGATGGGAGGGAAGGGGAGGGGAGAGGGGTATGGGTTGGGGAGGGGAGGGGTGGGCAAGGGATGAGAGGGGTGTGCAGGGTGAGTGTGATAAGATGTCCCCATTGAATAGTCACTAGCATCACGCATAATCTCAAAAGGAAGATTCCAGTCGGGCGATTGAATTATAGAAGCAGAGATAAGAGCATCCTTTAACATATGAAAAGCCTCAGTAAAAGCATGAGTAAACACAAAAGGGACATGTTTGTCTAAAGGTGAGTTAGAGGTCGAGCAATTTGAGAAAAAATTTTTATAAAACGACGGTAGAATCCTGCATGACCAAGAAAACTCCTTACTCCTTTAACAGAGTTAGGAGGTGGTAAACACTCAATGACCTCTATTTTAGCTTTGCCGACTTCATTGTCCCGATGAGAGACAACATGACCCAAAACAACGCTTTATTGCACCATGAATTGACATTTTTCCCAATTGAGAATCAAATTAACTTCTTGACATCTATGGAATACCTTTTTTGAAATTAGCAAGGCAAACATGAAAATATTTTCCGTAGACGGAGAAGTCATCCATTGACACTTCCATAGAATTCTCAATAAGACTTGAGAAAATTGCCATCATGCAACGCTGAAAAGTTGCAGGAGCATTACATAATCCAAGTGGCATCCTTCGATATGCAAAGGTGCCATAAAGACATGTAAAAGTAGTCTTTTCTCGGTCACTTGGATGAATAGGGATTTGGAAAGAACCTGAATATCCATCCAACCAGAAAAAAGAATGTTTTGCCAACCTTTCCAATATCTGATCAATAAAAGGGAGGGAAAAATGATCTTTTCGGGTGGCCTTATTCAATATCCTATAATCAATACACATGCGCCACCCTGTCACAAATCTAGTTGGAATTTGCTCATCCTTGTCATTCTTGACAACGTTCATGCTTCCTTTCTTTGGAACAACTTGTACAGGAGTACTAACCCACTTACTATCTAAGATAGGGTAGATTATACCTTCATCAAGCAATTTAAGAACCTCTTTCTTGACTACTTTCATCATATTTGGATTAAACCAACATTGATATTTTATAGAAGAAGCATGTTCGTCTTCAAGAATGATTTTATGCATGCAAAATGAGGCATTAATGCCCTTAATATCATCAATGGTGTACCCAATGAAATTCTTATATTTCCTTAAAACAACAAGTAGTTTTTCAATTTGAATGTCATCAAGCTAAGCATTAACAATAATAGGGTAAGTGTCATTGGGACCCATGAATACATATTTCAAATTAGAGGGAAGAGGTTTCAGTTCTACCTTAGGAGGCATAGTACTCCCCTAATTAGTTTCTCCCCAGTTCATTTTCTCCTTAATAGGCTTTTTAGATTCAATGGCTCGTGTCTCTTATAGAAGTCGCTTGTATTCCTTGGTCTCCCACTCTTCCTCATCAGCACTACCCATCAAGACAATTTGTAATGAATCATCAAGCTGCAATTGAAGGCCTTGACTTCTATCACCTCATCAAGAGCATCCAATCTATAAACAGTTTCTCCCATAGAAAGAGAATTCATGGAGTTTGTGAGTTTATACTCCATCTTCTCATCACCTACTTCAAAGGTGATCTTACCCTTTTCATGTTAATAATGGCTCAATCGGTGGCCAAAAAGGGTCTCCCAAGAATGATGGAAACATGTGCATCTTCTTCCATCTCTATAACAACAAAGTCACATGGAATAAAGAATTTACCAACTCGAAGAGGAATATCTTCAAGGATACCAGGTGGAAACTTTATTGTTCTGTCAGCTTGTTTGAAAAAGATGTGTGCGGATTTTAGTTCATCCATGTTGAGTTTCTTGTAGATTGATAAAGGCATGAGACTAACACTAGCCCCAAGATCACACAAAACATTCTTGATAGCAATATCACCAAGTTTGACTAGATTAAAATAGTTGCCTAGATCTCCTAGCTTTTTTGAAAGCTTATTTTGCAAAAGAGCACTACACTCAGTGGTTAGTGAAACATTAACATTCTCTTCAATTTTTCTTTGGTTAGAGAGCCTGTCTTTCGCATCCAAGAACGGGATGTTGATGTGCAACTTCTTCAAGATATCAAGGAACTTCCCATACTTTTTTTCAATAAAGTTTTTCCTGTGCCAATCTTTGAGGGAATGGAACAAGTGGCTTGTATGGTTCAATAGGAATGATAGTGCTTAGATTCATCTTCCAAAACCATCTCCCCTTGGTCTTCCTCACTCAACCCTATAACCTTTTCTACACTTTTCTTTTGCTTATTACCTTCTTTGTAGGCTCTTGCAATTCTTTACCGCTCCTCAATGAGATGACATGGATATGCCTCTTAGGATTTGATTCAGTTTACCCAAGAAGTTGGCCTGGAGGTTTAGAGAGATGACTAACTTGTTGGGCAAGTTGGGTCATCTGATTGTCCATCAATTTATTATGAACATTGATTTGTTGGAGAGAGTTGTTGAAGAATTCATTTTGCTTTGCTTGATATTCAACTTGCTTTTCTTGAGAAGAAGCTAAATTCTCCATGATAGTCTCAAGGTTGGATCGAGAGGATGAGGATGAAGAATTGAATGGTGGCCTTTGTTGGAAACCGAGTGGTTGGGAGCAGTTTGTGTGTGGAGGTTGAGGTTGGTTATTTTTGTAAGAGAAATTTGGATGATTCTTCCAACCTGGGTTATATCTGTTTGAGTATGGTTTATTTTGCGGTCTTGCGTTTGTGTTTAGGAGGGCATTAGCTTGCTGATTTATCGCTCCCATGGTGCTGTATTGACAATCATTCAATGAGTGACCTTGCACTTCACAAATTTCACAAATAGGTGCTATTGATTTGCTACTCAATTGGTTAACCTTAGCTACCAAAACCTACATAGTGTTAGATAAAGTAGCAATAGCATCAATCTCATACTTACCTCCTGTTTTAGGGGCTCCACGAGACACACTCCAATCATTCAAATAATTGGTAGAAGCCATATCATCCAACAATGTCTTTGCAGCTTCTGGAGTTTTGGCCATGAAAGTACCGCCAGATGAGGCATCAATAGAACTTCGAACATCATGCTTTAAACCATTGTAAAATGTCTGAATCAATAGCCACTCAAGAAATGGTGTGGGCATTATCTTAGCAAAGCCTTATATCTTTGTCATGCCTCATAGAGAGACTCCAATTCATGTTGTTGAAAACGAGATATCTCATTTTTGAACTTTGAAGTTCTCATAGGAGGGAAGAACTGGTAGAGAAAGGCCTTTTTCAGTTCTGGCCATGTGACGATATTCCTCACTTCTTCTTATTTCAACCATTCCTTTGCTTCGTCCCTGAGAGAAAAAGGAAAAGCACAATATTGAATCAAATCATCATAAATATTTGTTTGTTTCAAAGTACTACAGTACTTGTCTAGGAAGTTAGCCAAATGATCAGTAGGGCTCTCTTTCGGTGTTCCCGCATAAGAGTCATGTGAGATGAACTGAATAAATTCTGGCTTGAGCTCGAAATACGTAGCAGTTGTAGTTAGTCTGGTAATGGTAGTGGTGGTCTCATCGGACATAGCATACTCTCGTAGAGACTTTGGCGGTGCTTCGTCTCCCATTATTGATTCTTGTTTTTGTTTTCTTCTTTGACCTCCTAATTTCCTTGTTGTAGATTCGTTCTCGCGATCAAGAGTAATAAGATCTTATGAACCCTTGCTACGAGTGCGCATGCAACAAAAAGAATGAAAGAAAATAGATCAAACAACAAATAGAGTAACAATGATCGAACAAAAAAAAGATTAGCTAAATATATCAAAGATAAACTAATCTAATACCGTTAGTCTCCGGCAACGGCGCCAAAAATTGTTTGGCGTGTCGCACACGAAACAAAAATAAATTCCTAATTAACCTCCTGACTATGTAGCAGGGTAAGTTAAGGTCGAATCCACAGAGACAAACGGTATCAAACACTAGAAATCTCGACTTAAATTAACTAAAAAAGTGACAAACAACGGTGAGAAATATGTTGAACTAATGATAACGCTAAACTATGACAGCTAGTAAAAAGACACGAGGTAAAATCAATCAGTAAAAGCACCTAGAATTAAGCATCCCCACTAGCACGAACAACACATGAATAATTCCCATTTCAATAAACATAATCAATGATCCAAAAGGAGTAATGCACCCTATAAATTACAAAGACCTCTCCTGAGTACCTATGGCTACTCTAAATAAGAAATCATACCTATTCCCATGACATCACAAACAAATTCCTAGTAATCCTATCTACTTATTCCCATAGAGATATTCATACTCTTGATTGAATTAACAAATCCATCTAGATTCAATTTCCATTGAAAACAAGACATAAGGAATCAATTCAAAATCACCTATCCCTAGTATGATAATGAAAATAAGCATAATTCTATCAAGCAAGGACAATTAATCACATTAAATTGGGATTATGGGAGGCATTCATACATTAATCATTGCTAGGGTTCAACTTAACCCTAGATTATAGAACTACTAACTCATAATTGAAATAACAAAGTAATTGAGTAATAAATTAAAAGACATAACAATAAAAGAAGAGAGGAAAACTAGAAAAACTTGATCTTTACTAGAATGAATCAATCCAAGGTAGCCAACCTGTAGAAATCAAGATTCAATAATGGAGTTTATTCTCAAAAAGCTCTCTAAAAAGTAATACTCTCTTTCCTAATAATGAAAAACTGCTCAAAAGTATGTGTAATAAAACCTAATGTCGCTCACAAAAACTAAAAAAGGAAATAATTGAAATCGTGAAAATTAGGCGAATAGTAGCTTGTGTGGGCAAGCAGAAAACCGCACGGGTGTGCGTCATGGTGCACGAGCAAGCGATATCCTGCTTGATCGTGCACGCAAGACACAAGGTTTTGTCGATTTTGTTCACAGAACTGCACGGGTAAGCGGGCATCCGCTTGGGCGTGACCCTTAGTGCATGGGCAAGCGGGATCCTGCTTGGGCGTCCACGTGATACAAAAAGTTTTGTTATATTCGTTAACGGATCTAGACGAGCAAGTGGACACCCGCTTGGGTGTGTGCCTTGGTGCATGTGCAAGCAGAATTTTGCTTGGTCCCACATAAGGATTCTTCAATATCATCATTCCTTCAACCCCAAAGCACTCGATTAAACTCATCTTCTCGAATCAGGAAACCGCCAACTAGACCATCTATGAAACATATTAGCTTCTCTTAGTCACAACCGATCATAAGAACCTGAAAATCACATAGAAGAATCAAAAGTATCTCGAAATAACACAATGGTTCAATAGAATGCTCAAATTATGCAATTAGACCTAAGATGCACTAAAAATTTCTTGAAAATGAGACTTAATACCTACCTATATGCAACTAAAAATCGACTTATCAAAGATACATACATGATCAAGGCTGCAATGGAGGCATTAGCGGCTAATGGATGATGGTAGGGAATGAGGGAAGGAGACGAGGATAATTTCTTTTGCAATGGTGGATTAAGCACCGTGGATTGAGAGTTGATTGAGGGGAGATAGAAAAAAAACATCCAAATAACTTTTTTAAATCAATGAGTTTAGTTTTTCGTTTCCCTTCTACCCTTTTCTAGATTTTATTCTCTTTATCTCTAGTAACAAATGCCCCCAAGTATATATGGTCTAAATATCACATTGGTAAGCGTGAAAGTCAAATAGTTGCAACTAGACTTGATTATTGAATAGTAGGGGTGTTCATAAATATCCAATTCGGTCGATCCAATCTGTGGTTCGAAAAATCGGATGATCCATTTTTTTCGTTTTCAGATATTTCAAATCAAAATTTTTCATTTTCGAATATCCGAAATATTCGAAAATATTAGAAATTTTCGAATGTCCGATCAGAAATATCCGTTTTCAAGGCTGGATATTAGAAACATCCAATGATCCGATCCGAAATTATGAGCTTTTCCTTTAGAAAAATGTATTTTTTTATATTTTTTGGATATTTGATTTTCAGACGGATTCATATCACATTTTTTCCAATCCGAAATCCGAAATTATTTCAGATCTGATTATCCGAAATGAACACCCCTATTGGATAGGGTAGCCCAATGGAGAAAGGGTTAAGGTCAATTTATAAGGTTTTTATTGAACAAGACTTTAATGGACAAGATCATTATTGGACAGGTCATTATAGGACCGATAGAATATCTGGATAATTTTTTTAAAACTATAAATATTGTAATAAAAATTACATGTGATTATATGTATTCAATTACACTCACTTTTGTCTCTCTTCTTTCACTATATGTCTTATCTGTTTATCGTCGCGATGATTATCGACCCGCTATCAACCTGCGACCTAACCTGCCACGTTACGACCCTTTATGACCCAACCCGGTTTTGACCCGCCTCGTTCCTGACCCGTCCAATAACCAGGTCTAGTTACAACTAATAAAGATAATTAAAAAAAATTAATGGTCAAAGTAATTAAAGAAGGATTTAAGTAAATTGATCCTAGAAGACAGCTAGTTGTAATACATTATCTTTATATGACATAGAATGTTTTAGGGCTATTTATGTAGTTAACCTCACTTTGGAACATAAAGATCGAAGTAGTAATTCCCTTAAAGTTAATTTATCTAAATGATGAAAAATTATACTTCCACAGTTCTCTTTTCTTTTTTCTATTATGACTTGTTTTGTCTCTTGAAAGAAATACTACGCTTTGCATAACAAACCTTTTAACAATGAGTATTGTTTGCTTGATTGAAATTAAAAAAGAACGAAGAGGAGGTTTTATTTGGGAAGTAGAAAGCTCAAGAGATGGTTGCTTGACAAAACACTAAAAATTTTAGTTTGTAGAAATGGAGAAAGTTGTTTCTATAATATTTCATAAGTGGAGCCAGGGCCGTCTTAAACAATTCAGGGGCCCTGTGTCAATTTTAAATTTAGGCCCCAAAGTTTTAGAATATATAACTACGACATATGTGAAAATACATACGAGGCATATAATGTCATATTTGTTATTTCAAACGACAAAATTCATAGTTGAGAATAAACTAATACTACCTAAGAACGAGAAATCTTTGTCATTATTTAAAACTTGAATGTAAAAATGAAAAACATTAAGAGTTAATTTGGTAAAAAAAAAAAGATAAATTTCTAGAGTTGGTAATTTTCCACGAAAATGATACTTGATTTTTTTTTTTTTTAGAAAAGCATACTTGCTTTTATTAGTTTGATTGTATATAAATAAAAGAGGAAAAAAAAAGGACTCAAAAGCTACCTCATAGGATTTGAACCCTTGACTAAATACAAAGACAAGGAATCATTATAAGGTAGTACCAATGTGCTACAACATAAACCTTTGCTATTCTATCACAACAACATAATTATAAACTGATTTGGGGGCCCTATTGACTTGGGGGCCCTGTGCAATGGGTCTGTTTGCACAGCCCATTCACCGGCCATGAGTGGAGCTCAAGTTTGTCTCGAACTATATAGAGTCCATGTGCGAACTCATATTTGAAGAATTTAATAATGTAATAGCTCATCCATTTATAATTCTTCACTTCATATAATCATAGTATGAAAAAAAGTAGCCCAAATAAGTAGATAAAAATTTACTTTTACTACTTGGACTTTCTCTATTTTGGAGCCTTCACAATGAAGGGGTCTTGTTCCATGGAATATGTTGAATATGGTAAAAGCCGGCCCTGGTGGAACTTTTGATTAAATTAATGTAATCAGCCAAACAAATATCCAAAGTAATTTAGGTAAATCAAGTGTATATCAAATCTCCAATTAAATGACCACTAATATAAATAATGCTATGATATGCTTGAAAAACCGTAAAACTTGTCCTAAAAAACAAACTATAAAATAGTGTGTCCACTACTAGGAGTGGTTAACTAGATATTTGTTACATAATAGACATTCAAAATTGAGCACCACACGATTAAAATTCTATAAAGTTGGCATTACCATTGATAATAACCCATCAAATTAAACTTTTCTTTTTTGCAAAAAGACATTGACAAGATCCAAGATAGCAAAGTCAACTTGGAGAAGTAATGAACTGTCTAACTATTAAACAAGGCAACTTGTAGTACAAGATTTTGATTATCCACTAAATATCCTAGCAACCTAGTCTCTGGTGTAGCCTATAGGAATATTTGTGTATAGGTGACAATGGGATCTCCACAAAGTGTGTTTTAAGGACACCGACTTTAGAATGTAACCAAAACTATATACATTCCATATTAACTTTATATTACAATACAATAAAATTAAGTATAGTAAATTGCTAATGAACGTACAATTATTTCTAGAAAATACTTACAACTTTGTTGTTTGATTAGCCGATATTGATCCCAATTGGTCACACTTGCCACTTGCATTTGCTTTTGTATAAACATCGTTCATTTTTATTATCTTTTCTGCTTTCTTGGAGGGGGGCGTGGATAGCGTTGGTTGGATGGAGGCTTCTTTCTGTGTGTATGCTTCAGCAAGGTCCCCTACACGGATACACCCCCATGATAAAGAAACAATATAGCGGATCGGAGAAGGAATAGTGCTAGAAAGCACATACGCACCTTTTAGGCTACCATATAATGTAACATTGTAGAGGTTATATCTAAGTCATAAGACTTGAAATTGAATCCTATTTTTCAATATTTTTTGTTGTGGCTTTTAATGGAAAAATATATGTGTCAAACTGTAATCTTACTAGTATGTCGATGTTCATTTATAACTCATTACTAATACACGATACGCACAATAATGCATAAATTTTGAATGAAGCATACATATAAACTTTACTATATTTTGGAATGATAGAGTATAAATCTATTCCTAGGTCTAGGTTTTTCTTTTTCTGTGCCGCCGCCCATCTCCTCTCTCCGTCTGTCTTCTTCTACCTCCAGCCATGCCGGAGCCTTCCCCCCCCAAATCTTCTTTTCATCCGGCCCTTGCCGTAAATAATATCAAAACTTTCATTCCCATTACGTTGGAGATGGAAAAGGTACAATACTCTTCCTGGGCAGAACTATTCAAGATTCATGCCCGTGCTTATCAAGTGCTCGACCATATTATTCCTCCCAAGACCACCGACGCCTCTTCCTCGTCGGCCGCTCCTGATCCTGCCTTATGGTCTCGCCTTGACGCCATAGTTCTCCAGTGGATCTACGGCACCATATCGAACGATCTTCTTCACACAATACTTGAACCCGATTCCACCGCTCAACAGGCGTGGGATCGTTTGAAGGACATCTTTCAAGATAATCAGCATTCCCGGGCAGTTCATCTTGAAAATCAATTTACTACCGTTCATATGCAGGATTACCCTAATGTTTCTGCCTACTGTCAAAAACTGAAAATGTTGGCTGACCAACTAGCCAATGTCGGCGCTCCGGTTAATGATCAACGCATGGTGCTTACTCTTGTTCGTGGCCTCACTAAAGCTTATGATCATGTTGCCTCCATGATTCAACAAAGTGACCCGTTGCCTTCGTTTTACAAAGCGCGATCTATGCTTACACTCAAGGAATTATTTCTGACATGGTATCAAGAGCCAGCGTGACAAAAAGGTCACGGGTTCGAATCTCATCCGCCCCTCCTTTCTCAGTGGAATATTTCGCGCCAGGTATGAGGGAGGCCTGTGCTGCATCCACACTTCAAGCCCAAAGGGCTCTTGCGTGAGGGGGCGTGATAGAGTATAAATCTATTCCTGGGGCCTCAACCATCAGCTTAAGCTTTTGGTTAAGTTGGTCCTTTGACATGGAACAAAACTAGCAGGCCCGAATAAGATCAAGTATTAACAGACAGTTAATTGTATACTCACTTACCTTAATTATATATGTTTTCTACCAAAGTCGATATTTGTGCAATAAACTCTATAGAAATTCTTTTAGAGAGCCACAAAGATGAGATTCGATTTCAAAATCTCTTGAAATCGACAGGAAAACTCTAACCAACTGAGCTATCTCTCGCTCTCAACTCTATAGAGATTCTTAACACTTAGAAATTTAGTAACTTAATGAAAATACGCAACGCCTTTTATTATACATATACTTCTTTTATGGAGTATTTGGAAAGAGAGAAATAATATCATTTTCATCAATGAAGAGTTAAACATTCCTATGATACTCCACGAAGCTAATTTTTTTTCATAGAATAGAGTCTCCGAAACCAAATAGATTGTTGTCATGCAACTGGATCGCCTTTTTCTACCACTTCATCCACCTTCAACTCCTCTGCTTACCAACAAAATACTATATTGGTCTCTTGGAAGCCTCCTCCACCTCTCTATTACGAACTCTACTTCGACGATTTCGTGCAATCACCTTCGTATTCATCAAGCGGCAATTATTCGTCTTCGGCAACAACAAGCGTGAATATTCGAGACTACTCAAGCAACCTTATTCATGCTTGTGCCTTCAATCTAGGCATAACCTAGATTTTTGTCGCCGAAACTTGTGCCTTACATCAAGGTATTTATCAAGAGAATATATATCAGCAACCTCCATATAGAAGGTGACAATCTACTAATCATAAATTCAGTCAAAGGCATTTGGTCTCCCATGGCAGATTTCTCACAGTATAGAAGACATTTTCAACCTCTTTCAGCAGTTCACTTACTGGAGTATCACCCATGTTCGTGAAGCAAATAAGGCAGGTGATTGGATCGCTAAGGTTGGCTACCTAGTTCAATCCACCTTTGTTATTGATGATTGTACTTCCTCAGCCTTTAGTAACATCCTTATAACTGAAATTTAGAAGTTCTCCTCGTGCGGAGGGTCTCCTATATCTATACGTCCCGCATATGCGTGCTCCTCATTTTTGCGACTGTCTATATGCCGTGTTCATCTACCCGAATTGATACGTGTACCTATTTTCATGCAATTTAATAAGGTGAATAAAAAGAGCAAGAAAAAAATTCTTTTATTCAAAAGATACTTCCATCTTTTTTTTTTTAAGAATTCCTAGTGGTCCATATCCATCTTGGAAAGCAATATATAGCTTTACAGTAGATATTTCTTACCTTTTACATCAGTTATAGCATATATGCATCTCTTTGAACGATGGCTTAAAAAAATTGACCTTTCCTTGTAGGTTTTGTGTTATCGATTGACAATTGCTCAATTAGTATTCATGTAACAAGTGCTTTCATATGATGATGACTTGATATGTTCTAACTTACCAATGCCTTTTTTTCTTTTTTCTTTTTCAAGTTGTCTTTTCTACATAAGGGTATGCCCTAGAGGCGTGGACAATAACATACAAGATCATAGTCCTTGGTTTCTTAAATATCACTCTTTTTCTTAAATATCTCTCTTTTTCTTAAATATCTCTCTTTCTAACGTCTTCAAATTAAGGCGATCCTATCAATTTATATGATCTCCTCCGTCGGCCATAAGCCTCTATATCTTCCGTTGTAGCAAGGGCCATCAACTTGAAAAATGATTTGACACAACAGTTTGACTAATCGTCCGAAAAAAATATAATCATACAGGTCTTGTTAGATTAATCTTATATACATTCAAAATATCAACTTTTTTTAATTTAAATTAAAATATTTTTTTATAAAGGTAAGGAGAAAAAAAAGGTTAGAAACCCTCTGCAAGAGGGGAGCTCCTATCTTATCGTTTATAAGGATAGAGTGGAGAGCAAAGTTAATATACTTATCTATACTAAACTGAAAATCAACTAAATGACCAACGTTGTCAATCTGCCGCTTTGTTTGCATACTGGTAGACATGACGAATAACCCACTCTGTATTTCATTACTAGTATTACTATTACTACTGTCATTTCATTACTATCGCTACTTTTAATAATAATAACTAGTTTTTTTGCTCGGGTATTACCTCGGGTCAGTTACAGTAAACAAATATGTTATTGTTTTAAAATTTCATAATTTATTTTGCTACTTTTCGTATTTTTTATCCATTAAGAAACTGAAAAATTTACGTTACGATGTGATAAGTACAAAAAATTGAAAGGTTTGAGTTTGAAAACAATATCTTAAAAGGAATTATGGTAAGAGAATATGATATCAATATCCTCTTGTAAGTTACGTAATAAGAGTGTTAGAAATGTATATATACTTGTTTAAGTATTTTTAGTTGATTATAATTATTACAAGACTTCATCATATTTTATTTGAAGCATTAGACAATAAAGTCATATGTATTGATGGTTAAGCTCTTACTTTTCATTTCAAAGGTTACGTGTTCGATACATTGCACGTAATCAGCAAAGCTGAGTGCTACATAATTACAAATAAATAATCCTAACATGATACTACTACATAATAAACAGGAATAAATAATAATATAATGACCTTGCAGATAATTTTTACTAAACTAAACTTTACAAATAATTTAATTACTTTAAATGGAATAGTCAGTGGAACGAGTTATCTAACTAAAACCAATCTTCCCTTTAGAAGACGAAATACCCCATGACATACGATATCAAGGAACATTTTAAATAAAAATAGGACACAGTGATCAATCCGGTCCCAGGAAAAGTCATGGGCTACCACAATGTACATGTACATACTCCAACTCATACTTATCCAAACTTCAGACGTGCACAAGTCTAAAACTATTGATATCCACGTTTCATTTTACATGATTAACAATTTATTACTTTTTATGACTCACAAGTAGAACAAATGTTACCATCATCAAACAATCATAAACTTTCGCTTTTATCTTAGGATTAGATAAGTGATCAACCAACTTAGCAACCCAAGATTAATTCCAACTTTAATTCATAACCTTCCTTTATTTGTTGAACCTAGTCAACAACCAACAAGCGTTTGAAAATCCCATACGCTTGCATACAAACATATTATAAATATCATAATCATCATGTTTCACACAATGGCATAAAACATGCAAATCCAACTTAATAGTAATCACATATGAATTTAAAATAGTTCTATATACATGATACTACATAATTATCATGTACTCCCTCTGTTTTTTTTTTTATCATTCCTACTTTTCTGTGCGCGTCTTCCAATGCACGTTTTAAAACTTAAATATCTTTCATTATATATTAGTAAAATTATAACGATTGAATATTAATAAAGTACTAATTGAGACGAATCAAACAAGACCCCACATGACTATGTTTTTTCTTATAAATTGAGAACATTTGAGAAGATTCTCTCTATGCATGAATAGTGTCAAGATTCTAAGTGAGAAAGATAAAAAGAAACAAAGGGAGTACTCCATAATTATCATCCTTAGAATCATGATACTAATTCAATAAACACATAGGTATGTACATACCTTGTGTAGACAAAATTTGAGACTACTTTAACAAGCTTAAAAGCCGCCTAAAGAATATTCTCCGCCTACCAAATACCAACATAACCACGAATCAATGCTCAAATAATCTTCAGCAACTTTAAAATATTTTAAACCCTCTTTAAAAGTGTTTAAAAACTTTTTCCATCATTAAAACTTCAATTATTAAAACTTTCTAGTATATTACTACTATACTAGTCATTAAAAACCCTTAAAAAATCATACTCTGATAATTTAAACTCCATTATAAGTAGAGTAATAAAAATTTCAGCAACTTGTAATGTATTAGAAACCCTTTAAAACATGCTTAAACATAATCATAATTATAAGAGTACTCAATTTTACAAACTATAATATACTAACTCATAAAACCCTAAAAATCCATGCTTTGGTAATTAAAATCCCAATTCAAACATAATAAGTATATCTAAATTTTAATTTTTTCATTACATAAATCACATTATATTAGATTTATAATTAAACCATCAAACTATAAATTTTAAACATAATCATATTAAAACAATTCTTAAAAATACAAACTTTGCATTAAAATAACTTGAGGAGGAAGAAAATAACCAAAGCAAGAAGATGAGGGAGAGGCGCACGGTGGCACAGGGGCGGCGACTGCTACCGGTTGATCAGTGGCGGTCGCCAGCCGGTCGCGAAGGAGGAGTGTCGAAGGAAAGAGAGGGGAAGAGAGAAAAACAAAAGAGAGAGAAAAGGATAGGGCCGAAAATCTTGGGAAAAAAGGAGGAGAGAGAAAGTAAAGTTGTGTGGGAAAGTGGGGTTTATGGTGTTTATATAGGTTCTCCTTGTGGGTTTACGAAAAGGTGATTGGGCTCAAACTAGAAATCATTTTCCAAATCCAAAAAGTGTTTTGGTTCCTCATACCCAATTAGAAATCCTTTTCCAATTATATCATTGAGAAAAATCTTGGCCCACACCGGTTTATTGTCGGTTTTCACGGTTCGTGGGTCTGGTGGGCTGGACCGGGCTGACGAGCCGACATGAGAATTTTTTTCTCAAAATTATTAAATCATTGAAATTATTCATTATTGTACATAAAATCTTTAAATGAATTAAAAACATATACAAATATTAATATTAATGAATAATTTCATTATTTTTAAATTTGATTGAATTATAATATATGCAATTTGATTAAAATATATACAATTTGATTCAAATATACACAATTTGGTTCAATATTTACTTGGATTGAGCTGGTCTGGTTCATAGGTCGGGTTAGACCGATTTCATGGTCTAGGCTGGGCGCTTTTAGTAATGGGTTCTAATGGGATGCATGGGCTCAAGAAATCTGGCCCACGACCCACCCACCAATTTCACGGTTTGAGTTTGGTTGGGCCGGGCTTTTTGCTGGTCTGACCCACACAGGCCACGAGGTGGGCTGAACTGGATGGGCTGGATTGGCCCGCACTATTGGCCATCTCTATATAATTATCTTATTTATTCTTTTCCTAGGTGAGGCAAATAGATGTTTTAAGATGTGGCGTTTTACATATTCAACTTTATTACTACATTTAGTGGGGTATCAATTGGTAAACCTTAGAATGCTTCTTATGAGAAAAAAAAAAGAAAAATCGATAATAGGGGTTTTGAACTTTGGGTGATAATTTTTAAAAGGTCTGAACTGTTGATTAATCTGTATATGTTTGAATTTTAGAGGGTCTTAACTTTTAGCTAGTCTTAGGCCATGTTTAGTTCACCTTATTTTTACTTATTTCAGACCAGATTAGATTAGACTAAATCAGATCAGATCAGAAAAAATAAGTTCTTATCATATCAGTTTGATTTAATTCAAATCATGCTTATATTTAAAAACTTATTATTATTAATCTTCTTGTTTTTATTAGTTATTGTTCTTAATTATTGCTATTATATATTATTGTTGTTTCTATGATAATTATTATGGTTATAGTATACTAATGTTATTATGATTATTAAATTTATTGTTATTATGATTATGATTACTAATATTACAATCATCATTATTGTTATTATTATTATTATTATTATTATTATTATTATTATTATTATTATTATTATTATTATTATTATTATTATTATTATTAGTATTATTATTATTATTACTACTACTACTACTACTACTACTACTACTACTACTACTACTACTACTACTACTACTACTACTACTACTACTACTACTATTACTATTATTGTTAGTAATACTATTATTATTATTATGTAGAACATGGGATAGCCTAATGGTGTTGGCATCACCTTTTAAATTCCCTCTAAAAGGGATTTCAACTTACCTTAAAAACAAAGTTTATGTAGAACATGACAGCTATATAAGAAGAACATTTAGCAATTTTGTTGAAGATCATATGACTATATATAATTTATAGGTTAATTTACAGGCAAAATTGACCTCAACACCCTGAACTATAGCTCGGGTGCATCCAACACCACCAACTATGACTAATAGCCTAAACACCACCAACTATGGGGTGAGATGCATTTTGTACCATGAAAACCCACCGTCTTCAACAACATTTTAAGCTTATGTCCTCATTTATGGTACGAAATGCACCCTACCGCATAATTGGTGGTGTTTAGGCTACTAGTTGTAGTTGCTGGTGTTGGGTGCACCCTAGCTATAGTTCAGGGTGTTGAGGCCAATTTTTCCTTATTTATACAAAAAGAACAATTAATTTATATAATAAAGAACTTGTTGTTAGTTAAATCCGAGCATGCCATCAATATAAAAATAACATCTACTTTTTATTTCTAAATGTACTCTTTTAATAGAGTTTGTATTCTCTTTCAACATATGTTCTTTTTTTTATTATTATTATCATTATATGTTCTTTTCATTACTACCTAAGTTCTTATTATGAATGGACTTTAGACATATACAATATGTTATTTTTACCATGAACAATAAGTTATTGTTACCTAAATATGTGCTCTTTTATTTTTAATTGCATGTTTGTATACTATGTTTTATATTTAAAAAATATATAACTATGCTAATAATAATAATAATGATAATAATAATAATAATAATAATAATAATAATAATAATAATACTATTATTATCATTACATTATTACTATTATGTTATTATTATTATTATTATTATTATTATTGTTATTATTATTATTATCTTTTTTTTATTATTATTATTTTTTTATTTCTATTATTATTAAAAGTAGCGATAGTAATGTAATGATTGTAGCAATAGTAATACTAGTAATGAAATACAAAGTATTAATAATATTAGTAATAATATACTCCCTCTGTATTTTTTTATCTTTCCAACTTTGACTTTGCACGTTTGCCAATACACTTATTATACATTAAATATCTTTCATCACATATTAGTAAAAATTATAATAATTGAATATTAATAAAGTACTCATTGAGACGAATCAAACAAGATCCCACATGACTATATTTGTTTCTTATATATTGAGAAAAATCTAAAAGATTCTTTTTAATTGTAAATAGTGTCAAGATTCTAAGTGAGAAAGATAAAAAAATACAGAGGGAGTATTTTATAAAAGATAAGTTCATATCAAACCAAATTAATAAAATTAAATTAAAATAAACATAGCCTTATTGACTTTAAACTAGTTTAATAGGTCATAACTTGTAAAACATGGATGACCCTAGATCGGTTAATTAAGGGAGAGAAGAAGGAGTGAGGTTTTTTTTGTAACAATCGTCAGTTTCAAGTCACTGAGGCCTGCTAAAAGTTATAATTCCCTAAAATAGGGACGTACACAGTTAATCAATAGTTCAAACCTTTTAAAATAATAATCAAAAGTTCAGACCCCTATTCTCAATTTGACCGAAAAAAAAGAATGAGAAGTTTGTTTGGAGGAATAAGAAGTGAAATAGGGATAAAGTGTTCCTTATTTGTTGTATCTTTTACTAATTCTTTAAGCCCATGCAATGCACTTGGTTTTGTTTATGTGGAAGGCCGGAGCAGTATATTCACACATGCCATTAGGTGCGGTGATAAAAAAATTTAAATTAAATGTTTCCTCTATTTTATTTTGGCAAAATTAGCCTCAATATTCTAAATTATAGCATGGGTGCACCAAACACTTGCAACTAAGGGTCTGTTATCCCCAACTTATTTTCAGTTCAGTTCAGTTCAGCTCCATTCTTTTATAATCATTTTGTTAAATATTATTATTATGTTGGTATAATTTATTTTACTAATTACTCTTATTATTGTTATTATTATTACTATTATTATTATTTATTTTTATATCATTACTATTAAGTATTATTATTATTATTATTATTATTACTGTTGTTTCTATATATTATTTTGTTTATTATAGCTTTACTCATTATTATTACTATTGTTATTAGCAGGAAAATGGTTTAGGTCAAAGCACAAATAAACCCACGTTTTTTAGCCCATAAACCAATCAAATCGCGTCAAAACGGTTTATGATGTAATTTTCACGGTCTAACCCAATCATTATTTTTATTACTAAATATTATTATATTATTAAATCTAATTATTAAAATAATATTAATTTACTTCTTAGATATTATTGTTATTATATATCATCATCAAGTATTAATATATTAATACAAATAATATATAAATAATTATTATTAATTATCATTATTATCATTAATTATTATTATTATTAATTTGTGATTACTAATATTATTTATTTATAACTATCATTTAAAAATATCCAAAATACTATTATTATTATTATTATTATTATTATTCATCATTATTACTTATCATTATAATTATTATTTAATATTCATATTATTATTGTTTAAATATTATTTATATATTTATCACATTCAATTTAATTCAATTTAATCTAATTTAATTCAATTCAATTCAATTCAATTCAATTCAATTCAATTTAATTTAATTCAATTCAATTCAATTCAATTCAATTCAATTCAATTCAATTCAATTCAATTCAATTCAATTCAATTCAATTCAATTCAATTCAATTCAATTCAGTTTAGTTCAGCTCCAATCAGTTCAGCTCAGTTCAGTTCAATTGTTTTATGCCGAAGAGAACATGCCCTAAGGCTATTTCTAGCCATAACACCCCAAAGTACAAAACTAGGTGCACTCCATACCATAAATGAGATAGGTGATCGGAATTCTCACCGGTGACGGAAGATTCTTAATTTTTTATTATATTATGTTCCATTCTCCCTCCTTATTCTCTTCTTTTTTACCCTAACTTTTTTTACTCAAACCAAAAAAAAAGGCACGGAGAAAAAATGAACAGCAGCACCGTCAACAACCACCAGCAATACACGGACAGCAGCAACACCACCTGTTCCTCTAGATAATAGTTTGTTATATACATTTCCTTTATGTGAGTGTACTTAAAAATATTTGATTAAATCCAAAATATTATTCCCCTCAAAAAAAAATCCAAAATATTATTTTCTCGCGATAATTGTAATACTCATATTCTTAACATATTTTATGTAGTAGTTCCTATCATATTATATGCATAATCTTCCTATAACAATATTATAACTTCTTTATTATTATATGATCCAACGCACATGTTATAAATAAAATATTAGTCATATATGTTACCATTCGTCTAAAAAGTTATATTTTTATAGTTTCTAATCATTTTTCAATGGTGTCAAAATTATAGTTTTTTGAATTATGTAGTAAAATTTATACTGAAATTACATTTTATATTTTTTTAGGTTGTTTTGTCACAATTAAACTCAAAGTTTTTACTATCCAACACCTTAAAGATCTAAATTTTTCAAACATGTTTTGAATTATTTCAAACATGTTCCAAATTAGTTAAATATTTCAAGGGTGTTCTAGATTTTTTCAAACAATGTTCTGAATTATTTCAAACATGTTCTAAAATATTTTAATTATACTCTGAAATATTTTAAGTGTGTTCTAAGTTTTTTTCAAACATGTTATGAATTATTTCAAATATGTTCCAAAGTTTTTAATTATGTTATGAAATATGTCAAGTGTGTTCTGAAACTTTTAGAACATTTTATGAATTATGAATTTTAAAACATGATGTACATCGTTTTAGAACGTGATGTACATCGTTTTAGAACATGATATGTACATCATTTAGAACATGATATACATTAATTTAGAACATACGTAGATCATGAATTGTGATAATGTAACTATAAACGAAACGATAATAATGTGGAATACCGAAATTTCAATCAATACCACAAGAATTCCGTACCAAAGGAAAATAAATTCTAATTTATTTCAATCAATACCAAAGTCGAAGAACTTTGAAGAAAACTCCATTAAAATCAAGCAACAAAATCGAACTATAACTTTGAAGAAAACTCCATTAAAATCAAACAACAAACTAAAATCTGCAAGAAAAGTTCGAATAATATAATACATGTTGAATTCTGGAAAGAATAGTGTGCAAATCAACTAAAATTTTGAAGAAATCTCCATGAAAGACATAATACAGAGGAGAAAGAAAGAGAAGTTGAGTAAAATTTTAGAGAGAGAAAGAAAGTGGCGAGGAAGAAGGGGGGTAGTGTTAACCTACAAAATTGCCATTACTCATAAGTGTTTTTCAAACGGTTAGATTAGATTAGATCCAAAGTTCCAGATTTTTTCTCACATAAAAAAGTGTTCTCATATAGAGGAGGTGTTCTCTCAATAGCCCCCCCCCCCCACACACACACACATAATTATTATATATATATATATATAATATATATATATATATATATATATATATATATATATATTTATATATATATATATATATATATATATATATATATATATATATATATTATGATTTTATGATGTTTCTTCTAAAATCATGGTGTGAATATTAGATTTTTATAATCACATTTATTATGAATATTTTAAAACTAACTTATAATCCGTGCATTCAATGACTGATGTAGTTAATATTATGGTGCGATGTTTACTTAAAAATTATTTGCTCTACCCATTGCTTCACTTTGGAGATCAAATATAATCACAATTCCTTCCACTATTGGGATTCAATCATGCAACCACTTCTTCTCCCACATTCTGTAGACCCTACTTTCCACAGTCCCGCTCACCCTCATTCTTTTGTTGTCTTGAGATCCCTTGATCTTTATCACAAATTAAAATTTCAAACCCTAATGTTGGTAACTCTTGATATTGCTAACTGAACTCGTGCAAATTGCAAACCAAAAATGGAGATTTAAACATAGCTAAAAATTAATATACTTAATTGAATCTTTCTCCTGAATTTGGACAATATAATATTTAAATAAAATGGAGATTTATTCAAAAAAATTGCTACATTCAATCAATTGAATTTTCTGTTATTAAAGAAAAAAGTTCTCGTTCAATACCAGATTTATTTATTCGAAAAAAGTTATCCAAAAAGTTTGACCATGGATTGATCGAACATACTTGATATGTTCGAAAATGGAGAAAAAATAAATTTGATTGTGTTTTTTATCCATTGACTTTGGGTGTGTGAGATTCAGATGTTAACTACATGAGTTTATTATATGAAGATGATGATTCACTTTCTAGATATTCAAATTAAAACGGAAAAAGACAGAATTTTTATGGCAGTGAAGACTGAAAGTTCTAAGCAAAGGTTTGTACATTTTGGAACTTTATTAGGAAACTTAGATTTTGCTAAGATTATATTCGGCTCCTAGATAAAAGTAAGATTCTATGCACCTCTCTTAGAATTTAAAGCTTGTAAGTTTCATACTATTTGGCCCAATTTTTTATTTATTTTGGAAAAGTAAAATATAGAAGAAATTGTATTGTCAATTATTTGTTACATGCACAATTCACCCTTTTGTTCATTGTCATTGTGAGTTTGTGATTAGCTCACTGACCCAGATCAATAATACTAGTTCCAAATGAACGGTAATGTATAGAAATAAAAACAATTTATATGTGGAAATATATTATATGATATTTTAGCTTTTCTTTGAGATGAACACCTATAAACTATGAGCTCTCAAATTTCATATGTATGGTAATATTTTTTTTTGTTATGATTTGGTTGTTGTGAATAAACTGAACAATATATATGACTTATAAATTTCACAAAGTATACTAAAATTATGGAAAATAAATTTCACATAAGTTCTATATGTAATTTTAATCTTTAACCTTACATAGAGATGCCAAACAGTTAAGATAGCATATTCTTAGCGAATTTTAAATATCGCGATGTGGTATTTTGTACAATGAAATTGGTCCCATTGTTATTATAATAAACCTTACGACATCTCATGCTTGTTGTTACAATTAGGCTACTCTTCTTTAAGTTTTACAAAACTCATGAGGCAAGTAAAAGTTATTACCTTTTGTTGAGACCTTGTTATCTTTCCTTATCTTTGTGTTTCGGGGAGCTTTTTATTGTATATAGTTGGTATCTCTCATCAAAGTGAAATTTGTATATTGGCTAATCCGTTTTTTAGTTAATAGTTTAATATCAGGTGTTAGTGCATAAGATATTTATACTTTTGTGTAAGTGTTAGTACATAAGATGTTTATTCTTTTGTACAAGTTAAGTGTTAGTACATAAGGTGTTTATTTTTTGTGTTATACATGAGGTGCTAAAATCAATTATTATTGATTTTATCGTGGATTGCGTTTTACATTGCTAATCACATTGCAACTCACTAATTATATCATCGTTTTATGGGATACACGTAGTCTTTGTAATATGACGACCCACGATGTCATAGTTTGCAACGAACTTATAATTTTGATGGTATAGATATGTGGTCAATGATCTTATAGTTTGAACTTTTAAAAAAAATTTATAATACAACTTATTGTATGATTAACACGTCCCTTGATAAACTTTAAGTTTAATATTATAATATGTCAAGATTTTTTTTTTTTTTTGGTTTAAGAAGAGAGTAACAACATGTTCATTTAAATGGTTGTAATACCTTAAGTAGTGCCTAAAATATCAGCTTCTTGCTGTAAATTTATTTCTTAATTTTTGCCAAGATATATGATTAGTACCTAAAATATCGAATTTAGGGGATATGAATTCTAAATAGTTCATAAATTACCGTATTTAGGGGATATGTTTCTAATTAGTGTCTAAAATATCTATTTATATGTGTAAATATATTATATGACATTTTATCTTTTCTTCGAGATGAACACCGAGAAATTATGGGCTCTCAGATTTCATATATATGGTACTATTATTTTTTTTAGTTGTGAATAAACTGAACAATATATATGACTTATAAATTTCACAAAGATTCAACTACACTAAAATTATGGACAATAAATTTCACATAAGTTCTATATGTAATTTTAGTCTTTAACCTTACATAGAGATGTCATACAGTTAATAGTTAAGATAGCATATTCTTAGCGAATTTTAAATATTGCGATGTGGTATTTTGTACAATGAAAAAGGTCTCATTGTTATTATACTAAACTTTAAGACATCCCATGCTTGTTGTTACAATTAGGCTACTCTCCTTTAAGTTTTACAAAACTCATGAGGCAAGTAAAAGTTACCTTTTGTTGAGACTTTGATGTTATCTTTTCTTATCTCTGTGTTTCGGGGAGCTTTTTATTGTATATAGTTGGTATCTCTCATCAAAGTGAAATTTGTATATTGACTAATCCGATTTTTGGTCGATAGTTTAATATCAGGATTTAGTACATAAGATATTTATACTTTTCTGTAAGGTTTAGTACATAAGATGTTTATTCTTTTGTGCAAGCTAAGTGTTAGTACATAAGATGTTTATTCTTTTGTGCAAGCCAAGTGTTAGTACATAAGATGTTTATTTTTTGTGCTATGCATGAGGTGATAATATCAATTATTATTGATTTTATCGCGGATTGCATTTTATATTATTGCTGATCACATTGCAACTCACTAATTATTATCATCGTTTTATGGGATACATCGTAGTTTTTGTAATATGACGACCCACAATCTTATAGTTTGCAATGAACTTATAATTTTGATGGTATGGATATGTGGTCAATAATCTTATAGTTTGGACTTTTTAAAAAAACTTATAATACAATTGTATGATTAATACGTCCCTTGGTAAACTTTAAGTTTAATATTATAATATGTTAAGATATTATTTTTTTTGGTTTAAGAAGAGGGTACAACATGTTCATTTAAATAGTTGCAATACCTTAAATAGTGCCTAAAATATCAGCTTCTTGCTATAAATTTATTTCTTAATTAGTGCCAAAAATACATGATTAGTACCTAAAATATTGAATTTAGGGGATATGAATTTTCATTAGTTCCTAAAATACCGTATAGGGGATATGTTTTTTTTTAATATTAGTGCCTAAAATATCGGATTTAGGAGATTTTTTTTTGCAGTTTTATGATGCATAAGTAATTCCTATTTAATAGAAATCGATTCCTAAAATTTAGTTGATATACATTCCATAATAGGACCAATTTTTTAAATAGCATTCCAATTGTATACCTAAAAAAAGTAATGCATAACAGAAGTATTTAGAGATAAAGACACATGGCAAAAAATTGTAAGACTTTTTACAAAGGATTGACACATCAGCAATTCAATATGCTCTTGAGACATAAACAAATCCTTATTGCTTATTGTATATGTATATATATATATATATGTATATATATGTATATATATGTATATATATATATATATGTATATATATATATATATATATATATATATATATATATATATACATATATATATATGTATATATATATATATGTATATATATATATATGTATATACATATACATATACATATATATATATATACATATATGTATATATACATATATATATGTATATACATATATATATATATATGTATATATATATATATATATGAGGGCTCTTGTGAGAACACTTTTTTATGTGAGAACAAATCTGGACCTTTAGATCTAATGTAATCTAACTATTCTAAATACACTTATGAGTAATGACATTTTTGTAATTAGGTTAGCCTTACTCCCCTTCTTCCATGTTCCCCACAAACTTTCACGTCTATGGCGTCATTTTTTTTTCTCTCTAGGTTTTGCACAGCTTTCTCTCTCCTCTATGGCGTCATTCATGGAGTAATTTTCTAAAGTTTTAGTTTGATTTTTTGCGGATTCCATACTATTCTTTCCATAATTCAACAGGTTTTATTCGAAATTTTTAATTTGATATTCTTGACTTGCAGATTTTTGTTCGATTTTTTTTTTCATTCAATGCAGATTTTTTTTCCGACTTCTTTCGATTTCAGTGGCGTCATTCATCTTAAGTGCAGATTGTTGTTCGATTTTTGTTTTCTTACTATATGATTTATCCTTTTTACCAACTTAAATGAATGAACGAAAGTAGGAAACCTTCCTACTTCATCAACCAGAGAAACAAAAAGATATTATAGTGGTATTGATTAAAATTTTGGTATTCCACATTATATCATTTCGATTATAGTCACGTTATCACCATACATGATCAACGCATGCAAAATGTATATCATGTTCTAAATTAATGTATATCATGTTCTAAAATACTGAGCATCATGTTCTAAAACAACGTAGATCATTTTCTAAAATGATGTACATCATGTTCTAAAACGTTGTACATCATGTTCTAAAACAATGTACATCATGTTCTGACCTACCTTTATTCTCACATATAATATATATTCTCACTCAAAATATTTCAAAACATAATTAAAATGAATTGAAATATATTTAAGTAATTCAGAACATGTTTGAAAAGTATTAGAACACAATAAAATAATTTGGATTATGTTTGAAATAATAAATAATATGTTTCAATAAATTTAGAACACACTTGCAATATTTCAGAACATCATTGAAATAATTCAGAACATGTTTGAATAAATTTAGAACATAAGTCAGAACATGTATATATGTATATGTATTGATTATACTCTCATGTTCTAAAAAAAATATGTTTGTGTTCTAAATTTTAAAGTGTTCTCGATCATATAAGTATGTGTTCTCACATAAGGGGGTATTCTCACCACCCGTATTTTATCATATATCACCCTATCATATCCTTTTCCCCTTCCTCTACTTCTTCTACCTCCATACCCATTACCACCCAACCACCACTGCTACATCCCCCAACCCCCAACCTCTGCCCACCCCCAACCACCAGCTGTAATCCACCCCAACCCAATCCACTCTCGCACCCACGTAACCTCGACTCACCCCCATCCCGCAACCCTAAACCCCCGTGTTTTTGACGCCCACCCTCCTAGTCCCAAGCCCTCATCCCCTGCATCCCCTTCACATGCATAGACCCCCCTCCCTCGCGCAGCTTCAACCTGCACACACACACCCCCCTCCCCGCGCGTGCAGCGTTCTTCTTCTCCTCCTCCCCTGCAATTTAATAAAAAAATTATAGTTATTTTTTGTATCTACCATGGGGAAACCGACTGAAATTTTCGGTTTCACCAAAAAAAAAAAATTGGTTCCTCCCTGGTGGGATCGATTTTTTTGTTTCCACCGTGGTGGAACCGGAAAAAATGATCGATTCCACCATTTGAAAACGTAAAATAGGTTGTGCTCCTGCTAAAAAATTGGATTTTATCTTGTTTTAGCTATTTTAGCAATAATGTAAAATAAAGAAAATATATCAAGATCTATATATATCTAAATTATCTAATTTTTTTTATTTATTACAAATACAAAAGTCTTAAGCGGAAATTTTTTTAATGAAGTGTTGCCACATGTCATTTATGGTTTCTACTTTAGTATAACGCAATAGAATAAATTTAAAATTGTGCACCAAGTCCACGAATAGTGATGAACATCTAACTAGTTAGATGCAATCAAAATAGTTTGTATAAATAACAAATAGTATTTATGCAAAACAAAGTAGTGTTCGTGCATAAACAAATAATATTTGTGTTTGTAAAATACTAAAATAAGGAAAAAATAACATAAACACTATATCTCTATTATATAAGGGAAGGGGGGAGCAATGGTGTCCTCTTTTGAAACGTCTATTTTGCCCTCCTTCCCTTTCTAAATTACAAAAGGAATGTCAAAATCAAAATCGACACTCAAAGAAAACTACTGAAAATTAATTTACAACACTCACTCACAAATCACTTAAAAGAAGAAACTTTACAAATCACTCATACAATTGAGAAAATCACGTCATAAAAATCATGCAAATTAAATCACTCAAATAATCAGGAAACTTTATTAAAACTAATAAAAATTAACATAAAAACTAAAACTACTAACCTAGAACGTCAATACATACAAAAACATTTACAACAATTTACTTATAAATCACTATTCTCAAGAATCATTCACAATTAATGGTGGGCCATGATGAAAAAATAGAGATGTATTTGTAGTGAAATCAGTTAGAAGTTAAACAAGAAAAAAATTATTTACTTTTTTTTTATAGTGTTTCCTATATATAATAAAACTTTTACATATATTTGGACCTATCTTTTTCTATTATATACTAACGATTAATTTATCAAGGTAAAAAGGCTTATGTAAAATATCATTTAAGAATTAAAGTACAACAATCTCTATTATATAAGAGAAGGGGGGAGCTATGGTGTCCCTGAATGAAGAGACTATGTTAGCCCCCTTCCCATTCTAAATTACAAATTTACTTACAAATCAAAGGGGGCATCAAACAAAAATACCAAAAATATAATTATAACAATCACTCACAAACTACAACCTATGAAAAAATTGACTTGAAATCAAAGTGTCCACTTTCTTTACAATTTATGAATTATTGTACTTAATTCAAAAATCAACTAAAAAATTACAATATTAGAAATCATAAATAAATTCAATAAAATTTCTATTTTGTTCATAGAATTTAACTTTCAAAAGTAAAAATAATAAAAAATAATAATAATAATGGTGAGAGACTTAAGTGACAGAAACTAAACCAATCAAATTTTGCAACTAAAAACAATTATACTTTGTATGTCTAATGTTCAAATTTCGACTCTTATGCCGAAGAAAATCGAGTTTCTGTTTCGAAAAAAATTCAAGCACGCATCGCGTGCAAAAAATTCTAGTATTTACATATATAAACACTAATTGTCATATACACAAACTTTGCTAAATACATGTAAGATGTAACAGTTAGATGTATATTATTACCCCCATTCGGCCATTCCACGGTCAAGCTCAAGCGTTAGTTTATGGCTTTATGCAAACACTCATCCAATGGCGGATGCACAAGTGTCGTGGATCACAATTCACATTCTATAAAGTATGGAATTAATGGAGCTAGAGACGAACTTCCCGGGTTTTGGCCTTATTGCATCTTGCTCGAGGAAACAGCAGCTAGTAGCAGAAGATAAGGGGAATTTAGGTTTCTATATTTGTTCTGTCAAATTATAGCTCATGTTTGTTTCCTAACATCACATACATTAAGAATAAGTGGATTCAAAAAGACTTTTGGGACCATTCTATATAGATTTATATAGTTTTTGACATCATGAAACTAACAAAAAGGGACAATTATATAATATTGTTGCTGAGCTTTTCTTCTCGACTTTTGCCATAATGAATATAATGGCGTACTTCTTGTTTCCAAAGGAATCATCCAATTTATAATTATTGTAGATAGCAATATTTTTAAATTGAACTTCTCATACAAGTGTATACATTTGATTTGAGACATTTTTTTATGATAAACATTTGCACTGTGGATCATTGAGATAATTATTGTAATTAGGATTAAGAATTGGAATAATAATTGATGCACCTATGGGTTTTAGACACCTAGGTCAAATGTTTTGACATCATGTGTAAACGAAATTCAAATATTGAAACTTAGAAAATAAAAAAAATAAACAATAATGTTATCATGGAATTTAAGGTTAAAAGATAAGGTTATCTCTTTCGATTAACCAATTAAGACTATTCTTTTTTCATATAAATTTTAATCACAGATAAGATTACAATTAAGTAGTTGTTAAATGACACCAGTCTAACATTATTGAATATCTTAGTAATTTAAAGAAAACTCTCACTAATAAAGAAGTTGTTAATTGATACTCTGTATTAACTTAATGCCGCCCTATATAAATGTGATATTTCCAAACTAACCTTTACTAACTCCCCTTCTCTCCTCTAATACATGTTGCTTGTCCTCTCTTCTCAAACATGTCAAACAATAATAAAAGAATTACAAAAAAGACAATAGTTATTCAAAGATCAAAGCCTCTATAGTGTTTCAAGGAGCACCTAAAACTAGATGTTTCTTGTCGATTTTTTTTATTTTTTGCACATTTGATATTTACACACTTTAAGTATTGCTTATTTGAGATAAATATATCACAAAAAATATGCAAAAAAATTATGTGCTTGGGAGCACATAAATTTAGGCTCTCCTAGGAGCACCTTGCCTAAGATTTTGCATTCAAAGATGGAAATTAGGTCGCCCCTGAAATCATGTTATTTCGAATTGCATATATGTGAGTCTAACCTGCTTTTAATAATAATTTGACTTTTGGTTGGGCCAGGTTCGTATTTAGCTAATCTAGATTTGGATCAATATACGTATATACTAATCGATATATTTTAAGATCAAATCATGTTGGGTCATATCTATTCTTTTTACGAAATGAAATTTTTTATACATATTATTATACTAATTTTCTAAGTTTATCTATTAATAACCATTAATATTATCATTATTGTTAATTAAAAGTATTATAAAATTTATTATACATATTAAGTAATAAAGTTAGCATAATAGATTCAATAATGTTTCAATTAGTTCCACAAGTTATAATAAATTATAATAAGAATATAATCTTATGTATTTTGATAAGTTCAAACTTTGTCAAATAATTAAGTTCCAAAAGATTTAAAGAAATCCATATAACTTCTCACCTCAAGTAATAGAAATCCATATAATTTCTAATATTCCTTTCGTTTCATAAATAAACCCGGTTACTATTTATCTGGTCAAAGTTACAAAACTTGGACGCGCATTTTGTAATTTATGCATATGACTGGTAGAACATGTGTAATGCCATGCTAGATTCATCTTTTTTTGAAGTGAAAAGTCATTCATTGATTTAAAGTCATATGACATCTACGATAGAGATAAAAAAAAACTAACAAATAATACATATCAAATTGAAATAAACATATATAATTCTAATATCACAAAAACCACGATGGCTTGAGTAGATCTAGCGTTGAAGAAAACCTTCGTCTTTTCCATCGATGTTTGATGCAGTCTTCTGCGAGAAGGTCTATCAATCTAATGTGAGTAAAATTGGATTAGATTCAACTAATTGTAAATGAAGAACCGACAGTTATTATAGCATTGCATAACTTTCGATCAACAAAACAACGTTCAAATTACGACTCTATATCTTGGATCTATACCAAAACACACAAAAGCACCTAACAAACATAACCACCGTGATAAACATGGAAGACTAGATCCCAACGTAGGAGGACAAACTAACCCCGTACAGGGGGACAAAAGCCATCACAAAGGATTGAGAAAACCTCTAAAACTAATTTATTGAATAGATAAGAAAACAAATTAAAACTGAAAATAAAAGAGAAAAAGGGGATTACCATGGATAAGAGTATGCATGGCAGCCCCTAGGATGATTTATCTTGAAGAGGGAAAGAGAGACAGCGAGGAGGGAGGAAACAACGAACTACGGTTTTTAATCCATGTTAGAGTATTCTCAATGTCATTTATCTTAACATTATTATTACTTATAGTTTTTATTAATATGTAACTGTAAATATTAGGAAAAATTGATTCTAATAATCCAATCTTTGGGTCGTTCGCTCAAAATAATCCAACCTTTTGATTATTATTTAATAATCCAACCTTTTATATGAATTTACTCATAATGCACCGTGACCGCCTGTTGAAACTGGTCTAATTTTGTAATAAACTGGTCTAGCTCCATGACCTGGTGCAGGGCATGGGCGGATTTAGAGGGGGTACAAGGGGTACAGCTGTACCCCCATTATTTATGGAAAATAATGAAAACAAATCAATAAGTTTTGTCTTGTTGGTGGCAAAAGGGAAAAGAAAGATCCATGAATTTATGAGGAGGTCTTGAGTTCAAATCCCCACAAAGTTCTTTTTATGCTTTTAATTACTTACCCTTTGACTCATGTTTAATTTATCTTCAACACTTCTACTATATACTACTATCTATGGGCCTATGGCTATTAGTGTGAAACTAAAAATTTATAAGTAAGCTTACTCTGCAACTACAAATTCATAAGCCCACAAAAATAAAAGCTCCCAAAATAATAATTTTGTCTCTATTCTTTTTCCTTCAAAATTTCCTCATTTATATACTTAAACTACTGTTTTTAAATTGAACAACTTATTTTAAAGATCTGTTTATTTAAATTGAAACATTGAATACTTAAATAGTTAGCAATTATATCTAAGTTCTTACTTAAACTTAAGGAGAAAAAAAATTTCTCATTTATATACTTAAACAACTGTTTTTAAATTGAACAACTTATTTGTAAAGATCTGGTTATTTAAATTGAAACATTGAACACTTAAATAGTTAGCAATTATATCTAAGTTCTTACTTAAACTTAGGGAGAAAAAAAATGTTAATAAAGCTTTATTTTGAAAAAAAAAAATTAACGAGTCTAATTACTTACGTATTCGTACCCCCATGAGTAAATTCCTAGATACGCCACTGGTGCAGGGGAAGGGAAGGGGTTTTGGTGGTTGAAAATGGGAGGGAGGGGGTGGTAGCGGGTGGACAAGGAGAGGGAGAGGATAGCAGTGGATTATTAAATAATAATCAAAAGATTGGATTATTTTGAGCAAATGGTTCAAAAATTGGATTATTAGAACCAATTTTTCTTATATATTAATTGTCAAAGTTGTGCATTAAAAACCGATAAAAGACAAGTGAGTAGTTCTTCATAGGACAGAGATAATTGTTTTAAAGAATACATACAAGTCAGTTGAGTACAGAACCCTTAGTTACACTTCCTAATTAATGATTAAATATAGCGCGACTTTGTGACCATAGAGTTTGGAGTTAGCTAATTGTAGTATCATATCTATCTACTTCTTTGCATCAAAAAAAATATCTATCTACTTCTCGACACAAAGTAGAGTTTTTCTTTTCATTTCCACACGGTTTCTGAAATTTCGCACAATCATGAGAAAAATAAGGGACACAGAAAGAATGGAAATTATGTTGCTTCATTTTATATCTTCCGTACAGATATGTCATATATGAAGAATGATATTGCCTATCCAGAGCTTAGATGACGACCTAATTTGAGTAATTTCTCAATGACTTTTCTAGCTAGTTGTGGAGGTGGTAATTTAACTTGGTCTTTAGGGGGTGGCAAAATTTTCTTCAATTATCCAAAATTCAACATGGAAGAATTGAAATGTTACCTACTCAAGCACAAAATTTGATTCAAACACAAAATTTCATTCAAATTGTTAACCTGTAACAAAATCAAGGTTAAACTTTGATTATATCTAACTTTAAACTTGATGTGACCAAGTCAGATGACTTATCAAGTAAATTTAGGTGGGATTGTTTTACATTAATGTATAAATCTCTTCATATTTGAGGTGGCGTGTTGAAAACTCCTCGAGTAAATTCAAGTAAATCTTAAAAAAATAATTAATCTCCTCATAATAAATAAAGTTATCAATATCACAAAATGCTATATGTATAAATTATAATGACTTATTGAATATTCGGATAGTTTTCTGCTTTAAGATTTAATAGTTCAAGACAATTTATGTCATTTCGTATGCATAAATATATATATATATATATATATATATATATATATATATATATATATATATATAATATTATATATATATATATATAATATATATATATATATATATATATATATATATATATATTAGTATACTTCAGAAATAATGGTTCAAGTAAGTTAAAAGTTTGCTTAGGACTGATAAGAATCGATAAATTTAGATTAGGGTTGAGATAAGATATAATAAGTTCAAATAAGTTAGAATGATTTAACAATGTAATTTGTGTTAAAATATGTGAAGAAAAGGTGAATGTAAGACATCCTTGTTTAACTTTATGATCTTCATTGAACATCATTAATATCTTAAATAATGTAATTGATTATAATCCACTAAAAAATTATTATATTAATTGGGTATTTTAAAATATATACATTGTACTCTTTTTTGTCTCTTTTTCTCTCTTCTCTCTCTTCTCCCAACAAAACCCTAATTTTTAACCTATGGGCTACCACCACCCTTTTGAACGGTGGTAAGCCCCTTTTCTTCTTTTATTACTAGTTTTTTATGTTTATGTTTTTAATAAACTTTAGTCTCTCTCTAATGGAGAGTTTTTCTATTCATATATTGGGTTATGTCTATCCATATATTGGGTTTTATCTCTCTCCATATGAGAGTCTAGAGAATTTATTTTTGGGTTTTTGTGTAATTCAAGATGTTGATTTGTTGATCGAAATTTGTGCGGAGTTGCAACAGATGTCAAGACTTCATTTGCAATCATTTGAATTGAATCCGATTCTACTTCAAAACTACAAAAGATCGACAGACCCTTTTGCAGAAGGCTGCATCAGACAGCGATGTGAAAGACGAGGGTTTTCAGAATTGTTAGATCTACTCAACGATCGTAGTTTTGTCATATTAGAATTGTATTTATTTCATTTTGATATGTATTTGTTTAGTTTTGACTTCTATTGTAGATGTCGTATGACTTTGAATCAATGAATTAATGTTTATTTCGAATATATATATATATATATATATATATATATATATATATAATATATATATATATATATATATATATATATATATATATATATATATATATATATATATATATATATATATATATATATATATATATATATATACATTGTAATCTAATAGAATTACATGACAATGTTTTGATCCTATTATTAAAAGACAAAGATACAATAAATAAAGAAAATCTCAATTTAACTATCATTTTTTGAATCAATAGTATTCCGAGTAAAACTCTAATTAGGTCGAGTTATTTACAAATTTGACTCATTTAATTTAAAACTGGATCAGGTTATTCAAATTTGGGTCAGCTTTCAATTAGTATTATTTAGTCAAAATCATATCTTAGATCAATCTAACCAGGTCGGATAGAAAAAATACTAAGCTACTACTTCTATAAAATTCCTTGTATCTTACTCGTTTATGTAGCTATCTCTACATAAAAGTAACCCGAATTAGATAAACCCTAATCCAAGTTGAAACCGACCATACGATTTGGCCCAATGAAATTCAAAAGAAAAGAAATTTGGTTCGATATGAACAGCCTTAACTGGTAAGTGGTAGCTGCTCCTATATGATGATGGAGTATTATATTGCTCTCCAGCTTTAATATGATTAATTACTTATTTTTGACCCCTTTCATCTTCAAGTGATCCTTTATTTAATTCATGTATGCTTCATTGCTTTGTTTGCATATTATAGTAATTCTTTTATTTATTTGAGATCTACAAAGGATGGAGTTGACAAAAATTATTGGTACATGAAAAGGACTTGTGTGCCATGACTAGTACTCGACATTTAGTACCACTTGTAGTACTATATATTTTGATCTTGTCTTTTACTGTATTGTTTAAAACCTTACCAATTTTTATTTTTTAAACTGTTAATAATTTTGAAGATATGGATCTTGTTGTCAAAACTTAACAGATTTACTTTATGAGTCCATCTTACCTCATTAATATAAAAACAATTTTATCATCCATTTTTGATGTTTATATATTACTCCCTCCATAATATATTATTTACATTCTTTTTTGAGTGTCCCAAAATATTATGTCTCTTTTCATTTTTATCAATTTATCTTGACTAAATTATCCTGAATTTTTACGCAAAATTTTCAAAATTGATACCCCTACATTTATTTTAAAATTTGCGCTCCTATTTATTATTTTACGCAATTACAACAATCATTTAATGCCTTTTAAATTCCTTTTAAAGGAAAAAAAAAAATCAAAGAACTAGTTTCAAGACAAAAGTACCAAAAAAGCATTTTTCCTATATATTATTTTTTCGAAAAATCCTAATAGTCATTCCATTTTTCTTAATTTCATGAAAAATAAGAATTGAGCATTGTAATATGAAACAGAAAGAGTATTACATTTAATTCCTAGTTTTTTCACATTATGATATCAAGGTAAAGTTCATCAACTCAGATTGTGCATCTTTGAAAATACTTCTATTTATTGTATTTCATTCTTGATCATGTGTTGATTTTTTTTAGATTTAGGTTACCTTTTGATCA
Source organism: Beta vulgaris subsp. vulgaris (assembly GCF_026745355.1). Classification (NCBI taxonomy): domain Eukaryota; kingdom Viridiplantae; phylum Streptophyta; class Magnoliopsida; order Caryophyllales; family Amaranthaceae; genus Beta; species Beta vulgaris. Next base: position 15,074,924 of record NC_079206.1, read on the forward strand.
CCTTAATTTTTTTTTGAATTTATCTACTTGAAATTTATTTTTTAACTTATTAGATCTAATAATCATTTGAAATTATCTATATTTTTTAACCTGAAACTTCTTAATTTTAATCGTATGTGTAGTATATAAATATTACTCTTTGGACTCCTTCATCCTACAATAACCACAGTAATTTGATTATTGCACCACTCAAATATTTCATATTGAACTTAATTAATTTTAAATAAGAAAAATACTCTCTTAATCGAATGGGTTTATATAAGAAAAAAGTGTTACTATATAATTATAGTCGTTGGATTATTGCACAACTCTAATATTTCACATTGAACATAATTTAAAAAACACAAAATTTTGTTAGGTATGATCACTGAGAGAACCGGATATCCCACTCCAAGGCACGAAAACTACGCTTTCCTATTAGTTTAATTTCGCCCCTTTAGGATCACCGGGTTACCACGAAATAACTAATGAGATACAATGGAGAGAACAATTCACTTAAATGATCTTCTAAATGAATCAACAAGAACTTGTGTTTAGAGTTTGTGAAGAACACTCAAGAGAAATTAGCAAAGTTTCTCTCAAGCAAAGCAAGAAGTTTAGAGTATAAGAAAATCTGATTTTTCTTCTAACCCCCTCCTCATAGGAATCACAAAGGTTATATAGAAAATATACCCTTCAGAGATTAGAGTGGTTACTTTCATAACTCCCCCCCCCCCCCCTTTAATCACTAATTAAGGACCTTTAATCCACTGATTTAAGGATTCTAATAGCCATTAAACGGATAACGTACACATCACAACAGTTGAAAAACCGTCAAAGCATATTTTCATGTTTCAAGGCAGAAGACAAGTAGCGACTCGCGAAAAAGCTCGCGAGTCGCGAGGCCCAGGTTGCGACCTGCGACCGGTCTTCTGTTTTCCTTGGTTTTCCACGTGACTTTGCAACTTTGTGTACTCTAATCTTTTGCATACTAGACCTCCTCCACTTCTAGTATATAACCATATGAGTATAAAACTCATTACCCTATAAATGTTCCAACAATCCTCCTCCCATTTATAGGGTATTGTTGAAAATTTTTCAACTTGCTATAAATCATAAACACTCATGATCATGCATCATGGAAATATCTACGATTGAATTTCCATTTAGTAAAAGTAACTTTACATAATTTCGATCATAATGATAGAAAAGCTTTGAATCATATAACACATTACAAATTATTGAAATTACTAATACACAAACATAAACTAGGTTCTAAACCTCCGACACCTATGAAGCCTTGGTGTCCATATCCATTCATACAGTTCCAAGTCAAGCCTTAGACTTGTGAAGCGGCCAAACTTCTAGCTTATATAGGTAAATCTTTCGAACATGCTCCTACAATTGAGCACTTATCAAAGATTTATTAAGAATAAATTCAACCTCTTTATCATTGTAGCAACAAGCACTAACCTCGGGATGTATTAAACAAGTGCTCCCAACCTCTAGAGAAGTATATCCTCTTGAATTTGAGATCTAACGTTGTATTAGACATCAAATAGAGTTTTCCTTCACCATAGGTTGATCAATAGGCTTAAGACCCATCCCTTTGTTCATTTTGTTCACTAGTTCCCTTGACAACGGTTTTGTAAACGTATCCGCCAAGTTCAAATAACCGAACAAAATTAATAGTTATACAACTATTCCTTATCATTTCCCGCACATAGCTATGTCTAACTCCAATGTGCCTTGACTTGCCATTGTAGACTTCACTATATGCTTTAGCTATGGTTGATGCACTATCACAATGGATAGCAAGAGGTGACATAGGTTTAACCATAAGTACCTCACTCAACACTTCCTTAGCCATTCCGCTTCTTGGCAACAAGAAGCCAAAGCAATGAATTCCGATGCCATAGTGGAATCCTTATACATGTTTGCTTCTTGGATGCCCATGAATGAAAGCACCTCCTCCAAGAAGAAACACCCAACCACTAGTGGATGAATAATCTTCCTTATTCGAAATCCAACTAGCATCCGAGTAACCTTCTAAGATAGAAGGTTCTCTTTGTATGTTATGACATATCCAAGGTCTTATTATCAAGTACCTTAACACTCTTCTCAATGCTTGCCAATGAACATACTAGGATTACTAGTATACCTACTGAGCTTGCCAATAGCAAAGCTATATCCGGCCGAGTGCTAGTCATAGCATACATCAAGCTTCCAATTAAGCTTGCATACTCCAATTGTGAAATTGGAGTACCACTACTCGGAACCAAGTGAATACTAGGATCCATAGGAGTAGCAAAATGAGTCGAATTTGACTCATTATACCTCTTGACCACTTTCTCAATATAATGAGATTGTGATAAAGAAAACGACCCTTTCCCTCTTATTATTCTAATACCTAGAATAACATCCGCTTCACCCAAATCTTTCATGGAGAAGCTAGAAGAAAGGACTTTGGTTTTTCCACTTGTTCCAAATCAGTCCCAAAAATAAGCATATCATCAACATATAAGCAAATTATAACTCCTTTACCGTTATTATCAAATTTGCTATATACACACTTATCGGACTGATTTATTTTGAACCCACTAGACAACACAACTTCATCAAATTTTTGATGCCATTGCTTAGGTGCTTGTTTAAGACCATACAAAGATCAAATAATTTGCAAACTTTAGTTTCTTGACCTTTAACCACAAACCCTTCAGGTTGATTCATGTACACTTCCTCCTCCAATTCACCATTAAGAAAAGCAGTTTTTACATCCATTTGGTGAATTACTAGACCATGAATCGCAGCTAATGCTATCAATAGTCTAATAGTAGCTATTCTAGCTACTGGAGCATAAGTATCAAAGTAATCGATACCATATCTTTGCCTAAAACCTTGGACCACTAACCGGGCCTTATGTTTTAGTATGGTTCCATCGATTTTCTTTTTCCTTACAAAAATCCATTTACAACCTAGGGGTTTGCAACCGGGAGGTAAATTAGCTAAAATCCAAGTGTGATTACCCATTATAGAATCCATTTCATCATTCACTGCCTCTTTCCAGAAAGCAGAATCATGAGACTTCATAGCCTCATCAAAGGCCTAGGATCCTCCTCCATATTGTAACAATATGAAATTTGAGTCGAAATTGACTCCCTTGACCCTTCAACTAAATATAGTTGAAAATCCGGTCCAAAAGATTTCTCTTTTCTAATTCGTTTACTTTTCCTAATTTCCGGTGTTGTAGTATCATGATCATTAGAAATGTCATCTACAACATTGGAACTAGTACTAGGTATCATGTCCTTTGGTCTTGGAATCGATGAGAATCTAGTCTCATCAAATATTGCATCCCTTGACTCTATTACGGAGTGAATAGAGACAAAGTCATTGGGCTCAATGACATAAAACCTATAGGCTTTGCTATGTACCGCATAGCCTATAAAAATGCAATCAATTCCTTTTTCACCTAAATTTTCCTTTTAGGTTCCGTCAATTTGACAATTGCCCTACAACCCCATACCTTAAGGTAATTGAGATTAGGCTTTTTATTACACCAAAGTTCATAAGGGGTAGTCTTATTCCTTTTATTAGGAACTCGATTTAAAATTAACCTGCAGTTAAAATTACATCACCCCAAAAACCGTCATTAAGACCCGAATTAGAAAGCAAGTATTAACCATTTCTTTTAGGACCCTATTTTTCCTTTCCGCTATACCATTACTTTGAGGTGAGTATGGGGCGGTTGTTTCATGAATTACACCAATGGAACTAAAATAACTTGGATAATAATATTCACCACCCCTATCCGTTCGAAGTCTTTTAATCTTTTGATTAAGTTAGTTCCACTTCGTTTTAAAGGTCTTAAACTTTTCTAGTGCTTCATCTTTAGTAAATAATAAATATATGTAACAAAACCTTGAAAAATCATCAATAAAAGTTACAAATATTTTTATTTCCAAAGAAGGTGAACTATGAAAGTCACACAAGTCACTATGCACCAATTAAGCAATACCGTTTGTCTAGTCACACTAGGATAAGGATTTTTTGTAATTTTATTTAGCAGCGATTGACACTTCTCTAACTTTAAATCAAAGAGGTATAACCCCATTTTAGACATGTCATATAATCTACGATAATTCACATGACATAAACGATTGTGCCATAGAGAAGAAACATCAAGCATGTAAATAGAACTAGTCCAATTTTATTATCAATACTAAATTTAAACATTCCATTACAAAAGAAACCTTGTCCAAAAAATACCACCCTTGGAAATACAAATTTATCCGACTCAAAAACAACTTTAAAACCATACTTATTAAAAGACCTCCGACACAAGATTCTTCCTAACTTCCGGTACAAACAACATCCCGAGAGTTAAAGTCTTTCCCGAGGTTAACAACAATTCTACTTGGCCTATCCTCTAGCCTTTACCGTAGAATCATTCCCCATATACAAGATTGGACCATCATCCAAATCTTTCAAAGACTTGAAGAAATTTTTATTGCACACATGTCTAGAGGCTCCTGAATCTATCCACCAAGATTAAGAATCATCAACCTGCACACACATAATTTCAGAAATCATAGCAACAAAATGCATTTCTTCAATTACATTTACATGTCATTTTACCTTGGTTTTGAACAACACTAGGTTGTCTTTTCTTTGTCTTCTTCTTGTTGTTAGAAGGACAATCCCTCTTAAGATGAGGACCATTGCATATCCAACAAGGAGGGTCTTCCTCTTCTTGTTTGCAACATTGGTTTTTTATTGTTGTTTTGTTGGATTTCTTGGTCTTACTAGACCACCAATCTCTACCAAATTCACGGTAGATTTAGGAATACTAGTAGTATCCTTAACCCCATCTTGAGCCCGGATCCCCTCTTCAATACGAAGATGAGTTCCTAATTGCTCCATGGACATGTCTTCCTTTTTATGTTTCAAAGAATTTTGTATCTTTCCAAGAATTTGGTAATTTGTCAATGATTGAGGCAACCGCAATTGCCTCATCCATCACCATACCATGTGATCTTATTTGGTTCAAAATTGATGAACCTCATGGAATTGCTCCAAATAGGCCGATCATTAGTCATTTTAAAGAATTAAAATTACTAACAAGGAATTTCTTACTTGAAGCATCTTTCCGAAATGTACTTGGCCTCAAGAGCATCCCAAAGTTCCTTTGCACTCTCCAATTTTGGTAGAGATCAAACAAGGGTCGGAGAGAGTTGAGAATATGACCCGACAAATGTAGTCATCATTCTCCCACTTTATCCTCTTCCTGTAGTCTCAATAGACTCTTCCTCTCCATCCGCCGGGAGTGGTGGCATGGGTGTTGAAAGAACATACACCACATTCAAGGTAGTCAACAAGAAGTGCATCTTCTTTTGCCATCTTCGATATCCCACCCCCTCGAACTTATCAAACTTTTGGAAGTTCATAGTCATGTCCCTGAGTGATTGAGCCAATCCGAAAAGAAAGAAGAAAATTAAACTAATAGATTGTTAGGTGTGATCAATGAGAGAACTGGATATCCCACTCCAAGGCACGGAAACTACGTTTTCCTATTAATTTAATTTCCCCCCTCTAGGATCATCGGGTTACCACGAAATAACTAATGAGATACAATGGAGAGAAAATTCACTTAGATGATCTTCTAAGTGAATCAACAAGAACTTGTGTTTAGAGTTTGTGAAGAACACTCAAGAGAAATTAGCAAAGTTTCTCTCAAGCAAAGCAAGAAGTTTAGAATATAACAAAAATCTGATTTTTCTTCTAACCACCTCCTCATAGGAATCACAAAGGTTATATAGAAAATATACCCTTCATAGATTAGAGTGGTTACTTTCATAACCCCCCCCCCCCCTTTTAATCACTGATTAAGGACCTTTAATCCACTGATTTAAGGATCCTAATAGCCATTAAACGGATAACGTACACATCACAACGGTTGAAAAACCATCAAAGCATCTTTTCACGTTCCAAGGCAGAAGACAAGTCGCGAGTCGCGAGGCCCAGGTTGCAACCTGCGACCGGTCTTCTGTTTTCCTTGGTTTTCCACGTGACTTTACAACTTTGTGTACTCTAATCTTTTGCATATCTAGACCTCCTCCTCTTCTAGTATATAACCATATGAGTATAAAACCCATTACCCTATAAATATTCCAACAAATGTTACTATGTAAGAAAAACAAATTTTATGAAAAATACTCCCTTAATCAAATGTGTATTACATAAGTATCAAGTTTTCATAATTCCACTAAAATAGAAATAAATATAATAAATGCCAAATATTACATCATCAAGTGTAAAATTCAAGATATTACATAAAAGTATATCTTAAATATATATTTTGGATCTATGGGTTGGATCTACACGATTTGGATCTTAAAATATAAGATCCAGATTTGGCCTTGTCGTCATATCTCAAATACGGAGACATCAGATCCAAAAATTCAGAAATCCAGATCCATTTCGAGATCCACTGCGGAACATTTGAATTCAACCAGGAGAACTTTTTTTTTTTTGCGCACAACTCTAAACTACACTTTGAAAATTCTATTATTCATCAATGAGGTTTGACCATGCATTATTTATTATTAGATAAATCAAATGTTCTAATGTAGTATATTGTTGGATTCCTCTCAATGCTTATCTTCATAATTAAAAGGAAAAATTGTTAGAAACTACATTAAAGACACTTTTTTAAAAAAAAAAAACTACCTTATATCATGTTTATTTTACAAAACTACCTTATAAGTGAAAAAACTTTAAAAAGCACTACCAAATTCAGAATTTACTAATCATGGTTAACTATTTACTCCAATTATCACTCTAATATAATATTACTAAAATACCCCCTTAATTTACCTCAACCCCTCTTTGTTAATTTCCTTCACAGCAGTGTTTAACTATTGAATACCCCTTAAATTGTTTGCGTAATTTCTTCTCCCAACCTTTTGCTTCACCAATTAATTTTATGAGTAACAAAAGCAGATACAAATTGGGTTTTTGGTCATGAATTGATGTCGTTGATGATGATGAAGAATATGGTTTGATGATGGTGCAAAGCTTACTCTACTAGACACTTTTACTGCTGGTTTGTTTTTGGGATTGACTTTTGAAGAAGAGAAGGTGTGCTTGTACTTGCCACATGTATATTTGAGAGATAGAGCATCAAGTGATCAAGAAAGTGATGATATCATATTGTAACGTACTGAATTTAGGGGGTATTTTCATAATCTTATATTAGAGGGATAATTGAATAGAGTAGTTAACCATAGTTAGTAAATTCTGAATTTGGTAGTGCTTTTTAAAGTTTTTCCACTTATAAGGTAGTTTTGTAAAATAAACATATATAAGGTAGTTTTTTTTAAAAAAAGTGTCTTTAATAAGTAGTTTCTAACAATTTTTCCTTTTAAATGAAATTTTTATCTTGTACTCTAATACACAATTAAAGATATTAGCAGTCCAAAGTAAAGTATCGATAAGTGTGAAAGTCAAAGTGTAGCGAATAAAATGAAAGGATGAAAGAAGTATGTGGTTGCTAAATACAACCTCACTTTACTACTACAACCCTATAAAATATCTAAAATACCCTTAACCTTAAAACCCATTTCTCTCTCTAACTACTCCTCTCTCCACTCCCCTCTCTCTCTCCTTCTTCCTTCTTCCTTCTTCGTCCTCTTGAAGATGTTTCTGATTCAATATTAATTTGTACCCAATTCTCCATCATATGGGGTGATTTTCCCATTTCTCTCTTTAACTACTCCTCTCTCTCCATCTTCCCTCTTCGTCCTCTTCAGATGTTGAATAAATTGGGGCTGATTCAAGAATAATTTGTATCCAATTCTCCATCTTTTGGAGCGATTTGCATGAGTGATTATGTTATTGGCTTCATGCAATGCGAATTGGGTCTTGATTTTTAACCAAATTTCACGACTTTGGCACAAATCGATTAGTTCTAGGGTTTATTTTTTTGAAACATTCTTGCTGGTTGGCGCAAATTGATGATTTAATATTTCGTGCAAGGTGCACGAAACATATTCAATTGTTTCGTGCAGATTGCACGAAACAGAATCATCTGTTTCGTGTAGTCTGCACGAAACGGAATCATCTGTTTCGTGTAGTCTGCACGAAACGGAATCATCTGTTTCGTGTAGTCTACACGAAACAGACTAATCATGCATTACGAATTTGCGGAAAAAATTCACAACTTGAATCGTAATTGCGTTTCACGACTTCAATCATAATTACGAATTTTTTTTTACAACTTACATCAGATTTGAAACTCAATTGGGTCAAAATTATGGTCCATTGAATATCAATTTAAAATTTGTAGAGATCTTCAATGAAGTTTTTAATATCTAATAGTTAGAGTGGAGGAGAGAATATTTTTAGAGAGAGAAAGGGTTTTTAGAAAGAATATGATAATAAGGGTTTTTTGGGGTTTTTTTAAGGCTGTGTTAGTAAAGTGAGGTTGCGTTTAGCAACACCCTATATTATAATGTCAACAAGTTTAAATTTGGTGGGATTTTATTATTTTAACCCGATTTCTTTATTAATATCTTTTCCCGTTTTCATCTCTCTCTTTCAAGTTTCCATGTAAGCTCATGCTTTTCTCACGTACTATTCGAGTTTTCACACGTGTAAGGGTTCATCATTTATGTGTCAATTATTATGTCTTTTTCAACAAGGAGTACCGCCTCGTCAAAAAAAAAAAAAAAAACAAGGAGTACCGCACTACAAAGCTTATTAGAGTAAAGACTAAAGAGCATCATTTTTCTAAAATCATTGGAGGTGATTTAAATATCACTAATAGTTTAATGCTCCCTTTTTTTAATTGTTGGGCTTTTTTTTTTGCTCTTTTTTACAAAAATTATTATACTTTTACTTCTTTCTTATATGATAAGTTATCGCATCAATTTTTTACACTTTTCTATCTTATATATTCCGTCATTCATTTTAATAAGAAAGATTTGCCAAAAAAACCTTTTAAAAGTTAAGTTTTGCAAAATAAAACCTTATAAAGCATTATTTGCGAAAACAAACAAAAAAGTAAATTATTTTTGCAAGATGAAACCTAATCTCAATCCGTGTTGACCATGGACTTTCCAACATTAGCCACTTCTATTTCTCTTCTTCTTGCATAATCACCACCTAACCACCACTACCAACACCTATTGCAGCCCGCCACTCACCCCTGCAGCCCCCACCACTTGCAGCCCACCCCACTCCCACCAGCAGCCCTAACCCCTCCCTCCACCCCCTTAGGCGGCAGGCCCCCACCCTCGTACGCGGTTGCCTCTGTAATTTTTCAACCTTGGCTAGGCAGGAGGAGGAGTTGTAGGGGGATGGAAGAAGGGAGAGGAGAGAAGGTATGGACAAAGGGGGGTGGAGGGTAAGGTGTCGGGTTGTCGCGTACAGGGTGCATGGGGGTTGCCGCCTAAGGGGGTGGAGGGAGGGGTTGGGGGTTGCTGATGGGTTGCAGGTAGTGGGGGCTGGGGTGGGGTGAAGTGGGGGTTGCAGGGGTGGGGGTGAAGTGGGGGCTGCAGGGGTGGGTCGGTGGGGGGACTGGCGGGAGGTGTTGGTAGTGGTGGCTATACGGTAACTATGGAGGAAGAAGGGAAATAGAAGTGGTCAACGCTGGAAAGTCTATGATCAACACTAGAAAATGAGATTAGGTTTTATCTTGCAAAAATAATTTAATTTTTGGTTTGTTTTCGCAAAGAATGCTTTATAAGGTTTTTAATTTGCAATACTAAACTTTTAAAATATTTTTTTTTTGACAAATTTTCCTATAATCAACCCAAAACCTCCATACCTACCTTAATTTTCTCTTTTCTACAATATTTTAATGCTTCCTTTACATTTTTCAAAATCAAACATTCTTTTTTGTACTTCTTTCTTGTTTTTTGCACAATTTCTTTGATTTTTCCTCAAAAGTGAAGTGTAACCATTAAAAAACTGAGAGAGTACTTTGTAGGAGAAATATCAATACTTGAAGTTTAAGCTCATTTTATATGACATTCTTCCACATCTAACAAGATTTATGTCATTTATATCCATATATGTATACCAACGATAATTGTGACCTAATTGTTTTCTTAGATATCTTATCAAAAATATTTTCTTAGATAGATCAAATAGAAAAAAAAAATAATAGGAGTATTAATTTTAATTTATTTCTTCTTTTGTGTTTATATATTAATGAGAGGCAGCTTGACAAAGATATTGGTCGTTTGACAAAGTGTTTATAAGGAAACATATATTCGTATTTAATGGCTCAGTTTTCATGAAGTTACGTTAGTCAGTTGTTGTAGCAATTAGTAGCCATCTAGGATTTGTTTTTCTCTCAGGGGGTGGGCGGAGAAGGTTTTGAGTTTGGACAACAAGACAACCTGGTTTTACTTTTGTTGCCATTATGATCTTCTTTGAATAAAGTTCTTTGGATAATCATAGTAGTAGCATATAATTCCAATCATAGTTGGTCCTACAAAATATAATCTCACTCCCTACAGTCATTAATCTGCATAAGTACTCCTAATAGAAATAGATTTGGGGAAGAAATAGAATAGTATACCATGGATGATTTTATTAGTCATTACACTTTTGATGACTAGAAAAGATCCAACAAAAGAAGGAAGTTATCAAATGTCTCGTGATTGTTTGGCTTCACGATGATATGACACGTGATTCGCCCTTTATTTTTTTATTAATAGTTTCGACGATGTTCACCCGTGTGTAATTATTTGTGCTCCCTGTAAAATTTTCTAATTATTCAACTTTTTGATACTCCGGAATTAATACAATCATGGTTTACATCAACGAAGATTCAAGAATGACTATGATCATAAAACATGTAAATTTTATGTGATAAGTTATAAAATTAATCATCTTCCATTTCTCTTTAGTCTTTAGAAGAGTAGACCAAGTTGTCATGTTATACATAGTTATACAAGTAAAATCCTTTATCATTATAGTTATGGTTACTCAATTTCTTAATCAAAGTTAGACCTTGAAAAACAAAATCATAAATTTTCATAAAATAGAGGAAGTATTCTACAAGCTCACTACTATAGTTGTACAGTTGTAAGTATTATATACCATAGCAAGTGGACAGCTAAAAATATTTCCTATTCCCTGGGGCGTTGGTATAGTGGTAGGTGAGTTGGATTTTACGAGGCGCGCGCAATTAATAAATTCACTGGGAAGCAAATCTTGAATTGGATTTGCGCACACTCACTAAAACCGGCCGTCCAGCTCAATTAACCAATCTTAAATGGTTGACTTTTAACTCTTAGTCCTTAGAGGAACCCTACAAGTATTAAATGCTGCCTTATTTCTCAACTCAATGCAAAAAAAGTCGCCGTAAAATGGCAACTAATACTAGTACAGATAAGATTTGGATATAAACATGATTAAAACATTTGAAAAATAAACATAGAAAAATTATAGTACTTGGTGGTGGTGGTGGTAGCAGCGGTATCATATACTCCCTCCGTTTCACAATATAAGACATGTACGATGTTCGAGGTCGAATTTTGACCGTTAATTACTCTCAATTTATGTTGATAGAAAATTTTAAAAAGTAATATTATTATAGTAGTTTTTTCAAGACGAATCCAACGATATAATTTTTATTTATCGTATTTGAGAGATATTTGTTATCAAACCAAATTTTCTTAAAGCGTGAATGTCTATATTTTTGAAACAGAGGGGTCATCAACTATGTTAATTATTACACTCTTTTCTTTCAGTAAGTTATTTTTTCTTAAAGAGAATACATCAAGCTATAATGATGCTTATTATACTTTTAGGTTACTATGAAGTCTTAACGCTAAGAATAAGCATTAACTACATGGTATTGGTTTACCCTAAAAAAAAAATGGCATTGGTTTTTTGGTTTAGCAATTTATGATAGAGTCACTCATCCATCAATGTTATTTTATTTTTTTTGACAACATTCATCAATGTTTTTTTTCTTTTTTATGACAAAATCCATCAATGTCGTTGTTAATCCTTAGTTATTGCTGAATATTTCTAGTCTATCATTTTCCTATATTTTTTACTTATGCATGTGTTTTTTTATTGTTTTCGGCAATTTTCTCTTCTCTGACTATTTTCATCCTTGTTTTGCCACTTTTCATGGATTATTCTGGTTTGTTAATTAAATGTAAAAAATGTTAACAAGTGTAAGAAATATTGTAAATATTATTGACATAGAACAAATATATCAAAAATATTAGCTAGCATCATACTTTCTCCGTTTCTTTTTTAATTTACTCACTTCACTTTGGAGGAGAGCTAAAGAGGAAGTACAAAAGTATAAGAGATTAACTAAAAAGGTTGAGAGAAACACTAAAAGTGTGAGAAAGAAACTAAAAAATGGGTCAAAATATTAAAAAGAGGATGACATGGATGAAAAAAGAGGGAAAAGTCAATTAGACATGTTACCAAGGATAGAAAAAGTAACAATGTGTAGATTAAAAAAATAGATCAAATAGGAAAGCACGCGTGTAAATCAAAAAGAAATGGATGGAGTATCTTCAAAGGTTTAGGCCCTATTCTTTTGTGTTGAACTTAACTGAACTGAAATGAGCTAAATTAAAAATTGTACCAAACTGAATTGGAGTAAAATTGTAAGGGGAAAGTAGTTGAATTAAACTGAATTGAAATGAGCTGAACTGATGAATGTGCCTAAAAGAACATGGCCTACTCAGTAAAAATCTTAGTAAATAAGTAGATGCACCCAAGTTCATGTAGAGTCATGATGCACTCTCTTCTAAATTACGTCGTTTTATCATTTTTAGAGTATATAATTTTAAAAAATTGTTGTTATTTGTTTCCTTAAATTTTGCAACTAAAAATTCCTTTTTCAAATTTAAATTTAAAAGGTATATATATTCTTTTACCTTGCGCATAGATATTCATTTACTATATGTTATTTTCATTATAACCTATATTGTTCTTTTATAAATATAAATTTACATGTTCTTTTATTTTAAGTCGTATGTTTTTTTTTTTAAGTATAAAAGTTGTTGAAAAAAGTTCGTGTTATTCTATAAATGGTATGTTTTTTTTGGGTGAACAATAAGCATTGTGCACCCTCATACATAATCCATGCTTTGATTCAATACAACAATACGTGTTGAATACTCCCTCCGTCCCAATTTATTTGCTACATTTTACCATTTAGGTGTGTCCCAATTTATTTGCTACATTTGCAACTATTTCCATATATAGTACATAGGTCCCACACTTTATTTACAAATTTGTCATCACTCCCTCCTTGATTTTGTAAATATTTCCATATATAGTACATAGGTCCCACAATTTACCTATTTGTTTTTTTGTTAATTCTTGTTATGGCAATGGTCCCCACTTCCTCCTTGGTCTTTGTGATAAAGCAAATGTAGCAAATAATTTGGGACGGAGGGAGTACATGAAAGTGCAACTTACTTGAGCCGTCAAGCATCGTGCGTTGCCATGCAAGTACGATTTAGGAAGCTAGGCTCACATGACATGGTGTGCATGGTTGTGACTAGTGAGCTGTGGCATAGTTGGCGCATCCAATGTTATTCTCCAGCTACTTCTACTCAAAAGCCACTCTCTTTCAATTAATCCCTTTTTCTTGGTTTTATCTAAAAGCAAATAACTTTCTTACCAGCTTTTACATGTTAATTTACAGACAACAAACCCTCCACATCTATAACAAGATGCTGATCACCTGCTAAAAGTTTGTTGATAAAGATAGTATTTGATTCCTTGAACCAAAAACAAAAACATATACTGTACTTTGAAAGAAATATGTGTGAATTGAATGTGATTCACAGCAAATCCCTACAACTTAAGGGTTAAAGACTTAAGATAATAACCGGGCTAATTTCACTCAAATTTTAAACTTTGACACATTATCATTCTACTCATTTTTATTTATTTCTTATCATTCAACCCCATTTATGATTTACTCCAAGTTCATTCACACTTCACAAATCTTACCTTATACAACTAATAATTCGTTAGTTGAACTCAAAAGTCGTACATATATTTGATATAAATTTGTTTTTGAGTCTCAAGCTGAGTCTTGAATAGCCAAGCTAGCTCAGACCTTTAGTCAAATTTATATCACAAAGTTATTTGACTTATCAAAAGATTATATACCCAGACTATGAATAAAACCCATACCTATACTTTTAATTAACTGATCCTAATTATTTGAAGTAATGTAGTTTCTATTTTCCCCCACCAAATCATCCAATTATTTGAAGCCTAAGTAATTAAGACTCGAAAACTTTGATAAAACTGAAACGACTTCTTTACAGGAAAAACTTTGTCTACCCACCGGATAATTTACCCACTTGAAATAAGCATCAATATTCAGCGGAGTCCAACTCAATAGAATTAATAAACTTTTAATTGTCTATTTCAAATAGGTAGTCTACTCAGTTGGTAGATGTAGCAATCTCCGACCGTGGTGACTTTGTTGGTAAATTAGTAGATTTCATCTCACCCAATTCACCAACAAAAATTTTCAAAAAAAATTACCAAAAAAAAACCATGTACTATCTTTATTAAAGTTTATTTGCATGGCTGACCTCAATTTCTTTTTCAGTCGGTTAGTTCGTTCATCATCATCCACCTCCACTTATGGTGCGCTTGGCCCACTTCTCTCACCTTCACGGGTCCCTTTTTTCTAACCTCTTATGGTTTATTCTCTCCTTATTTTTAACCCCACAAGAAATCACAACAAAACAAAAAAAGCAAATTACTGGAGAAGTATTTCTTTTTATCCAAAGAAAACTTCTACCGCGTTTTCATTCAATGCTTTTACACCCTATAGTTGGTGAGAAATTTCCTCTTTCAATTTAACAAAGTTTTAATTCTAATACTTCATGACATCTTGATTTCTTGACCTTAGCTCATAGTATATAATATATTATACTCCTTAATTAAACCTAGCTATGCCTCTATGGTTAGGTTTGTTATAATACAGTTAAGTTATGAAGATATTCAATTTTCTGGGTGGGTCATTAGAAGCTTTGGACGTATGGTATGTTGTCTTTTATCAATAATCCATCTGTAATTTATGATTACTTTATGTTAGCATGGCTTTAAATTTTTAATCTAATGTTCTTTCTTTTATCTATATATTATACAGACCGCATGAATTGCTATGTGGTTATGCAAATGGCAAATCCAAATGTCGTAATAAGCTCATCACCTAGAGGTTTAACAGTGATTAAGGGTCCCTCTCAATAGATATTATATTTCAGGTGGCCAATTTTTTTATCTGGGTTTTATCTACATTTGCTTATTATTGAGTGCTTCTTCAAGTTTTAGATTGGTGTGTGGCTTTTTCCTTTGTTTTTTATTTTTTCGAAATCCAAATGGTAATTTCATGTGGCTCTGATACCATGATAAATTTATGAGAAAAAAATAAAACCAAATTGGTTGATTCGCTGTTTTGATATGACAGTTGTACTTAATAATAAAAGAATATATTTCGCATAAATATGTAAAACTGTCCTTCTTAAAAAAAAAAATTCCAATATTCTGATAAACATATTAGGACAATATGTCACCTTCCTAATATCTCTAATAAGCACCTCCATATCGAGGTTATTTAGTGAGCTGGTTTCCTATATGATCACAAAGACGGGTCATTTAATTAAAATTACGTAATTAAATTTTGAATAAAAAAAAAGAGGACTTTTTTAAATTTTCTTTTACTGTTTGTGAATTGTGACTAGGGGCTGTATCCAAGCAATAAGCCCACCAATTTCCTGAAAGCAATGGTTGCAATATGCGCATACTGACCTATGACTGTTGAAGTCTTAGTTCATTGACAATGACATAACAAATTTGTTATATGGAGTACAATATAATTTTTGATTGGCTAAACTTTTATAATTTTATTTTTTCTATAATGAAGCAGCTTTGATATATAAATGTCTGGTCATAATTCAAACGTAGAGAAGAGAGGACCATTCACTCAAACAGCATAATATATAGTCCATTATTTTGGTGCAAGTTGAAGCTAAATATGAAGTGTACCGTCTGTCCCGCACATTCAGCTTAATGCTTTGCTATGTCGTTTCTTACTTGTTGTTTAGTGTGTATCTTCCTCGAAATATGAATGTCATAATTATAAGAAGAATAAGCCCTTACTTATAAATCCTCCATTTGTTCCCCTAACGGTTTTACTAACTTTTATAATTGATCCTCCACTTTATATACTAAATTCACAAATCACCCAAAAACAGTTGTTGGTTGGTGCTACTGCTCATCCCATTTTTTTGCTGTTCCTTGCGTCCTTTCCTTCCTCTCTTTGCCCCTTTTTTGTCCAGCTAGTGTCCCTGGTTGCTTGACACATTCTCATCTGTCGTCGAAAATCGATATGAGAGCTCGACGTGCAAGGCGCTCTGATCAGGTATGCCATATGAAATTTATATCTTTATTATACCATAATGATCCTAATAAGACTCGTCTTAAATAATATAATAATAATTTTTTGATATATCTGTTCAGGCATTCTGGCCTTCCATGGTCATGAAGAAATGGCTTAATATCAAGCCTAAGGAGTACGAATTTAGCGAAGATGATTTCGATACTGAAACTGAGAGTGATGATGAAGGTGTGTTTTTATGTTTGTCAATGGTGTATATTTTAAATGAGTAACTTCAATTATTCTCAGCCTCTCAATTTCGCTTTTTCAACTTGTGTTTCTTATTATTCTTCCTTTTGGGGATTCTTTTTAGCATTCTCATGTAAGGATTCTAAACCAAAGGATGCTGGGTTTTGTTTCCAAAGAGATGCTGCGATCCAATCTGCGTGCACAAATCAAATTTCAGGCAATAATTTGTTCAAAGTTTTATTTCATTTGATTATTATGTTTTGGGTATGAACAACAACGAGACACTTAGATTTTCATTTGACCGACTACGTTATCCATATAGTTGTTTGTACAAATGACAGGTTGTAAATCACGTTGTTCATACGCGAAATTAGCAAAGACGACTTTTCTTAAGACTGTACTTTCCCAATTAAGTACCATTGAAAACTGTTTTTATCTCTTCCATATACTTCTTCCATTTCATAATAAGTGAAATACTTCTCTAAAAAAACTCTCACATAAAAGAGAGAAGTGTTTCACTTATTATGGAACGGAGGAAGTATATATCATGGAATTTCAACCTGATAACACGTAATCTCCATCATATATGTTCTAATATTTTGTCTACTCATGTGAATATATGTTCTAATAAACTAATAAAGTTAACATAAAATTTGATATATGTTCAGACAAGGCTTGTGAAAGAGGTAATCAGTTGCGCCACAGAAGAGGACTTTCAGAAACACTACGAGTGGAGTACATAAAAACAAAGGAAGTAAGGTTAGCTCGTAAGCTTGCTAGGGTATAATATCTATCTATCGATCTATCTGTCTATGTGAAAGACGTATGATATAATTATACTGTTCATTGTTAATGATGATATCCTACAGAGTGACAATAGGAACTTGGAATGTAGCAGGAAGACCTCCATCTCAAGGTCTTGATATAGATGATTGGTTGTGCATGGAGGAACCAGCAGACATTTACATTATTGGGTAAGTTTTATATGACTATTGCACGCACCTCTTAATAATCTTATTTTGGTCCGACTATAGATATACATGCATATACATGTGGCCCCTGCTGTGATCTCTTGTTTATAATCCTTAAATATGGTAACATGTTTTTAATTAATACTCCTACTATTCTCATCTTCAATGGAGAAGACAAGGATTAGCACAGAAACCTTTGGGATTTGAGGTTTTTCAAATATTTTATGTTCCTAAAATTCCAATTATTTATTACTCCCTCCGTCCCAAAATATAGTTCCCATTTCTATTTTGGAAGTCAAATTTTAAAAACTTTGACCAAATATTCTTACTAATGTATATAAAAAAACATATTCATGAGGGGTCTTGTTAGATTCGTCTCAATGTGTAAATTCATCATATCAACTTTTTATATTTTTTACTAATAAGAAATAGAAGATATCGTAGGTCAAACATACGTCTTGGAGACTGTACCAAATGAAATGGGAACTATATTTTGGGACGGAGGGAGTAAGTGGCAATAAAGTTCATAAATGGATGAGAATGAGAGTACTTGAGGTTTTCTCATTCTCAAAATCACAACCGTTTTCATGCTACATAGTTGATGTTTTCTCATTCTCAATATCACAAACGTTGGGATTTGACTCAGATTGGTGTAGTTCACATAATAGAATACCATTCTTAAGGAAATATGTAATGAAATGGGACAATTAAAGGCGCGTGTATTGGGCGATAACCTGATGTCCCACAAATATCTTTACTATGACTAGTAGTCTTATAATAGTCCCTTCTTAACTAGTGTCGAACATGATACAAATTGATTCACGAATTTTTGTCATACGCTCACTCTGTGTCAAAATACATGGTAACTTGTTTGTTTGTTTTTTTTACTCAAAAGGTTAAGAAGTGAGTATAAGATGGACAATTTCAAAAAATATTAAGGTTTAAAGATCGAAATCTTGTCAGAAATCATATTTTAAATGTCAGTTTTTTTGAGAAAATATTTAAAAAAAAAAAAAACTTGACATGAATTCACATTTTATAAACTTTTCTTTGCGAGATAAAAGTCTTTGTTGAATCCTGCCATTAACTTCCATCTTCAGGCGTTGACTCGCACACATACATCAAGTAACCCATGCACATAACTACCCCGCTCCTAATTTCTTTCCTATTTCTCTCTTATTTCTCCCTTAATTCATTCTCTCTCTTCTCTTTTCGTGTCTCTAAACCTCCCCATCTCGAGTAGTCTCGGGAAAGATAAAAGAAATTGGATTTAAATGGTAATTTCTGACAAATTTTCCCATTAAGTTGTCGGCAATAGGCCGATAGTGGCTATTTTCATATATAAAACTAGTCTTACATGCACGCAATGCGTGCGATAGCGTGTTGTAGCATATGAAGTTGAATGAAATTAATTTGGTAGAAAAACTGTCTTTATATTTTTTTTCTCAAAAAGCTGATGTTTAGTTTAAATGTCTTACTTTCCCCCCTTTTTCATTCAAAATGAAACAGTTAGTTATCTCCTTTTTTTCCTTTTTTTCTTTTTTTTTTATTTTTTGGTGTCCCCCATGTGTTTATAGAATAGAGATTGAAAAAATTAAAATTAAAAATCAGCATCAAGCAACATAAAGTCACTATCATTTTTATTTTTTTATTCGATAATTTACTGGTCCAAGCAGCCTCAACTCTCATAAGTTAGGAGGTAAAAATGAAATCCCAACCCATAAAAAACTTCCAGAGATTGAAAATCTAAATATGAGGTTGATGAGAGTCGAACTCCCGACTATGAGGTTGGGAGGTGGGAGCTCCAACTATTGGATTCCCACATTATTCTCATAAAGTCAGTATTATGATCAACTAATAGTAATAGATATATAAAAAAAAAAAACCAATACTTAATCTTTAGGGCAAGACGTACTGTATTATATGCGTCAAAAAAGGAATAAGTTCGAAATTACCAAGTCGGCGTTGGTTTTGGAAGAATCGAATAGTCGGCTATTGTTGATTGGCGTTTTGCTACGAGAAAATGTCTTGGCTAATTTTCAGGCAATATTTCATGATGTTAAAGCATGTATTAGGTAGAGAAAAAGGCATATCTCTTTTAAAATGTGACACTCCTTTTTTTTGAATAAACTTTTCTATTTCTGTAATAGCACAAATTCTATCCTTTTCTTAAAATCTTAACTCTCTCAAGAGTTTACTTTACTCTTCTTTGTTTTCTCTTTGTCAACTTCTACTTCATTATTGTCAAGTTTAACAACTATGTACGTATCCTTTTAATACTAAAGGATTGGAATATAGACCACGTACTAAAGGTCTTAGACTCTTGAGCTGAAAGCCTTGTGCTTATCTGTGGAGGCCTGGAGGAGTGGAGGGCCGGGAAATAACAAGCAAGCTAGAGACGTGCTCCTTGTGTAAATTGACACGATTTTCGAAATATATATTTATTTTCTTCCAAATCTAATATGCGAAATATTTTTTATCAAAAATAAATGAAAGTTTGACGTAAATAATCTCAATTTTTGTCCATTAACAAAAATAATATCAAGTTTGACCAATTCGTGAAACAATTTGAGTTATTTTCATATTGATCAACTAAACATAAAAAAAAAATGAACCTCGTTTTTTTATGACTTTTTCATCACTTGAAACCTTTTAATAAACTAATTTCTATGGTTGATTAAAAAAAAAGTCTAACGGATGCATAAGAAAATTTCGTCTATATGAATCCACCCAACTTGAGATTATTATATGAATTTATCACTTTTGGGAATAACTTCATATAATGTCCCAAACTTAAATTTATTCTTGTTGGTTTTCTTATATACTATGCGAAAAAAATTGCAATAATGTAACAAGTTGAGAGCATTTTATTACTTTATTCAGAACTTTCTAAAAACAAATTCCACTATATTTCCATTATGCTGGGAAGGAATAATGGATTAATGGTTTTAATATTTATCATGAATCCCATACAGTACAAGTGTTACAACTGGTATAATACTATAATCTGTATTAGGTGTTGTGAAAGTAGAAATGATTATCACAATCAACCAAACTGTTATAATCTGAAAATACACTTGCACTGTTGCACATAGGCGGTTAAGGCCATGTGCAGGGTGAGCAACTGCACAAGACCCCCGAAATATAAGGACTCATTCTATTAGTTGTATGACTAAAGAAAATAAATAAAAGAAAACCTAAATCTAATTACAAATTTAAAGAGATCAATTCTATTTGCTATTTTTCTTCTTCTTTTCTTATTCTCCCAAGAACCCCATTTATAACTCTTTCGTCTCTTCTATTCACCAAAAAATTTAATATTTATAATTCATTTTAGCACAAAGCCCCTAATTTTATGAGACGGCCCTGCACTTGCATAACAATGATTATATGTAACTGTTTCTAGTTACATGAACAATTGAACATAGGCAGTTCATAAACCTCAGATTAAGTGGCAGTAAATACATTATTTGGATGCTAACTATATGTGGTTCCTGATTCACAGTTTCCAGGAGGTGATTCCTCTTAATCCAGGAAACGTGCTAGGAGCAGAGGATAACAGACCAATATCAAAGTGGGAAACATTGATCAGAAAAACCCTGAATAAAACCTCTGAAAGTGAAGCAGATTACAAAAGTTACAGTGCACCTCCTTCTCCAATCTTAAGAACAGCAACATCTACTCTTGATGCGCTTGGAATCGATGCTGATGTTCCTCCACTCGCATTTTCTAATGATGACTCTAAGTCGAACCTTGGCCATCTCAACTTGGGAAGACATGAACTGAAAGAAAAGTATACGGAGGAAACTAAATGCATGATAAAGAGGATATATGGCATAGACAGTGATAGAAGGATAGACTGGCCCTGCAATTCATTGCTTGCAATGCATCCAGTTCTTTCTCCTGCTGTCAAGTTACGCCGAGTTCTAAGTAGCTCTGGAATGACAGGAGTTCCATGGTTGGAGAATCCGTTAAATTTTGATCCTAACATCATTGGAAGAGTACCTAATAATACTGGTTTATCAAGGTTACACCCTGGTTTTGCAAACCTGATTGAGGAACAGTCAGAGAGATCACCTGAAGACTCTCATGAATCCGCGTCAGATGCTTCTGAACATGAATTTTCTGCAGGAGATGATGATGATGATTCTTTCTATGGTGTATCAGAGGATGTTTTCCCATGTTCTGATGGTGTTGACGCGTGTCCTAAATATGTTCGGATTGTCAGTAAGCAGATGGTTGGAATATATGTATCAGTTTGGGTTCGCAAGAAGTTGAGGAGACATATAAGTAACTTGAAAGTCTTTCCTGTTGGTGTTGGGTTCATGGGTTATATGGGAAACAAGGTAATTTTCACTTCTCCGATTCCATGATTCTATAGGGTACAACTGCAACCTGAAATTTTATTGAAGTCTAATTATGTTTACTGATTAAAACTGATACTCTTACGGCTCGTTTGGTAAGAGGTTATAAATGGTGGGAATGGTAATGCATTATAGTGTAAATTTGCAGTATAAATCCAATGTCATTACCAATGGTAATGCTACTTAATCACAAGATGTCCATTTTCTTCCTAAAATCTCATTACTATCCATTACCACTTAGGAAGGTGGTATTAGGTGGTAATGAAAATTCATAAAGGAAACCCCATGTTTTGTGATAAAGTTTCATTCCCATGGTTATGGACATGTGAAAATCTTTACAAATTTACACTAAATTTCATTACCATTACCACTATTTATAACCACTAACCAAACGGGTCGTTAGTGTTTTCGCGTATATGTTTACTGGTTTTTGTTGATTATTGTTTACTAATCTTAAACTGATTGAAACTGATTTTTACCAATTGAAGTGAACTAAGGCCTTATACTGCATTTGTACTGATAAATAATTGTGGATGGATATTGTCAAGGGACCAACTCAACCGAAAGTTTAAACTGATAGTTGGAGTCTCATGAGTATTTTAATACTCTATCACGCCCCCTCACGCAAGAGCCCATGGGGTTTGAAATGTGGATGCAGCACATGTCTCCTTCATACCTGGCGCTAAATATTCCACTTAGAAAGGGGGGTGGATGAGATTTGAACCTGTAACCTTTATGTCACACTGACTCCGATACCATGTCAAGGGACCAACACAACCAAAAGCTTAAACTGATGGTTGGAGTCTCATGAATAGTTTAATATTCTATCAGATATATGAATGACAAAGAATATATGTACTGAAAAAGTAAGTTAAATAGACATATGATATGGAATTTATGGTTGCTTTTGTGCAGGGATCAATATCTGTTAGCATGTCTCTTCACCAGTCTCGCATGTGCTTTGTTTGTTCTCATCTTACTTCTGGTCACAAAGATGGAGATCAACAAAGACGCAATGCTAATGTGGATGAAATCATCAAACGTACTCGCTTTACATCCATCATTGATGATAAGCAACCACATAACATCCCTTCTCATGAGTAAGCACATTTTCTCTCATGCTAATTTGTGTTGCTAAAAATTTTAAGTTTGGCTTTGGAACATCATCTAATACTGCTTCTAATTTCACTATATATGAACAGCCAGATATTTTGGTTTGGTGATCTGAATTACCGTCTTGATATGACGGACTCCGAGATAAGAAAGCTTGTTGCCAACAAACAATGGAGTGAGCTTCTCAACAGTGATCAGGTGACTCTTCATTAGATCAAAAAAATATCCTATTATGTTTGTTCACGCATTTTAATAATTTTTAGCAACTGAGCATGAGTTTTAGCCTATATGCGACGGATAGATTCTTGTAAATATAACATATTTGCTTGCTTACATGAACAAAATTTCATTCTAAATGAAAAAGAATGGTTAATTCCACACAAAAAAAGAAGTATATTTTTTACGAGGTACAACTAGAAATTACTATTTCTTTGATAGCGTAGAGAAGTTCGAATAGAGATATTGATTGGGAAAAAACAGAGTTAGTTTAGTCGAGGAGGCGCATATTACATAATAGGTGGTGATAGAGGTAGCAGGAAGTTATATTTGTCTAGGAAATACTATTACAATAAGTTTTTGTGAACACGGTGCAAGTAGAATTTGAATTTTGTGGTCTAGACATATCATAAATCATCTAAGAAACTGAATTGGTGATATTTTGAAGAATATACATTTGTTATTTATACTACTAAGTCCTAAGACATCCCCAACTGAAAAAAACAAAACAAAACTTTGTTTTCTTATAGTTAAGCAAAGAGCTTCGAAGTGGGCATGTGTTTGATGGATGGAAGGAAGGATTAATAACTTTCCCACCTACGTACAAGTATGAAAAAAACTCCGATAGATATGTCGGTGAAGAACCAAAAGAAGGGGAGAAGAGAAGATCACCAGCATGGTAAGTTTCTTAATCACTGATTTTGTTGATTGATTTACTAGTGTTTTTACTTTAAAACAGTTTCTTATTTCTACTATCAAAAACTGAATGATTTTATCCAAAAATTGATTTCTTTTATTAAAACTGATTTTGTTAGTTGAAAAGTAACAAGAGCGTAATCATGTTGTCAATATGGTGTGACGTTTAATAGTTTAAGGGTGTGTTTTTTTCACCTTGAAAAAGTAAGTTTTAGGATTGATAAGGTCCAATGGACCACTCGAATATAAACATAGGATGAAATCAGATTTGGTCGTGTTCAAGTTAGGAAATTAAGATAAGTTTAAGTGAAGAGAACGCAATGCAACCATAGTGTTGCTAGGAGTGAAGCCCTTAGAGATACCAAAAAACACGCATAGTTATTCAGATTAATTCGAATATTCAAAGCTGAACAATTAAAGATATATTAGTTAACGATACAACATGTGTTATCTCTTATTTATTAAAATAAATGGGATAATATATATATTTCCTCCGGTCTTTATTAGTTTACCCTTATTCTTTTTTGGGACGTCTCTTATTAGTCTACCCCTTTTTTTTGTTTCTATTTTTGGAATGGGACCACTTACTTTTCATCACACACACATTCAACTTTAATGTAAAATAATAGTTTCTCTTTTTTTCTACGACCCACAACATTATTTCTCCTAAAACTCTATGCAAAAGAAAAGGGTAAACTAATAAAGACCAGAGGGAGTATATGGCTTTACTCATAAAGCTTTCTAGAGAATACTAATTGCTACACCATTGTTCGAGTGTCACACAGAAGACGAACTGTAATTTACATGTGATTCTGAGTCTGGTCACTGGTGGCTGACTAATAATGTTGTTTATGTTATGCAGGTGTGATCGAATACTGTGGTCAGGGAAGGGCATAAAACAACATTTCTACAAAAGAACAGAAACAAAACTATCAGATCATCGTGCAGTTAGCTCCTCATTCTCATTTGAAGTCGAAGTTTTAGACCCTAGAAAACTTCAAAGGACTCTTCATTACAATACTGCAGCAATACATCCAGAAATTTTTCCAGATGACAGTGAACTCTTGTAGTATCCAGCTATAAGCCTATAGGTACTAATTTCTCTGAGTCTCACGTATGATCTTTTCACACAGTTTAGTAATGTGTTATACAAGCTTAATGTTACACAAAAAACGCTTACAGATTTATATTTTTACATCTTTGCAGGGTGAAGTTGTTTAGAAAAGGCTAATTATATCCAGGCAATGTAAACGGTGAAGGGAGATTGATCAAACATCATATTTCACCAGCATATGTAGTAGTTCATGGCTCGTGTCCAAGGAACAAAGAAGAAAAGAGAGCCATATATCAAAGTTGTTAATTGTGAGCTATGTTGTGTAATGTTGACAATTATATGTAAGTGTATAAATATATAATTCTCACATCATATGAAGTTGCTCTTCAAGCAATAAAAAATGTACAGCAAAAAGAAAAACAGAACAAAGTTTATAGAAATTTTTTGCCTAGAGAGAAACATGATTACATGAATATTGTAATTCATCAGCAGTTTTGTAAAATTTGTACTACTTGTGAGCTTGTATAATAGATATTGTTTTGTTCTTGGTCCGAGTTTCGTTCACTTTTCTTGCAAAATCAATGCTGCTTTGCTTCGACCTTCGCTGCTGAGCTATTGGCTGTTTCTGAGAGCATTGTGTTCTATGGCAAGATGTGCTCTAGGTTGAAGATACTATAAGTGAAATATCTTCTGATATAACATTGTATAGCTTATGTGTCCATGTAGTCGGAGTTTGTTCAATGTTGCTATAGTTTTCTGTTGTATATATAGCCAATATAGGTAGTTTTTTCCCTTAATGAGATAAGATTTCAAAAATAAGAAAATTCTTCCCTCTTTCCTTCTTGAATAGAAAATATTCACTTCATAAGTTTAAGGAATCACTCCACCATTCTAGATTTGTAAGTGAATCAAACTTTACTCCATTACTGAGCCTGGCACTAAATCATTTATGAATCGACGAAATTAAACTGTAATTTACTCGTACATTTGAGCAGTTGAGCTATATGAGCTACCACCACTCAACTAGATATAATGTATTCTGCTCTTCTTTTCTGGATGGCTTCTTATTAGTTGGTTAGTTTGTGTATGTGGGAAAGACAGTGTTTGTAAATTGTAAAGATTGATTACCATATATGGTGGAACATAAAATAACATGCTATTTTCTGGCTGTAAATGCAGAAAATTAGGAGCAAGTTGAGCTCATTTTATCACCCAAAACAAAAGATCTAGCTATCTGCACCATATTGACCCTAAAGTTTCTACCAAAATAAAAGTTTGGTAGAGTTAGCTACATCAAACTTTGATTCTAAAAAATGTTTTTATATGATAAGGTGGTCAGAGGAGCAATATATAGACAAAAATCACAGCACAGAAAAACTGTACCATACTCCATCTCTAGCCCAAGCCCCTAAGCAAATGCCATCAACAATGAAGTTTGGTTTGAATACACCCATAAATGACAAACAAAACAGTACAAAGAAGAATCACTTTTCTCATCATATTTGGATAAAGATAATTACATATATAATGTACCAACATTGATATAATTCCCAATTCTTCTTTCAATTGTGAAAACTTACCATATTTCACATTATAATGGCCTTCATAAAATTACTACTACTTATTTTAGTTATTATAAATGGCCTAGAGAATTCAACACAAGTTCTTGTACCTGATTTTTACAATGAATCATGCCCTTTATTGGAAGAAATTGTAAGGTACATTATGAAGACTAAAGTGCTGAGGCAACCTCGAGTGGCGGCTCAATTGTTGAGGCTCCATTTCCATGATTGTTTTGTGCAGGTAACTTCAGTTTATTAACTTCAGTTAAGACTTTACTTAGCTGATTATACTGAAGATTGAAAAATTGCTAATCATGGGTGAGTTTTGTCGCCTTTTAACAATATTGTTGTAGGGATGTGATGCATCAGTATTGTTGGATAGCAACGGTGTGATAGTGAGCGAGAAGGGAGCAAATCCAAACAGAAATTCACTTAGAGGTTTTGAAGTTATTGATGAGATTAAGGCCGCAGTGGAAGAGGCATGTCCATTGACAGTCTCTTGTGCTGATATTGTTACTCTTGCTGCTCGCGACTCTGTTGTTTTGGTACTTTTTCTTCTCTTTCTTCATGTTCTCAGCTTAGCCAAGTAGTAATGTGTACAGGTCAATAGTGGCTCCGCTCAACACTGAATCACCTTGTTAATGGATCATGCATATTGCAAGTTGATAATATGAAGTCCCATAGAGAAGTAAGGAGATAGGAAATGAACAAAATGAGCACAGATTACAACTTAATGATTAGTGAATTTTCTATCTATAACTTTTACAACTATATTGTACTTGATAGTTAGGTAAAGTCTGTATCATCTTAATCTGGAATGGCTTGTCCTGTCTAATAACTAGCTCTAGTGGTGGCAAATAGCTCACTCAAATTTGATCAATATTTGTCACATATATATGGTGGTTCATCAATACATGTTAGATTAGGTCACAAAATTTGTCTCACAGGTAGAGGTGTATCAAGTTTACTAGTATATGACTTCCACTATGTTTTTGGTCCTTTTGAAGAGAGGTGGACCATCATGGGAAGTTTCGCTTGGCAGAAGAGACTCCCTTACAGCAAGCTTTGATGGTGCCAATAAGTTCATCCCAACTCCAAATTTATCATTAGATGCTCTCATTGCCAATTTCAAGCAACAAGGTTTAGACACCAAGGACTTGGTTGCATTATCAGGTAAAATCAATTTTCTGCTGATACATTTAAGCTTTAGCATATGATTGCTCGACTAAATCTGTCAATGTTATCACAACTGACCACTTTTTCACCATAGGAGCCCACACCATGGGAGTAGCAAGATGTGTAAGCTTCAGGCAAAGGATATACGACACGAGTTTCGCAGAAAACATCTATGAAAAATTCTCAAGCTTCCAGAACTCCCTAAGCTCAATATGTCCTAGATCAGGAAACGATAATAAGTTAGCACCACTGGATTTTAGTACACCAGCATACTTCGATAATCACTACTATGAGAACCTGGTGGAGTCAAAAGGGTTATTACACTCAGATAATGTGCTGGTACTCGAAGATCAAGGTGGAAATATACAAGATAGAGTTTGGGCATATGCTTCTAGCAGAGAGTTTTTCTTTGAATCTTTTGTTAACTCTATTATTAAGATGGGCAATATTAATGTATTAACAGGGCTTCAAGGAGAAATTAGGAAAAATTGTAGATTTGTTAATTAGTTACCAAGTACTCGTTGATTTTCACAAGAACAATGGCATTTATATAAAGCATTTCTTACAATTCAACGAACCCACACAACTGATCATACTCTTGAACGATAGAAAAATACATCTTGAACAAAATATCACCATAATACTATAGCATCCAATAGCTTAGTGAATCACTATTAGTGATGGTTGATCACAACTAAATGTACAGAAATCCCATTGTATGTGCACCATCAAGCACACCACCAAGCACCATATGGGGGGCCACCAACCCCATGCACCTCGCGAGCAATTCACTATATGAGACGTTTTAGGTCGATTTCAAGTGACATAACTTGCAAATGTACCTACTCTTTCTTTCTCATTTCTGGTGTGGTTGAGATCCCACCTATATTGGATCAAGTGATAGGATTTTACATGTACAACTATCCATCTAAGCACTATATGGAGGTTCTTGGGTCGATTTCAAATGTCATGCTTTGAGAAAGTGTCTACTCCTTTCTCATCTTTGGTGGTTGAAATCTCACTTATATTGAACCAAGTGATAAGATTTTCCATGTACAACTATGCATCCAAGCACTATATGGGGCTTTTTGGGTCGAAGTCGAATGCCATGCTTTGAAAAAGTGCATACTCCTTTCTCATATTTGGTGCCGTTGAGATCCCGCCTATGTTGGATCAAGTGATAGGATTTTCCATGTACAACTATCCATCCAAGCACTATATGGAGCTTCTTGGGTCGATTTCAAATGTCATGCTGTGAGAAAGTGTCTACTCCTTCTTTCCCATCTTTGGTGTGGTTGAAAATCTCACCTATATTGAGCCAAGTGATAAGATTTTTCGTGTACAACTATGCATCCAAGCACTATATGGGGCTTTCTGGGTCGAAGTCGAATGTCATGCTTTGAAAAAGTGAATACTCCTTTCTCATCTTTGCTGTGGATATTGAACCAAGTGATAGGATTTCCTAGGGGTGAAAGTTATTCGGATAAAATCCAATCCGAATCAGTAATTCGGATCGGATTTGAACTGTGTTTGGATTGGATTCGGATTGAGATTTTTCGAAAAATTGGATTTTTGGATCGGATTGGATTGAGGGTAATCAGATCCAAAAATCCAATATAACCAAATAGTAATATGCCTTCTATTATATATCTGGATTTTTTTTTATAAAAAAACCTACTCCATAGCTCAATACACATAGCACTTCAACCCTTCCCCTAAAACACTAAATGCACTTAATTCCTCATTTCCTAAATCTACTAAGTTGTTGTTGTGCTTAAATCATTTCATCAAAAAACTAGAGTTTTAAAAAAAATCGAATTTTCGGATCGGATCCAATCTAGAGTATGAAGATTCGGATTGGATTGGATCGGATTCAAACCCTAATTGGTTTGGCTTCAGATTGAAAAATTGAAATCCAAATTTTATTCGGATCGGATTGGATTAGGCCCTAATCCAAACCGCACACCGAACTTTCACCCCTAGGATTTCCCATGTACAACTATGCATCCAAACACTATATAGGGCTTTTTCGGTCGATTTCAAATGTCATGCTTTGAGAAAATGTCTACTCTTTTTTTCTCATCTTTGGTGTGGTTGAGATCCCACTTATATTGAACCAAGTGATAGGATTTCCCATATACAACTATGCATCTAGCCTCTAGCCTGTTGCCCTCGTTACAAAAGTGCCATTGTAACATTGTTAAACTAAAAAATCACTTCCGTCTCCTTTAGTTCCCAATTATTAAACTAAATTCAATTTTTTACAATATTTTGCACTAGAATGAGATTTAGGAACGTCTGAATGCATAAACCATTGAAAGAAATGGAAAATACCATAATCTCAATTCCAAAACGATATTGGCAACGTACAACGCTAAAAGCGCCATTTAAAAAGCGCATCAGATTCTAATTTATTGCCGTTTTTAGTAAATTATACTAATGTGAAAATATCACTAACATAATAAATTTATCATGTAACAATATCGAGACTCTAATTTATTGTCGTTTTGTGTCCTCACATAAAAGCTTTAAAAAGCTTTCAGAGTTTGATGGTAATAGAAGATCATTGCCGGATATTAAATCAAAAA
Source organism: Beta vulgaris subsp. vulgaris (assembly GCF_026745355.1). Lineage (NCBI taxonomy): Eukaryota > Viridiplantae > Streptophyta > Magnoliopsida > Caryophyllales > Amaranthaceae > Beta > Beta vulgaris. Next base: position 15,105,285 of record NC_079206.1, read on the forward strand.
ATAAAGTTAGAAAAAAAATTATCGAAAAATTTGGCCTCAGAAAAATTGCAAATTGACTCATCAAATATCAGATGGTACGAACAATTAGATAAAAATCCTAGGCCAAAAATACAAACAAATTGAAAAACAAAATCAGAAAAATGTTGTATGAAAACTTAGATAAATTTTATCAGCTGTGTTCAGAAATAAGGATTTTAATCTCACAGATTGCGAACAATCTCTGAAGTCTGACATGTGAATAATTCCATAAATCATCACCACATAGAAAATTATTTAATCAATTTACAAGCGAAAAATCAAATTTATAAATCGTGGAAAATTTTGAAATCGATAAAATTAATAAAACTCACGACTCTCATTAAAAATTCTAAAGAGTTCCTTTTTATTCTCTCTTCAGATACCCGTACATACAAAGATCTAGGTAGCTCATCTCCTTCTAAGATTAGGAGCACTCTTAAAAAAAAAATCTCTTATATCATATATATCATTAAGAGAAAAATAAAACACTGTCTTTCTTCATTAAACTCAAATAGTTGATCGAGAAAGTACCACACCAAAAGGACTATATGTTGATGACTCCTTCTATAGCCTTTTTTATGTTTTGGGATTGGGATCTGGAAAACAGCCCACCAGTGGAGTTCACTTTGCTTTAGCTACGTTGACTCCCACTTGTAAGACCATTTCCATATGCTGATGACGAAGTCATTGGTGGGGAGTCCCTAAACACTATCAAACAAAGGCTTTGATCAGTCTTGCAGGCTAAAAGCATGGTAAGGAGATGGAATTGAAAGATTACCAATTCACTCGAATTCAAGTCAAAGACATATTTAAGCTCACGATTGAGATTATCCAAATCATGGCGGGCCTTGACCCGACGGGGAATTTTGTGGGAAAGGGAGCTCGAGCTTTCCATAATTCCCGTACCGCCACGGGAGAAGAGCCCTTGGAGAGACTCTATGCCCTATTGGAAGACCTCAATAGGGGCGGAGTCCAATCCGAAGCCTTTAAGCTTTTGCAAGACAAAGTCGTCCGGCGACATGATTTAGATTCGCACTCGGAGACATAGTCTTCTAAGTTTGAATTTCTCTTAGGTCCGCTCCTGGCTCGATGCGCTTAATGAAAGGGAAATCCCTAGATTAAGAAAGAATTTCCTTTGTAATTAAGCAGCATCCTTTAAGTGAGTTAAGGGGCGAGGGGTACGCTGGACGGCCAACGAATAATTAGTATCCTTTAAGTGAGTTAAGGGGCACTTAAATCAGCTGCCGACGCCCGACTGCGTCTTGACCCCTATCCAATTTTTGGGCCAATTCCCTCTTCGTACTACCAAAAAATGAGATTCTTGCCGAATCCGAGTTTGCTGCTCCAACCATTACCAAACTAATACCTATTCTGTTTAGTACTTCAGGTGCTTCTGTTGCGTATAATGTAAATCCCGTAGCGGATCAATTCCAACGAGCCTTTCAAACTAGTACTTTTTGTAATCGACTCTATAGCTTCTTCAATAAACGCTGGTTCTTCGATCAAGTTTTGAATGACTTTATAGTCAGATCGTTCTTGCGTTTCGGGTATGAAGTCTCATTCGAAGCTTTAGACAAAGGTGCTATTGAGATATTGGGCCCCTATGGTATCTCGTACACATTCCGACGATTGGCCGAGCGAATAAGTCAACTTCAAAGTGGATTTGTTGTGCGAAGAGTGCGTTATGACCCGTGGCTGCCTGCCCAGTGGGGGCAACTCCTTCGTTGTGGGTAAACAGGAAACTTGACACTACAAACCCAAGGAAATGCTCGACAGCAATTGTAAGGGAGTTAAGACCGAAGCTTTTTGCAGTGCTAGCAAGAATGCAAGTGAATCGATTTCATTCCCCAGCAAATGAAGTGCTTACGCCCCTTTAGAGAGAAGGGCCAGCACAAGAACTTGTCTTCCATTTTGAGATCTTTAAATTCATATGATCATGATAGAGTCCCTTTTACTAATAGAATATCAAGGCTAAGGGCTGAGCTGTCTACTTGGCAAGCCTTCTATGCCCTGTTTTAAAACCTTCTATTTTTTCTTCAGTCCACTAGGTTCTGAAAGAAAGAAAGGGGCAGCCATTTGGCGCGAGTCGTCTACCATCCATCCCATTGCATTCTATTGTCTTGTATTGTACTGTTCCATATCAGACCAGATAGATTTATTGAGTGAGACAAAAAGGTTGACAACATATGTGATTCAGAATAGCGTATGCCTCTACAGGCTAGAATATCATCAAGCCACCATGAATTAAATGGTAAAATTTGAGATCAGAAGTGGTTAAATAGTATCGGTCACGGTAAATTCAGAAACACGGACCAAAATATTTTCATCATTTCTCATAAACTTTGACTTAGAAGCAATCATCAGAGACTTCAATACAAAAGAATCATAAGATTTCATTAAACTTACAGGTTTTTTCTCATCAGATGATTGTTAATTCAAATTAAGAACAAAAACAAATTTCTAAAGAGAAACAGCAACTCATATCAAGAAATTCAACCATTATACTAATCATTGCTAGCAAACTCTAGCAATACAAACAATATTCTGCTTACAATCCAATAAAAATTTATAACATCATCAACATTTGAAATGAATTGTAAACGTCGAATGAAGCACAATTAGACAAATTTTGAATTTTGAAAAGGGCAATTAATGGAGCTATAAAAAATTTGACCGTTGATTAAGACACAAATCAGCCATAAAAGAAAGGCTAAACTGCAACACGAACGGCAGAATAATCTAGCACGAGCATTGGGACTTTTTTCGTCATATTTATTCAGAGAAGCCCGGGGTGCAACGTGCAGAATTTTGCAATTTCTAATATACTTCCTCTGTTTCAAAGCAACATTTGCCTTTTTTGATACGTTATAAACTTAAAACAATCAAACATTAGCATCTAACAAACAGAAACAATATAAATTCAAAAACATTGCTTCATATTAATATATTAAATCCATTTCACTCAATACACAATCTTAAATTCGTAAATATAAATTGTTGAAGCTCTAAACATCATCAGAAAGGATTTTCTTTCTCACTCACAGCATTTTTCAATGCTGTGTTGGAAGGTGTCCTAAGATAATTTCCAATCTCATCACATGATGTTCTTAATCTAGGAGCTAGGAGACAAACCCAACTTATTAAGATACCCAAATGATCACCCATCAATTTGTGACAACTTTCACTGAGCAAAGTTGAATACTTGTGATTCGATGCATTGGTAATGGTATGATCACACGCAAACCAACCGAAGTATCATCTGCAACAACTATCACCAAGAACCAGATGAAATAACCAACAATCAATCTGCATACTACAAGAGAGTTACCAAAATGCAGACATACAATAATAATAATAACACTTCAATGAATCAAGAATTTCAGCTCAGATATAAAACAGCTTTGTCAATCAAGAATTTTCTGAAGCAGAACTGGCATTTAAAGCTGCGATTAACAATCCTCATTGCCAAACATTTGTATTCTAATGGACGGAAAAGAAAAACAAATTTCAAGGGAGAAAAAAAACAGCTCATATCAAGAAATTCAACCATTAATATCCTTTACTTCATAGAGCAATCTCAGAAGCGCGGATAATTATTAATCATAGCCTTCAACCTCTACTAATTCAAACAATTTTCATTTTACAATTCACAAAAAATTTGTAACATCATGAACATTTGAATCATTTGCAAGTATTAATTGCAGCACAATGTACTTAAATTGAACTTTGAAAAGGGTAATAAGATTTGGCCGTTGATTAAGACACAACTCAGCCATAAAAAAAAGGCTAAACTGCAACACGAACGGCAAAATAATCTAGCACGAGCATTGGGACTTCATTCGACATTTTCTTTTATTCAGAGAAGCCCGGGGTGCAACGTGCAGAATTTTGCATTTTTTTGTGTAATTCCCCTGTTGTTTAGATGCAACAATTGTCTAATGCATAATAATATCAAATGTTGCATCTAAAAAACAAAGAGAGTAAATAATAAATCCAGTCAAATTGTTTAAAAAATTCAATCTATATCACTCACAACATGATCTTAATTTTGTAAAAATTGTTTGATGAAAAAACTCCTGATTTAAAAAGATTGAAACTTTGAACATCATCAGAACGGATTTTCTTTCTCACTCACAGCATTTTCTAATGCTGTGTTGGAAGGTGTCCTAAGATTATTTCCAATCTCATCACATGATGTTCTTAATCTAGGAGAAAATACTAACTTAAAGAAGATTTCATTATAATAAGAAAAGTGTTTTATTTTTCATAGATTTTGTTAGGAAGAGATTGCTCAGTGGTGGCTAGATATAATGGTTCGATTCTGCCAGCAATTGTCCTCAGCTTAATTCAGAAGAGGGAGCTTGGTATCCTCATTGCAATCTCTTTTTTAACCATTAATTTTCATAAACAAAGTTCATAAGATTTCAAAAAGCTGTAATTTTTAATGGGATCTCAGCATTTATGATTATGTTGTCAACAGTAAATAATTTCAGGATTTTCAGTACTAAAACCATCATTGACCCAGAAAAAATAAAATTCATCCTCACTGTAAAATAAACAAATTACAAGATTTAGTCTGAAAATATTCAAGAAAAACAGAAAATTGGCATCAGTTCTCCAAGGTGAAAATATTTAGCATCAATGAAAATCAGACGCATATAAAAGTTTCATCAAATGCCAATTCTTTGAAAGAAAAAAGAAAATCACATGAATTATCCCATTAAAAATTAAAATTAAAATCAAAAGTTAAATATTTTACAAGTGAAAATATAATTTTGAATTAGAAAAGGGCATCAGTTCTCCAAGGTGTATAGCATCAATGAAATTCAGACGCAAATTACCCATTTGACAAAATTTAGATTCCTCATATACCCTAAATTTCAAAAAAATAATTTTTACAACAATTAATTAATTAAAAAAATTCAGTCAAACAATAGGAAAAACGATCAGAACCTGTCGAGAATCATTGTGTCATCACACCATTAAAATGGATCAGGGGATTGACAGACTAATGAAATCTTATCATCAATTCGTCTTCTTTTTTCCCAATAATTTCCACCCAAAATTTAAAAAAAAAAACCCTAAATTTGAACGAAATCGAAGAAAATCTTTGAAAAGTTGATAAATTTGAGCTCAGAACTTCTTAGAGGGTTGTGTTTACCGTCATTGAAGGACCTCCATAGAAGACCAACTCTGGACACAGATGTTTTCCTCATCGCTGTAAAATAGTATAAAAGAAATATGAAGTACGAAAAAAAATCATAAAGAAAAGTTTTCAGGGGAGAAATTTGAGGGGTTGAAGAGAAGATTTAGTCGAATGATGTTGAAAGAGGAAGCAAGATTTATTTATAAACCCTAAGAACCCTAATTGTGTCAAGTCAGAAACCCTAATTCGGGGTTTATGTTGGGTTTGGTCTCAAGTTGATATTCAGCCTTGATTCTAGTACAGCCCATGTTAGCCCATGTTAGCCCATGAAACAAAAAACTTGACACTCTATAGTCTATGCCCATTGGCCAATTACTATATTTTTTTTTATTTTTTTTGGTAAAACAAGGGCAAAGAACCCAACAAACACAAACGAAAAAACAGACGAAAACACAAGAAAACAAAGAAAAACAACTACAACAACTACGGCAAACCAACAACGCAACAAAAGAAAACTAAAGCACAACTAAACACTACTAGCTACTGCAGACTAACTTGACAGACCATCAAGGTGCAGGAACTAGTCGAGGTAACGCAACGCCCCCCATGTCCCCCAATAAAATAGCATGAAGATCCTTCGGGACTGTCCTTATGATTTCGCACTTCTCTAACACATTCACACCATCATTCGCGAGCCAATCAACATCTCTATTAGCCTCTCTATAGCAATGGCTAATACTCACAACCCAGCCTTCTCTCTTCATCAACTCTTTGCATCTTCGCACAATATGAACATATGGACTGTGCCCAGAAAACTCCCCAGTCAAAGCTCGTACCACAACTGTAGAGTCTATAGAAATCTGCACCTTTTTGAACCCTTCATGCCACGCCACAAGAAGTCCCCTCACAACAGCATTCAGTTCTGCTTTAGTGCACATACATCGACCACAACTCATAGCATAAGCCACCACAAATTCACCTCTATGACCTCGTATCAAACCACCTCCTCCAGCTGGGCCTGGGTTTCCTTTCGTTGCGCCATCATTATTCAACTTTACCCATCCCTCTCTTGGATAAGTCCATCTAATCATCACCTCCTCTCGCTTTCTCTTACCACCCAAGTACCCATCTTCAAACTCCATGGCTTTGCGCACCTCCCTACATCTTACCATAATGAACTCCCCTTGATCCATAGGGATACTAGGATTGTTATTGAAAATCATTTCATTACGCCATTTCCACGGCCACCAAAAAGTCATTGCAAATGCTCTTGGCCACTCTTCCCCTTTGCCATTATTCTACTCCGAAAGATTTCTCATTAACCAAACCTTAAACTCCTCGTTCAAAACACTACTATCACCATCTCATCCAAGGCTATTCCATACAATAGTTGTAGCAGGGCATCTTCTAAGAATATTCTCCTCACTCCCCTCCACATACCCACACACATAGCACCTAGGATCATCAGTTAATCCTCGCAAGAACCGAGCCACATTCGTCATCACACGATCTTGGTACACAAACACACTCTTTGCGGAACTTGAACCCGCCAAATGTTCTTCCAATGGTTCCCATGTATACAATCTGGCTCCTTTACCACTCCAGTAATATTCATCTCCAGCATCATCGTCTGCCGTCAACTCGTGGGCTGTGATTTCTTAGAGTTTATCCAGTGCCAAGTAGTCAGCGAACAAGTCTATTTTCCACTCTGTATTAGTGTCCCACACTTCACTAACAGTAACATCTTGTAACCACTCCGGAGGCTCAGGACTAGCATCATTTAAGAGAGGCTTTTGAGTGGCCCATCGATGATGCCAAAAGAAGGTCTTCTTGCCATTACCAACAACCGAGTTAATCCCTTGTTGAACAATTTTAATGTTCTCCACAATTCCTTTCCAAGCATTAGAAGCATCACCTTTGTACTTAAACATGTCAACGTCGCAACGACCCTCACAATATTTGCTTTGCAAGACTCGTGACCACAATGTTTTGGGTTTCGATAACACCCTCCACCCAAGCTTGGCTAGAAACGCTGCATTAGCTTGTCTCATTGATCTCAACCCAAGACCTCCTTCATCCTTAGGCTTTGTAACATTTGCCCAAGCCACCGAATGAATACTTCTCTTTTCGGCAGTGTCACCCCAAATAAAACCACACACTTTCTGATCAACTCTGTCACAAATCGAACGAGGCAGCTTTGTAGATTGCATCGCATAATAAGGTGTCGAGCATAAAGAAGTTTGAGCCAACGTTGCTCTACCAGCTGTAGATAACGTTTTTTGTTTCCAAACTGCTAACTTTGCGTCAATGCGGTCAACCACAAATTGGTACGTCGATTTCGAGATCTTACCATGAATTGTAGGCACCCCTAAATATGTACCCATGTCCTCCGTAGCCTCCATAGCAAGGGTAGCACAAATTTGATATCTCACCTGCACATTAGTGTTGGGAGAAAAATAGACTTTTGATTTTGCTAAACTCACTTTACTACCCGAAGCTTCACAAAATATATCTAAACATTTCTGCATAGTCACATCTTGCTTCAAAGAAGCTTCTCCAAAGAGAATCAAGTCATCCGCGAAGGCAAAATTAGATATAGGGGGCCCGTATCTACTAGCTCGAACTGGACTCCATCCTCCAAATTGAACTTCCCTTTCAATGAGATGAGTAAGTCTTTCCCTACAAATGACATATAGATAGGGAGACAATGGGTCTCCTTATCTAATTCCCCGACTTGTACTAAACGACTCCATGGGTTCACCATTCCAAAGAATCTGTAGTTTCATTGACGTTATTCACTTCATCACAACATCCACTAATTGTTGAGGCAATCGAAGTTCCAGTAGAGATTCTCGAATGAAAGGCCATCGTAAGTGGTCGTAGGCTTTTTCAAAGTCTATTTTTATCACCATTGTTCCTTTTTTTGCCCTGTTTTCGCCTCATTGTATGCAACATTTCTTGAACGATAATGACATTATCAGTTATTTGGCGATTTGGCACAAAGCTACATTGTGTAGGCGAGATAAGTGATGGTAAAACAGGTTTTAAACGGTTCACCAAAACTTTAGTAACCACCTTATACACAATGTTACAGAGACTCATTGGTCTAAATTGATTGGCTTTTTCCGGCACATCACATTTAGGAATCGGCACCAAGTAAGCATCGTTTAAACCTTATGGGAATTAACCTCATTCAACCCTTCCTGCACTAAACGAATGAGAGTCAGACTAATTGTTTCCCAGAATTTTCGGTAGAATAAGGGTTGAAAGTCATCCGGTCCCGGAGCTTTGTAGACTTCCATACTCATGAGAGCTTTTTTAACTTCACATGGAGCAAAAGGCCGATTCAAAGTTTCAAACTCATCATCCCTCATTCTTGAAAAATAATCAGGCAGAAGCTAATTCAAGTTATTGAACTGACCTTGCTCTTGAAATAACGAATGCCAATACTCCTGTACTGCCTGCTTAATCTTCTCTTGATCAAAACACCAAACCCCTTCAGCATCTTGAAGAGATTCTATTATGTTTCTTTTCCTTCAGATGAATGTAGACAAGTGAAAATAACGAGTATTGCGGTCATCCCTAATTGCACTTTGTCTAGACTTCTGAAACCATAACAACTCTTCTTGTGCTAGGACATTCTCCATCTCCACCTTCAGTTTATCTTCAAGAGCAACCAAACGACTTGGGCCACCATTGTTGAGGCTACGCTGCACACCTTCTAGACGGGCCCAAAGTTCAGATTTCTTCTTAAAAATATTGTGGAAAATATTCTTATTCCAATCACGCAAAGAACTAGCAAAACATTTCAGAAAAGGAATAAGGGGAACATCGTTTTTCCAGTTTGTATACATAAACTCTTCAAACCTTTCATGAAGAATCCAAGCAGCTTGGAATCTAAAAGGTTTCAAAGCCTTAGGAATTGGAGCAAAACCCGTATTACTGATCAAAATAGGGAAGTGATCAGACTTAAGTTTCGGAAGATTATGAACAACACCCTCAGCAAACCTTATCCTCCAATCATCATTAGCAATGGCTCTATCTAATCTCGCAGCCTTAATAGAATCAGAAGAGGCACCTCTTGACCAAGTGAATTTCCGTCTTGAGCAACCTAGCTAGATGCAGAAGTCCATTGCTATCAATCCAATCAGAGAAATTCTTACATCTTCGAACCATCTCCGACCCTCCGATACCAACTCTCTCATTCATCGATGTTGTTTCATTAAATGGAAGAATGAAACAACGATGAATCTTCTTGTGCCAACTACTATAGTGATTAGTCTAATACTCCCTCTATTTTTTTTATCGTTCTCACTTAAAATCTTGACACTATTCATACTTAGAGAGAATCTTCTCAATTTTTTCAATTTATAAGAAAAATAATAGTCATGTGGGGTCTTGTTTGATTCGTCTCAATTAATACATTATTAATATTAAATCGTTATAATTAATACTAATATATAATAAAAGATATTTAAGTTTAAAAATGTGTGTTGGAAGATGTGTACTGGAAAGTGATAAGATGTGTACGGGAAAGTGAGAAAGATAAAAAAATAATAAAGGGAGTACTAGATTAGCACCCGTGCGATGCATGGCATTAATAGTCCTTTTTTTTTATTATTATTAGGAAAGATAATTAGTCTGAAGACGGACCCCTGCTAGGCTACTAGCCGCCCGGGCACTCCAGCTTAGAGGTTGGGTACAAGGCTAAACAGTCCAGAATTGAATCCCAACATATTGTTGGGATGAGGATTCGAATCATGGGCAATGCCCTGGAATTTGGGATGGTACTCCATCGAGCTACCACCTCTCCCTCACAAAACATTAGTTTCTAAACTTTCTATGAGCAGTATCATGTTCATTTAAATATTTTTTTTCAATATTTAATGAAGATGAAATGATAAATATGCATCATTATTTTAAATTTTTTTAGTGCGTACAAAACATATAAACTTTATCATCAAAAAAGATAATTTAAAAAATTTATCAACAATACACTTAGCAACAAAAATTGCAATTTAATTCGGGTTAGCTTGCAATTGTTCTATCTTAAAGTGTCATTATCAAGAGAATTTGTTCCAATAACCTTTCTTTTAATAAGATAATCAGGATTCATGTTGGTCTTTACCGTCATTTAAAGTCTGTAAAAACTACGCCTATTATTTTCCCGCAAGAAAATCTGGATCTGATTAAGGAAGTGTGTTACGAAGAAGTCAAACATGCGGTGTTTGATTTAGCTCCGGATAAAACTCCTGGTCCAGATGGGTTCCCTCCATATTTCTCTCATAAGTATTGGAGCTTAGTTGGTAACTCAGTAGTGAGAGCGGTTAAAGCATTCTTTCATTTAGGAAAAATGTTATCTGACATTAATCATACTTTCATTATATTAATTCCTAAGATTGAAAATTCGAAGACAACAAATAATTTTAGATTAAAAGTAACATTGGGCAATATTATTCATCCGCTACAGGAAGCTTTTATTCCGGAAAGAATTAATCAAGATAATATATTGTTAACTCATGAAGTTTTCTATTCCTTCAAAAATAAAGGTGGGGAGGAGGGTTGATTCGCTATTAAATTAGATATGGAAAAAGCATACGATAGATTAAGTGGAATTTTATGATCACCACTCTAAAAAAGTTGGGATTTCACGAGAAACTAATTGAGTGGGTCTATAGTTGTATATCTACCGTATCTTTTTCAGTTCTTGTTAATGGTATCCCAGGCAATCAATTTAATCCGTCTCGTGGTTTGAGATAAGGAGACCCCTTATCTCCTTATATTTTTATTTTGTGTGCTGAGATATTAGCCAGGAAAGTGCATCAGCAGAGTTTCTTTGGTTTAAAGGAGTTGGGTGTCAAAATTGGTAGGTCGGGTATTAAAAAAGTTCCTTTTTTAACATTTGCGGATGATACTTTGCTATTTGCCAAAGCTAATCCTAATTCTTCTCATCTCACAAGAGATATTCTGGATGATTATTGTAGGATGTCTGGTCAATTAGTTAATTATCATAAAATCGACTTTTCAATGTACTTCTAATGTCTCATATCAAGATTTTGTAGTTTTTAAAGATATCCTACAAAAAGGATAATGCTCTCTCATTAAGCAAATATTTAGGTTGTCCCGTGAACGAGTTGCTAAATATACTTTTGGAGAGGCAACAACTAATTCTCAAAAACAATTGTCAAAATGGTAATTCTCTTTGCTAAAGATACTTTTGGAGAGGCAACAACTAATTCTCAAAAACAATTGTCAAAATGGTAATTCTCTTTACCAAACATGTAGAACAGTCCTGATACTATCTAATTTATCTTCGAAGGCAAATTTTCAAATGCAAAGCTTCCTTCTTCCAACTACTAATATTGCTAGTCTTGATAAAATTAATAGGAATTTTTTCTGGAATAAAAATGTGAATAAATGAAGGAGATTGAGAGACAGAAGGATACCGATAAAATATTTGAGGATTTAAAAGTTTAATTTTGAGAGAAAAAAAAGCCTCTCAAATGCTTGTTATTATCTTTAATTTACTGTCAAACTTCATATTATCAATCAAAGAACAGTTTCTCTCCTTGCTTTTTCTTCTTAATATTATCAATTCATTACTATCTAGAAGTAAACTCTGGTACACCATAGTGATTTAAGACATACAAATGCAATCCTCAATTCTTGGATTGCCGGTTTATGACGCACGGGAACAATCGAACAAGATTCAATAACGTTTATGCTACTCTTGTGTACTAGAAAAACATAATTGACTAGCTTATAATTTACATCAACCCTGTGTGTTTTGAAGAAACAATGTCCCTACAAAGATGTGGCCCGCTCTATAGGACAGATACGCTACTATTTGGTTGACTGATTAATGTTCACTGAAATATACTACTAACAGAGGAGTCATCATGAACTCGCCATATGGTTTCACCCAAAAGGTTTGCCGTCGAAAGAACAGTCAACTGACGGAAAAAGTTATGTTCTGCTACTGGAAGTGTGTTTGTAATGATCACTTCCTGGAAGCAACCACTAGACAATCTCTCAATTGCCGGTGGACTGCAAGATATACATTGATCGGTCAGGTTAGTAAAACTGGTAATATACATAAATAAGTGCATTAAAAAGGAACCAAGAGATACTAGTTATATCAAGAGAACAAGAAAGAAAAAACATTAGAAACAAGAAAATAAAAATGAATCCTTCAACTGATAGAAAGTCCTATTAAGCCATAGTTCGAAAATACTGTTTTGGTCACGGTTGCGGTAACGGTCATAGTGATGTAACAGGGATGATGATTGATGTGGTTGTCATACCGCTAAATATCGGCTTAAATCATGAATTATCCCTAAAACCCGCCTAAAATGCGGTATTTTTACACCTTTACAATGCGGGTAATATCGGTTCGGTAGATTTGAAAACCTTTACGACACGTGTGATACGATACGATGCCGGCCTTATTTTGACACCATGTACTAAGCTCATATAGTTCCCCTCCCCCCCTTTTTTTGTCAGATTCATACATATCCTTTAGTACTCAATTACGAGTCTTAAGATTATAACTAAAGCAAAAAGGAGTTCTGAAAGGAACTCAGGAGGGAAAAAATAGAAAAGCAATCTAGTGCACCTCTTCACATTATAATCCAAATCCAATCAGATACAGTTCCTACAAGCCATGTAGAAATACCAAGATTCACCAACATCTGATTATTTCATTGTCACAAAACAAAACCTTGAGAATCAGCAGCTAACAATGATATCTTGATTCGGTAGTCTCAAAGAGAGCTACAAGGACAAGAAACTTGACTGCTTCCAAGTATTAACTAGTAAAAGTAAACAGAAAATATTGATAAAATTTTTTACCTGAAAACAGCATGAGTGCAACATGCATAGACTTCTCTAGCCCCCTCTTCATGCAGCAGCTCTGCACCTTTTGTAATAGTGCCTGCAGTCAAATTTTTCATTACTCATTGTATTCTTACCTAATCAATATCTTCAGATCTAATCAAAGGAAACAGTGATATCAGTAACATATGTAGACCCTATATCAAATAAAGGCTGTCACATTTACAAGATAGTTTTTCGAAATTGCAATGCATTTTTGTTAAGCAGCCACACCATAGACGTAAGCCAAGACAAGATATGGCTAGAACAGAAACAAAGCCAATTGGCCTTAAAAACAGAGTTCCAAAACAGGACCTCCATATTGATGATATCTATAAGCCCTTATTCTTAATAGTCTCATCTGCAGGCCCAAAGCCTTTCAATAACTAGTGCTAACATTTCTTGAGACGTGATGTTCGCCATTGGAAATCAACACAATACACCAACTTTCACATTGACCAATAGCTCGAATAAAGCACTGAGCCAACACATCATGTACAATAATCAACGGTAGAGAAAGCCTACTGATGGAACCCATTATCACAAGATCAGCTACACAGATGACTGTTAATATAGGTGATAAATATTATAAGTACATGGAGATAAAAGTGGACATGGAAACAATTTCCTATAAGTTGGAGAATCTCAGTAGGAGATGAACATTGAAAACCAATGAGCACTTCATGAGCTTCAAGAAACAATAGATCACAGCTGTCTAGAACCAGTTACTCGCTCTTACTAGTTCAAATGACACCAAAAGGACCAAAAGGGAGCAGGAAAAAAGAGAACAAAATCAGGGTCATATCCAAGTAGCTGAATAACCTCAAAAGATGTAGAAGCTAAGGATAACCACGCTAAGATGCGCCTATTTCATTTTGGAGTGCTAGGAAGACTAAAAAAACTCTGACGAGATCAGAGATATTTGAGTTTATTGCAGTTTGACGTTGTCAAGGATGGCACAAGACACATAGAAGTTTTTTTACATGTGACAATGATAACCGCTCTACACTGTGAAAGAAGAATTAGGTATTTCATGAGGAAAGGCAGCAGCAATAGATTATGTTATATCTAAATAATGTGCTGACCATCTGAAGCAAATTAGGATGTCAAGCCAAAGGCAATTGGCATTGAAACGGTTAAATTATAAGAACTCACTTAGAAGAGAGGGTGGGGGTGGGGGGTCAAATTTCTAATCAAATTCTAAAAGGATTACTATTGCAATGGATACAAGATAACATAGGCCCCTTGAAATCTACCATTCCTTTGTTAAACTATAATTTATATTTTCAACAATGCTCAACAGCCCCAGATTTGCAAAAACAATAGCTTATCACACAGCAAACTTGTCAAGAGAGTACAAAATAGTGTTGATCAATTTATACCACTTGCAACTGTAAATAAATCAGTACACATTGCTAGTGTATCCTATTAGAAAACCCAACTCACCAGCAGTGTCTATCATGTCATCCACCATCACAGCAACTTTTCCTCTCACATCACCAATAAGGTTCATCACCTGCCCAAAAGAAAACAGGTTATTGTGCCATGAGTTACTTTCTCTGTCAGTAAGTATTTAACATATGTGTGTAGTAAAACCATGATATGTTTATTTATAACAAAAGAGATCACAATATCTTGTAGTTTACACAAGAGGGGGCAGATATATCTACGCATATCTCAACTCAAGAAGGCAGAAAATGTGTAATATAAAAATGATTTAATCACCAAAAACATAGGGAAACCGGGAAAGGTGATAGTTGTTTGTCCTCATCCAATATCATATTACATAACTTGTAAGTAACAAGATTAAAGCACACTATTAATACTAATTAGTATGGGGAACTCAGGTCCTCAAGCTTCCAGAAAGAATATAAGCAATACAATAAAGACAAAGCCAAAATCATGATTTATCAACATGCCAGATCATCAATTTCCTAGCAATTTTTCAAAAGAAAAAATTACCTCAGCAACATTATGTGCATTTCGTCTTTTATCCACAATGGCTAAAGGTGCATCAGACAACTTTTTGGCGAAGGCACGAGCTCTCGCAACTCCTCCAACATCAGGGGAGACTACGACTAAGTCACTTGATGCAATACCCTTGCTAGCTAAATAATCAAGTATCACAGGCTGCATACAGATCAATGGAGCATCAAAAAATGCATATGTTCAGCTCTATATGCCACCAACAAGGATGAACATCAATCATTACCTGACAATATACATGATCCACAGGAATATCAAAGTATCCCATTGATTGCCCAGAGTGGAGATCACATGCTAGTACCCTGTTAGCACCTGCCTCTGTAATAAGATTCGCTACTAGTTTGGCAGCAATTGATTCACGTCCCTGAGTCTGAATAAACACATAGAACTCAGATGGTAAGGTCTTCTACATTCAATTAATTGAAATATCCAGCGGTGAAATGACAAGAAGAGAGTTAGAACTTAGAAGCCTAAAAGGATGTGAATAGGAATTCTAAGAAACATTGCAAGACTAATGGAATGACAAACTTGACATCAGTCTTATTAACCTGCTTATACAGTTATACCCTGCATGACACATCAAAAGCGAGGCACAAGCAAACTACGATCACAGACCTCACTCATTTCAGTTTCACATCTCAAGAAAAGCAACAAGAATGCTAATAATTAAACTAACCGAGTGCATCATGGACAAATCAAAATTCACTTGCCTTCCTATCTGCTCTGGCATACCCAAAGTACGGGATCACTGCAGTGATGTTTTTGGCTGATGCTCTACGACAAGCATCTATCATGACTAAAAGCTCCATAAGATTTTCGTTAGCCGGAGGGCATGTTGGTTGAATAATAAATACATCACATCCTCTAACACTCTCCTGCAGCTGCACATAAATCTCACCATCTGCAAACCGTTTTATATTCACTTTTCCCAGCTCCAATCCCATGTACCAAGCAATTTCCTGCCACATCAAGCATAAACAAGGGAAAACTCATAAGGTTCTGAAACTACACAAATCAACTATAGGAATGATTGACATTAACATAAGCAAATTTAACACTGCTGCAACCAACATATATATGGTGAGAGGGGAGAAAGGCAATATGACACTTGAACTAACCTTGGCCAGCGCCGGATTTGCCAAACCAGAAAATAGTTTCAACCTTGTACTACTCCTGTTTACAGAATTCTCCAGGCGTTTTGAGTGCAAAAATTTCGGCAGAGATTGCTCATCAAGGACTGGGACAGATGGCCGTCCATTAACCAACTTCAATGGTTCACCACCATTACATTTCTACAAGATAATACAGGGAAGCATTATAACTTTACAACATATCAAAAAAAAGGCGCCATTCTGATAGCAAGACTTCCTAAGTCTAAACAACAAGTTAATGTGACACATCACTGTGAGGTGTTTTAAAGGACTACTAAAACCCTCATCCCCTTCAAACTAAAAGGAAAGATGTATATATTGTACCGAGAAATTTCAGGTCACACTCTCCTCAATATACTAAAGTAGATTTCATGTTTGTGTTTAAGCCTTTGTTTCATTCCAATCTCCTATGGCAATTTTAATACTTATGTACTAACATAAGGTCCTCTGATAATCGTATGTACATCACTTGCAAAAAAAAATAAAAATTGATCAGTTAGACGCAAAGAAGTTAGATTGGACAATGAGTCACAATTCTTCACTTTCTTAGTTATTCTTTGTAATAGTTAGATCATATACACCACCTGTTAAAACTTGTGAAAGGCAAGTAAAATAAAGTTTGTTTAATCAATTATTACACAATTCTTTTCTTAAAAAAAATACCCCACTAATGTCACACAAAAAAAAGGAAAAATTGACCAGAATAATCCAAACTATCACCGTTCCACTCAAAATAATTCCAACTATAGGTTATTCTAGAATGATCCAAACTATTAGGAGTACTCTCTCAAAATAATCTAAACTTTTAATTATCCTATATATAATAGACCCAAAAAGGATCGTTGAAAGCAAGAAAAAAAAAGTTTGGATTATTCTAGAATAAACCAAAGTTGGGATTATTTTGAGCAGACCGGTCATAGTTGGGATTATTTATGTCCATTTTGCCAACAAAAAATACTTAGATACAAAAAGACAACTCCAGCAAAAGCATGAACCACACTTTCGACATGAATCAATTACTATAATAATATTTATTATGATATGATTCATATATCAGTGTAAAACACATTCAACCCTCTCTCATAGTTAGATCATTACCACGCCACCAATTTTTTTAAAAAAAGGTTTCTTTAAAACAAAAAATTAACTCCAGAAAAGACAAGCATGAAGCACACCTTGGACATAAATCAATTAAACTTATCGTTTTTGTTGCTGCTAACGACATATAAATTACTTTATGAATCATATAATTTAGAAGTTTAAACCTAAAAACATACATTACACCAATATAACATTTAATTATCAAAACAAAAAAAAACGATGATCGAATATCAAAATAACACAACACAATAAATAGCATGCAGTTCAATCCAATCGCAACAACAAAAAATTCAATCCTCAAACTCCTCTGTTTCCGGAGTTCACAATTCAGACATTCAACAAATCGCAACCAAAAAAAACACAAAAAACTTCAAAAATAAGACAAAAAATAATGGAAAAAATTGGAAGTAAACTTACAACAGGAAAAGGACGAAGAAGGCGAGAAAGAGAGCGAGGAGGAGGCGAAATACTGAAGGAAGAGGAAGACGAAGAGGAGGAAGAAGAAGACAGAGAGCGAAGTGCAAGAGACGCCATTAATGGAGATTAAAAACACGGGACAAAAATGAGATAGGGTTAGGGTTGGAGTTAAGCGAGGTTTGACATTGAGATAGAGAGAGAGAGAATGTGGGAGAAGAGAAGAGGAGAGAGAATGTGGGAATTTGTATGGCGGTAGCACTTTTGCTATTGCTTGTTTGGCTTTCTGCGGAGAGTCGGGGTGCCTAAAAACTTTCTTCGGATTTCGAATTTATATTGCAAGTTGCCACCCTTTTCTTGTCTTTGCTGACTGCTGAGAGCCTGAGATTGAGAGGGAGGACTAATTATTTTATAGTCCTACGGAAGTAGGAGTGATATTAAAATATACGATAGGTTTGGAATCAAATAAGATAGAAAAGGAAATTATAGCAAAACAAATCACAATAGCTTTTTTTTTTCTTTTATCCTTGTATTATTGATTTTTCTATATGGTACTATTCATAGTTTTTAATCTCATATGATATCGAGCATCAGGTGATAGTATATTAGTATTGACATTACGTTCGACTACTGGTAAGGAGGAGGGATTCTCAATTTCCCCCCTTCCTTAAAGGGACTTCATCTTACTTTTAAAAAAATCTCATGTGATATCAAGCAGTTATTTATATTCCTATGTGGTACATTTCTAATAATTATACAGATTTTCACCACTTTTATTGTCTGTCAGCTACATTGTTACAATCCCCCCCTCACTACTGATACCAAACATACTCATAATTCTCCTTTTAGCATCTATTTAATTCTCGGTCGTTATTGTAAAATTTGACGAAAATAGTAATGAATGTCAATTGATTACAAAGAATAGGCCTAATGGAGTGGTTGGTGGCAAATTGGCAATAGTGACACCTAAGACTCTAGGATGGTGGGCCGGTGGCTCATAAATTGTTAGGGTTGTGAGAGGTACTATAATTATTTGAGATGGTACCACATAAAATATCATAATGATTTAAAATATCTCGATGATATTAAATGATATGGATTACCTTTGAAACTACATTTACGTTGAGTTTTTAATGAACCCAAATATACATTTTATTTTCTTAGTTCTTGCTAACTAGTACTTTGTCACTTGCCCAAGACTACTACCTCTTATTTCCCCTATTCTCTAGTAGCTAACTCACATTTCTCAAACCAAAAAGTTGTAGAGTTATTGTCTAAATCGTCTCTATCATCTTGCCATTTTTTAAAATAAAATAATAAAATTCTTTCAATTTTAATGACTTGTACTTCCTCCGTTTCATTTTAAACGCAGTAACAAATGAATATTTTATATCTTACAAATAATATTCCTTTGTTGCGTTTAAAACGAAACGGATGAATTACTAACAGTTTTAAGTTTTTTCACATATTGTATTTCGCTCTTACTTGGTTACTCCCCATATTTGGCGTGGATTTTTTTGGACCTTCAAGTGGGGTTCGTACTTGTGATCTCCAAGTCACAAAATGAGTTCCTCACCATCTCCACCAAGCAAGTTTGGTTATATTTGGCGTGGAAATGTCTTTAACGCAAACATGTTCGAACAAAGTACATGTAGGAATACTAATAGAGTAATAGGAGTACCTGTTTAGTGTTGAGTCGTGTAACAGTGACTCAGGTGTTTTTATAGCTTATACTTTCCTTGACTCAGCGTTATAATCAAAAAGAAAAAAAGAAGAAAAAAAAAGAAATGAAAACACAACGCTCCTTTTTAATAGGAGGAGATTTGTTTTTTCCATTAAAAGTGCGCTTTTTGAAGAGACACGAAATTGGGCGAGAAATTATGGGCAACACACGTACACTCTAGTTTCCGCACTTGGACTTGTTAGTGGGCCTGCTGGTACTGGAAATTAGAATTTATTCGGTAGTGGGCCCTCCTTCTATGTAGTTCTTTTTTCAAGGTTTACCAAATAGTATCAAGTAGTCAAGTACTACTAGAAGGGAATGACTCAATGACAAAGCAATGTACATCTCCAATTTCTCTTACAAAATGCATCCCACGCAATCAAAGAAATGAGTTCTTCATACTTATCTAAATGTTCACTACATAATAGATTTTGGTATAGATAAGCATCAATAGATAGATAAATGTAAATTTCACCTATCCTAATTCTCGGTTATATGATAATAATAGCTGCTAAGTTAGCTAAAACTAGCTTTTTAAGCACGTGATGCGAGCGACGACAATTTTTTCATCGTGATATTTCGTAATATCGAGTAGTTAGTTTTACATGTACGCAATACATACGCAGCGACAACTCATTATAATAGTTTAAGTTGACAGTTTTTTCAATAAAGGTTATGTTTTGTTTAACTTATTAGAAGTTATTTTCAGCAAAAATAAGTTCAAATCAGCTCAGTTAGGTTCACATAAGCAAAAATAACACTATATGTACGCGATGCATGTAAAAGTATATTAATATTAAAATCAAAGAGTGTTACAAAACTAACTTAAGTGTGTAATATTTATGTTGAATATTGATGAGCGTTATAACTTTTTATTTGCATTGCTCAAGTGTAAAGAGTAATTTTTTCCAAAAAGGACTATGTCAAGGTGGGACATGTTAATATTATATTTGGTAGATAATTCAACAACTCTCCTTCTAAACAATTATCTACGTTATGTTTTCTATTTATTCAAACTACATATATTTTATAGGCGCATTTTTTGAGTAGTGGTTCAATTTATTTTCACTGGATAATTGAGGTTTTTAGGCATAATATGGTGAGTAGTGCTTCGATAAAAAAAATTATAAATTGATATTATCTGATGATGTATGTTTATCTCTTTAATTATTTATTATCCCAACTGATTGTCAGCCCCAAAAAAAGTAAATAAAAGTGAATATTCTCTAAAGTTTCTTATTTTTTTTATGGTTTGTTAATGCATGTTATTTGAAATTTCTATTGCAAGTGAGAGTTTAGATAATAATAATCTCTATAAATCTTTGCTTTTATAATTGTTTGAAAATTAATTTTAGTCATCAATTTATATTTTCAATTGTGAGTTTCCTCTATTTTCACATTTTTATGTAATTCTTCTGGTATTGTATAACTTTCCTTATTACTCATATTTGTAAATGAGGAAAAAAATTAAGAAAATCTTTTATTTAATATTTTGTGAGAATAAGAGTATATCAGTCTTTTCAAGAAGGGACACCACAACTCCTATCTTGGCTTGTATAATACTACTAGTCTTCTATGCATGCGATGCGTGCACTGATTCTTTGGATCTGTACTTAATAAATTTATTCAAAATATAATTATAGAAGTGTGATTTATAATTATTGTTATACAAACTATTGTAATTTATAAAGTGTTTAGAAATTAAGATAGTGTTATAGTCAAATTAAATTTGTAATTTTTGTATTGAGTAACCATTTTTCTCATTATGTCAAGTTACTTTGTTAATGCTTATGTAGTTTATTATTGAAATTTTGACCCATTTTTAAATTAGGAAAGGATATAATTATACAAAATCTAAATATTCAATTAAGTATACATTTAGCTAAGGATAAAAAAAACATTTCATTGGGGGACACCATGGCTCCCCCTTGACTTATATACTAGATAGATGAAAAATCTCCTATAAAATGAAAAGGTAAAATAAGAAGTCCTAAATCAAAGCAAGTGAGATGTTTAATTTGATATAATCAATTGCATGAGTTGTTTAATTAATTGCATGATTAGTCCTAAAAATATTATTTTAAAAAAGGATAAAAATCAAAATAAATTTAACTCCTTATATTCAAAATAACATCTCAATTTAAGTTATTTTTTTTGAAGGAGAAATTTCATTAATTGAAGGCCAAACGACATCTACAATAGATATTAAAGAAAAAAAAGATACAATCAAACAAGGTTAAATCAAATTCGTCTTCGAAAAAACTACAATGAACCAGATCGAGCAATACAGCGCATCCCTCTTGTATATTTGCTGAATCAAACAGCTATTGATGAAGAAGTCTACCATTCTGAGATAGTTTGGGAAGAACAATCTTGATCGAGCCATGTTTACCGCATCCGAGATTCCAATACCTTCATGTTGAGTCTCGAACTTCAACCAATGAGAACAATTTCTCATACCTAAAAACAAAAAAATCATACTCACAACTCCCATAGGGGAGAAAGAGATCTCCACAGCAGAGAGTACTAAAAAAATCCCATAAAGAGATACTAATTTATTCAACAAAAATAAAAGAGGAAGAGGGGCTTACCATGGATGAAAACATCCATGGCAGTCCTTTAACTGATGAAGAAAGGTTAAGGGAGGCTAGGGTTTAGAGAGAAAAAGAGAGAAAGGGGGAAGGACATCTCAATTTAAGTTAATTGTGACTCTTATATACTCCCTCTATTTTTTTTATCGTTCTCACCTAAAATCTTGACACTATTCATGCTTAAAGAGAATATTCTCAATTTTTTTCAATTTATAAGAAAAAAATATAGTCATGTGGGATCTTGTTTGATTCGTCTCAATTAGTACATTATTAATATTCAATCATTATAATTTTTACTAATATATATTAAAAGATATTTACATTCGAAGATGTGCATTGGAAGATGGGTACAAAAATTTGAGAAAGATAAAAAAAAAAAGAGGAAATATTACTTTATCTCTTTACATATATAACATTTTTAATTATATGAAATCATATCACTTAATATAATTAAGTAACAAACATAAGTCTAATACTTGTTTTCAATAAATATAAAAATTATCACCAACTTAAACCTTGTCTTATCAATAAGTGCTTAGTAGTGAAACACATTAAATTAGATGGTTTGAAAGTAATTCCTCTTGCCAATAATAATGATTTAGGCCATGTTCAGTTCGATCACCTTATTTTTGCTTATTTCAGATCTAATCAGATCAGAAAAAATAAGTTCAGATCAGATCAATTCAGATCATATCATGTTTATATTTAAAAACTCATTATTACTATTAAATATCTTTCATTACATATTAAAAAATTATAATAATTGAATATTAATAAAGTACTCATTGAGACGAATCAAACAAGACTCCACATGACTATATTTTTTCTTATATATTGAGAAAAATCAAAGAGATTCTCTCTAATTGTGAATAGTGTCAAGATTCTAAGTGAGAAAGATAAAAAAATACAAAGGTATTACTATTTACTAGTATATTTGTTCAAAAGATTTATTGTTGTTGTGTACTTATTAATTATTAATATTGTAATTATTATTAATCTTGTTGTTATCATTATTGTAAGTTATTTTGTTGTTACTAAATAATAGAAAATTAAAAACCGCGTGTTAAGAACATAAGATTGACGCAAAAATAAGAAATATATAAAATATGATAGCTCAAATCCATGACAATCAAACTACTAAGTTCGGATTACATTTCAAAATAACCTAAGTGTGAGATACAAATTATAAAATTAGATTCGTATACCTCTTCCTCGAATTCCAAATCTCTCTAGCTATTTGAAGTTGCACGCTATTTATTTCTTTTTGTGCAAGTCATAGTTGTTTGTATATCTTATTTTATTTTATATGAAAAAAAGAGTTGAGTCTGCGACTTCTCAAGTGTGAAACATTTTTTTAAGGGAAAGTGTAAACATTGTATAAGTGCTCTTATAAATTAATGACTTGGTATAATATATAATTATATTATAATATAATTTTTTTTCTTATAATAATGAATAATATTATATTATATAATAAAATGTGTAAAAGTTGTAATAGAAATAAAATGATAATAATAGTAATACTATAAATAAGATCTTATAATGTATTGCATAATAATGAATTACAAAGTAATAATATAATAGTAATAATATATCTTATAAAAGATAAGATCTTGTAAATCAGATCAGATCAGATCAGTTCAGATCAGAGAAGATCAGAAAAAATAAGTTCAGATCAGATCAGATAAGTTCAGATCAGAAAATTTTAGGTGAACTAAACATAGCCTTAATAGTGAGAGCATTTTGAGATAATCGAACGATATCTGGTTATTTGAGTTAGATTGTGTCATAATAATAAATACTAGTATTTGGGCCCGGGCGTTGCACCGGGTTGGTACTGTTCTCCGAACATGATATACATTTTTTTCCAATCCCATTAAAATATAAGAAGGAAAACTCAATATTTAAAAGGTACAGATATATTAATATGGACACAAAGCATGATTAAAAGTTGGTTGAAATGGTAATTGTTAGGGGTGAGTAGAAATTTCGGGTACCCAGACCCAGTCCCAGATTCGGTTTGGACCCGGGGCTAGTTGGACTGGGTCCAAAAAATGAACCCGGTTGCATCTGGTTTCAATTATGGGTAGAATTTTATCGGACTCGATACATGGTGGGTACCCGATTTGACCGATTTCGACTCTGGGTACCCGGTTGGAGCGGGTTTGGGTCCGGGTACCCGATACTTAGAATTGGTTTTTTATTCATATACTCATATAGAATTGGTAATAGGATAATAGTTGTTAAGTAAAAAGTTATTACTTAGTAGGCCTTTAGGCCCATTTAATTTTGTTTTTAAATTTTAGCCAATCTTAGTATGTTGTTAAACTTACAATTGGGTACCCAGTTCTGGACCTGGTACCCACCGGTTCTGGGTTTGGGTCCAAAAAGTTAGACCCGGTTGAACCAGTTCCAATTCCAGATTTTTAATACCCACTTGGTCCGGATCTATGAAATTCTACTGGGTACCCGGTTGTGCTCACCCCTTGTAATTGTGTCATGTATAATATCAAGAGGTTATGGGTTCAAATCTTGTTGCAAGTTACTTTTACTTTTGTTAATTGACATGATTTATATACACGTTGGACAATTCTAATTAATGGAGTAATAGAGGTGCCACGTGACATGTATACATTGTATACGCCTTTTAATATATTGTATAGATTATACAATTTCGTTAAAGTTATAAGGGTTTTCATACAAGACTAACACCGAATGGTTAGTAGCAAATGCCAAATAGCAATGCATAAACTTTTATTTATATGGATTGATTAATTCTACAACTCTATCCTTTTAAGGTATTGTTTGGTTGTATATAGGATCGAAGTCATACTTTCTAGGAAGTTATTTTTTCCATGTATTTGAAATTTCTAGGAAGTGTAAAATTGTGTTTGGTTGATAATGGGAAGTAGAACTTCCTATGGGAAGCTCTACTTACCTAGGGGGAGCTAGGTAAGTAACTTCCTCCATTTTGGAGGAAGTAGAACTTCCTAGGAAGTGCAAATTTCCATAGTTTTGCCAACCAAACAACTTCATATACTTATACTTCCTAGGAATTTGCACTTCCCATGATTTGTTTTGTCAACCAAACAAGGCCTAAAACTCTGACGAGATCAAAAGTTGCTAGAGAACTTTATATTAGAGTTAACTACCCAATAAGGACCTAAACTATGAGAATTTTTTCTAACAAGGACCTCAACAATTTTTTTGATCTACTAAGGACCTCAAATTAACCATGGTTACATTTTCCATCCAATAGGTTACATTTTCCATCCAATTTTATTAACTTTGTTTATTTTTTGTTTAAAAAATTAAAAAGACCCACCAACTCAATTAATCTTTATCGCTCTCCATCTTCCTCCTAATTTGACGTTACCTCTTTTTTCATAAAACTATGAGTATTTTTGTCAAATTAGTACTTTAAGATACATTCAACTTTTGTCTTCATTCTGGAAAGTTACAATTGTTCACGTCTATCGGGAAGCCAACCGGGTTGCGGATTACCTCTCAAAGATTGGGCACCATCTCCAAAATCCATCTCAATTAGTTGATGTTCAGTCCGATATGTTTTTCAATTATTTAGTTACTTTAGATAGTTTAAGGTATACTCTTGAAAGAAGAGTTCCCTAAACTTTACTTGTATCTTTTCCAAAAAAAAAAAAAGATAAAATTTTGAAAAATACTGTTATACCAGTATCACCATTTTTTTAAAATGCCCACATTGCGAGAGGATACATTTTAAAATTTGCACTATCAATGGAAAAAATTAGGCTAAAGAGGAAAAGAATTTTAACTTTTAGGATAAATTTTGGATTTGTAAAGATGGTGGATGAGAGCTACGACCTACACAAACATGATATATTTTAAGAGAGAGACAAAGGGTTGGACGGTTGTGTAGGGTCTGATTAGTAATTACCAAATGATATTTTAAAATATAACTTCTCGCAGTAATTACCAAAGGGTAAAGAATTGAGAGAGATATAATTATCGATTCTTTAGAGTTATTATGAGAGAATTACTCTAAGAATATATAAGATGTAAATAGAGGTGAATATATAACATTAGCTAAAGGGCTTATATGGTCAATGAAGATTTATTAAATACTTATGAGTAGTCCAAATTTTAAGAAATACTCATATGATTAAAGAAATTTTTTGAAAATACACACATGTGATAATTTTTTAAAATATGTTCATGTGATTAAATAATGTATCTTAAAGTACCAATTTGATAAAAATACTCATAGTTTTATGGAAAAAAAGTTAAAGTCAAATTAAGAGGAATATGGAAAGAGATAAAGAATAATTGAGTTGGTGGGGCCATTTCAATTTTTTAAAACAAAAAGAAAACAAAGTTAATAATATTGGATGGAAAATGTAACCATAGTAGATATGAGGTCCTTAGTAGATCAAAAAAATTGTTGAGGTCCTTGTTGGAAAAAACTCTCATACTTTAGGTCCTTACTAGGTAGTTAACTCCTTTCTATTAAGATCATGACTCACGTCTCTTCATCTTTTTCTATTTTTACGTGTCATCATTATGAGAACAATAATGATGACGTTAGCTTTGCAAATTACAAATAATAAGAAAAGTTCAACCTTTTTGTATCGTTTAAATTTATACTTCCTTCTATCAAAGGGGAGCTTGTCTTGGCAACCAACCGTTTGAGTCTCTTAGGGGACTCAAATGGGGGTAATTTGGTCATTTTATGCGTTGGAAGATTTCACGCGCGTGTGGCTGACATTTGCTTGGTACCAATGCTAGGTTATAATGGTACCATTCTCCGAAAATATTGATACCTTGGTACCAGTCCTGATAACAATTTGATACCAATGTCAGGTTATAATGGTACCATTGTATTTTATTTTGGGTGTTTGAGTATTTTTTGGACTCAAACCGTTGGTTACCAAGCCTTTCTCATCAAAGGGCATGTTCTCCCCAGCTTATTTTCAGTTCAGTTCAGTTCAGCTCTAACAAGTTCAGTTCAGTTCAGTTCAGTTCACCTCCAATCAATTCAGTTCAGTTCAGATCAGTTTAGTTCAGTTCAGCTCCATTCTTTTATAACCATTTTGTTAAATATTATTATTATGTTGGTATAATTTATTTTACTAACTATATTATTCTTTTATTATTCTTATTCTTATTATTATTATTATTATTATTATTATTATTATCATTGTTATTATTATTATTATTATTATTATTATTATCATTGTTATTATTATTATTTAAATATATATCATTAATATTAAGTATTATTATTTATGTTGTTTCTATATATTATTTTTTTATTATAGCTTTACTCATTATTATTACTATTATTATTAGGAGGAACATGGTTTAGGTCAAAGCACAAATAAACCCACTTTTTTTAGCCCATAAACCAATCAAATCGCGTCAAGACGGTTTATGATGTAATTTTCGCGGTCCAACCCAATCATTATTTTTATTACTAAATATTTTTATATTATTAAATTTAAATATTAAAATAGTAATATTAATTTACTTCTTAGATATTATTGTTATTATATATCATCGTCAAGTATTAATATATTAATACAAATAATTTAATTAATTATTATTAATTATCATTATTGTCATTAATTATTATTATTATTATTATTATTAATTTATGATTATTAATTTATGATTATTAATATTATTTATTTATAACTATCATTTAAAAATATCCAAAATACTATTATTATTATTCGTTATTATTACTTATCATTATAATTATTATTTAATATTCATATTATTATTGTTTAAAATATTATTTATATATTTATTACATTCAGTTTAATTTAATTTAATTTAATTTAATTCAATTCAATTCAATTCAATTCAATTCAGTTCAGTTCAGTTCAGTTCAGCTTATTTCAGCTCCAATAAGTTCAGTTCAGCTCCAATAAGTTCAATTCAGTTCAGCTATTTTATGCCAAAGAGAACAGGCCTAAAATAGTTGTACCATTTGACATTTGGTCACTATTTATCAACTAACTTTGACGAATTTTCTCTTACCATTATATAAGAAGAAACATATTTAAGTGGGATATTGTTAGATTTGTCTTAATACAAAAATTTTAAATATTAACTTTTTATTTATATATGCAATTAGAGATATTAACGTTAAAAAAGTGTCTTCTCAAACGTGTAAAAACAACCTGTGCAACTATTTTGAAACCAAAAAATTATAAAACATGATCCAAGTGGCAAACAACTAAGGATTAATTTGAAGAAACGGCAAAAAAATTGCTATTAAGAGCATGTACAATGGTTGGTGTCTCTCCAACTAGCTCTCCACACTCTCTCTCCTATTCTCTCTCTTCAAGCTACTCTCAAGAGTCATGTTTAAAAACACCCAACAATAATAAAACCCTTTAAAGAGCTCTCCATTCAACTTTTCATTATTTTGTGGTCCCCATGTCAATAAATGAACCTCATTTCATATTATGATCAAAGTTATATAAATTAAGTTATTCATGTAAATTAAATATAATTACAAATTAATCTTTTTCATAATTTAAGCAAAGTACAATTTTTAAAAAACAATATAATTATGAGTGCTAATATTTAATTTTCATAAATTTGGCATGGAATGAAGAATTAACCTACAACATGAAAAACTAATTTTTAAATATCCAATATTAGGCTCATTTTATAGATAAAGGAAAATTATACTTGTTGGCATAATAATTATTACCATCTTTTTTTATAATTTTTATAGAAAAGATCATTAAATGGTTGCATGAAGAAAAAAGAATTGAAGTAATTACAATAAAAAGTGGGTCTCACACATTGGAGAGCCATCTCTCCATCAACCCAAATGGTATCTCCCCCAAGAGCCCTTTGGCAAAGTGTCTCCATGGAGAGACACCCAAGACACACCCAAGAGCCCCATTGTTGGGTAAGAGGTGGCTCTCCATTTTCTCTCTCCTTGGAGAGTTAGTTGGAGAGCTAGTTGGAGAGCCCCATTGTACATACTATTTGAGGTAGACCAAAATGGTATAATGGTATAATGGTATATTAGCACTAGAGTGGTTAATAGTTGGCAATCTTGGCATGAAACGGAAACACAACGTGAATCAAACATGAAAAATAGGTTAGTTTCCAACTTTTTAAACACGTGTTTATAAACGGGTGAACAAGTATTGTACCATTTAATAAATAGATTGGAATACTGTGTCGAGTTAATACCGAGGCTTTTTGACACAATTATAT
Organism: Beta vulgaris subsp. vulgaris; assembly: GCF_026745355.1. NCBI lineage: Eukaryota > Viridiplantae > Streptophyta > Magnoliopsida > Caryophyllales > Amaranthaceae > Beta > Beta vulgaris. The sequence goes on from NC_079206.1 coordinate 15,134,508, forward strand.
CTAGAGGTGTCAATTCAGTTCAACATTTCAGTTATGGTTATAACCAAACAGTTCAGTTGATATCAATTCAGTTTGTATCAGTTGAAATAATTAACAGTTCAGTTTAACAAACTTTTCAGTTCAGTTTAATTCAGTTTTTTTCCTTTCCATTTTCAGTTCAGTTCAGTTGCAGTTTAAATCAGTTTTGACCAAACAGTTAAACCAACCAACGGTTGAATCCATAGCATGCAGTTAAAATTTGTTGAGGTTATTTTCAGTTTCGTTTCGGTTTATTTCAGTTATTAACGAAAACCACATAACTTCGACGATAATCGCATTGGTTCGGGTAGAAGTTAATCACACTCTTGTATTTGTTCGGGAAAAATTGAGCTTCATGCCGATTTTGGCCAAATGTTTTTTCGGGTCCGGTTAAAAATTAATTCAACAAATAAGTGTTGTCGACACTTCCACAATTGCCTCAAAAAAACAGTTGTACTTTATAAAAACGTGAATGAAAGTGACATCGGTAAAAATCAACTTTATTACTAATATATATGATTTGGGGTAAGACAGATTTATGTAAGTCGGTATTCAAACTTTTAGTTGTATGCAAATCATACCATATTTGGTTTAAAAAGGACGTCTCATATCAATATAAATTATTATAAACTTTCTCAAAAGACGAGTGTACGTTTTAAAAAAGTTGATTATATTAATGTCTTACTCTTAGTGTATTAGTTCAATGGATTAATATATCTATATTAATTAGTCATTAAGCTCTATGCATTTGAAAATTGAAAGCCTATAATCGACGTAAAATAAGTTGATTATGGATTAGCTCAAGGTATCTATGTGAATCGATAAGTGAAATCAAGATAACAATACTCCATATAAGTTAATCGTTAACGAGTTATATTCAATTTGAAACTCATGTATCTTAGCCAAACTAAAAGAAATTACAATTGATATTAGATCAGATGAATATATCAACGTAAGTCGATAAAGTAATTGAAACTCAAACCGTTCACTTAACTTGAAACATGTTATTGGAATGAGTGTATCAATGTAAGTCGATAAACTAATTCAAGATAATAACAGTACTCTACTTAAGTTAATTATCTTTAAGTTGAGTTCATTTTGGAACCGAAAGCATCTAATTCAGTTGCAACAAATGTAGAATGATGTAACTCAGTAGATTGGTTAATATAACAGTACTCCATTTAAGTTAATCTTCTATAGTTAAATTCATACTGAAACTCAAAACATCTATTTAAACAGTACCCTAAGTTTTTTTTCAAGATAATAATACTATTCTACTTAAATTAATCATCTTTAAGGTGAATTCATTTCGGAACCGAAAGCATCAATTCAGTTGCAACAGATGTAGAATAGTATAACTCAATAGATTGGTTCAATATAACAATGCTTCATTTAATCGTCTCTAAGTTAAATTCATATCGAAACTCAAAACATCTAATTTGAATTGAAACAAGTTAATATTGGATTAGATCGATGTATCGATGTAAGTCGATTAGCTAATTCAAGATGGCGTAAGTTCGTTTAAGATAATGGATATTGGATAATATCAACAAATGTATCAATGTAAGTTAATTAATTAACTTAATAGAAGATAACAATACTCTATCTAAGGTAATCGTCTTTAAGTTAAGTTCATTTCGAAACCCAAATCATCTAATTGAATTGAAAAAGTAGTTAATTATTGTTACTATGTCGTAGTAAACCTTATTGCTTATTAGTAAGATACTGAATGAAAAGCAAAAATTCGTATATGTAGTATACTATAAGCTAAGGTTTAGCACTGATTAAGGCTTGTTATAACGTATATAAGTTCACTTAACTGAATACAATCAAATTATAGCTGAGTAATAATAAATAATTGTATAAGTAAGGTTATAAGAAATCTACCTTAATAGAAGAAATAACCGTAGATTAATATAAGCTTATAACAAAACTTAAGTATTAATGAAGACCTATACAATAGTAGTAGTAGGTTAACTGTTATTGTGTTACGTCTTACATGTTAGTATTAAATTAATCCCTAATCACCGCATCATATAACATGTTCACATATTTCTAATTTATAAATTTAGAATAATAATTTATTAAAAATCAATAATGCTAATTTAATTTTGAAAGTTTATAATTTCTATTAAGTTATAATAACATTACTATTTTTTAAAGTTACTAAACTAATAATATTAGAATTAGAAATTTACAATACTCAAATCAAAATAATATCAAAATACAATACTAGTTTATTAGTAGTTTAGGCCATTGATTTTAGAAAGATGAAAATCCAACCATTGATTAAGTTAGCAATCCATGTAATTGGACATTCTCAATTCTCATTGGTCAAAAAAGAATATCATGGATTATGAATTAAGACCATTGATTTGAAAAAGATCAAAATCCAACCATTGAATCTCCCTATCCCTAAACCCTCCCTCTTTTGTCTTTTCTCTCATACTCGTTCCTCACAAACTCATACTCTTTCCTCTCTTCCTCCTTTGACTGTCACCAAACCCCATAACACAAGCTTCCTCATCTCTTCTTCTCTTCTGCATCCATTTTAATTTCAATTTCTCTCGTCTGTGTAAGTGTAGCTGCTCATTTCCAACCAATTTTACCTTGGTATATCTCTCTCTCTCTTCTCCCTTCTATTGATTTTGTTATTCTTTTCTTTGCAACAAATGGGTGATTCTTAATTTGTCAACTTACTTAACTCATCTCATCTCTTTCATTTTATTAAAGATGCAATTTTTCTCATTAAAGTTTCAATTTTTATGTTCAAGTTTATGTTTTTCATCTAACAAGATATTGGGTTTAGCTTCTTTTCAACTTAGGAGTCTTCCTTTTTCTCTATTTATTTTGTTCATTTGGGAAACCATTGTTGTCTTGTACACAGATCTTTGAAGATGGATCGAAAAGAAAGAGTGAGTTCACTTTTTTGATGTTGCCACTGATCTTCCATTTTGGACTTGATTTTGGTGGTGAAGATTTGATATTTTACACTATAATTTTATCACATCCACTTTCTCAATTGCTCTAGAAGATATTTGCTGCGTTTTTATCACATCCATTTTTCGAGTTTTTACACTATAATTTTCACTGATAATAGCAGCACTTTTAATTCTTCTTTGATATGCAACTCACTTTTTCTCTCTCTTGTGGGTTTTCTTGTTCAACAATCTGTGCTTTTTTTTCTGCCCAGATTTGATGTTCGTGTTTTTGGAGTTGATGTTTTACTTGTTGGCTTTGTCGATTTTTCTTTTCATTTTCTATATCTGATTTGCTTGCTTTTCCATTTTCATTTTTTGTTTTAATTTTCTTATCTGAATGTTAGTTTTTTCATTTTGGTGCAACTGAAAATAATATCATTTCGTTTTTCTTATATCTGATTTTTTGTTTATTTTTATGGCATTTGTCCTAGTCTAGGGTTTATTTTTCAGATCTAGTATTTTCTTTTAAATTTTCAGTTCTGAAATTCTTTTTTTTTCGTTTTCAGATCCGGATTTGCTTCTTCTCGAAGCCTTCTTCCTATTCAAGCTCATTGGAAACGTCGACAGTCATCGTCTGCCTAGTTTATTTCTCATTGTTCTAGATTCAGTTTGGTTTTACATTTTTTTTTTGTACTTATGCAAAAATGTAATTTATTTGTATCTATTTTACATATATTTTTCTCTCATTCAAAATCGAATAGTGGTTTGTAATACATTTTTGATAGTAACACTAATAAATTATGTGCAGAATCAAACATAAGTGTTATTGACATTGTTAAACTAATAAATTCTATATAAATTTGTAACTTTATATTTTTTTAAATTTGTAACTTTATATTTTTTTAATAAAATAATCGTGATTTGCGTCGGATGTTGGACATAGCACTACTACATTAAAAGGCAAAGGCAACGCATCAAAATCGTTGCGATAGGGTTAAAAGTCGTTGCAATAGGCCTACTGCAGCGGTTTTGTATCGTCGCATTTGTAGGCGTTGCAATAGACCTGATGCAACGACATTTAGAGCTGTTGCAACGGCTAAAAGTGTCGTTGCCTTAGATCACCTATCTTATGCGACGACTTTGTTAGTGGTTGGTTTAAATATATTGTGCAACCTTATGGGCTAATGCAACGCCTACTGTTGAAGCTAGTGCAACGGGTTTAAGCTGGTGCAACGAATTTGTGTTTTTTTTTTCATTTTTGTTGAGGTATTGCAACGATTATTACTGTAAGCTATTAAACAACTATAATTATTGGAGCCCTCTATACTAGTAATAACAAAATAAATGCCAAAATTCATTGTCACGCCTTTATTACAATTTGCCAAACTAATTAAATTAAGAGTATACATGACAAATCCTTATAACATATATGAAAATCTACTTAATACCCAAATACATATTTGTTTTTACCACATAATACATCTAAGTACATATACATCACTTTCCTTCTAACCACCAAGTAACACATCATTATAATATAGCTAGCTAAATTCAGCCAACAGTATGTACAGTGAGACGTCTACATTTGAACTCCTCCGTTTGGTTCATTATTCACCTAAAAATTCAAACATTGTAATAGTTAGTAAACACCATCAACAAAGTCGAGCCTTCACAATTCGTACCTATATTAGATTTTATCCAAGAAATGACAACACAATAAATCAATGATATTCATATTAAGCTTGCGTAAGAAAAAGAAGTAAAAACGACAAAATCAATCCAAGCTAAAGGATTGGCATCCCTTCATTTGTAGATAGCATATTTTCATCTAGCAAGTAGTGAACAGGGGAAAGAGAAACTAACACGCATAAAACACCTCTTTTGTAGCTCCAAGCAGTTGATTCAAAAATCCAATTACTAGCATTTGGTCTCATGTGATGGATTAAGAGCTGGCTAGATAGTGCACTGCTGTGTTATTAACGGTTGAATGGAGTGACATACTACCTATAACACAATGGTTAAGATCCAACATGATATCTCAATGGCCTCACCAAACCATTCTTGGAACATGATCCTGCATAACATCACAAGACCTCATTTTACTGATTATAGAGATTAAAATTCCTCTAACTTATGCTGAAGACTGACTTCAGATCAGACTACATAATCAACAAACATCACAAAAGCGCCTATATAATGTTTGTACATCAAATGAGTAGGTTAATATCTCAATTCTCATTACTTTTCTATGTTAGACCAATTATGCAAGAACAATATGCAGATACTAGTTTAGTCTTCACGCACATCATTTAACAACTATGGGTTGAAAATATGATAGCTTTGTAGAAATAAAAAAGCACATGATACTTACTGATTAAGGTGGGCATTACCAATACGTGGTGCTTTGGCATTTAAGACCTTGCTTACTTTTTAACAGTAAAATGTTGCTTATTGATTAAAAAAATATATATATTAGCACATAGAGTTCTAGTCTAAGACTAAACCAAATTAGTTGTATTCTTTAAAAGAAAGTGACATTTTTCATCAATTTATTACTAGTTTTTTTTCCCTCACTATGAGTCCTTCTCTGATTAGGCATATAAGACCATGAAACCCCCTCCCTCCCCAAAGAAAAAAGTAAAAATAAATAAAAATATTCTAATCTTTGTTGTCTCGAAATGAAAGAGTAGCAAGTGCATTGGTAGCTTTCCAATGTAGATGCAAATCGTGAGTAGTATAATCTGTTCTTAAACCCATAACAACGCTTGTCTTATTCTTTCCGTCAACTTTCTATTACTTTAATTTCATTCAACAACTATTCTTAAATCCATGTCAAAGTCAACCCTGGAGTTCTTATTCAGACTATTGCTTTTTATGAAAAAGTTATATATGTATCTGCAAACCAAGATATTGGATCCTTTAATGTGAGCATAAGTTGATCAAGGACTAAAGTAGTTGTGTGAAATACTGTAATGAGATCATAATGCCTTGGTTTGTTGGGGAAAGAAAACAGAGAAGTAAACATTCCATCCTTTTGGTATGAATTTCAGTTTCAAAGAAAAAATTATTTAGAACAGAGCTGAAGTGATTTTAATTGAGTTTCTGCTTCATTTGTTCAATTCTAAAGTTTGAGAAATCCCTTTTCTATTGGTAATATGTAAGTACATATGTTTTTAATCTCTATAATCAGTAAAATAAGACTAAGATATAGTAGTAAATAGTACCTCACGATCTGACCATTTTTATTCACATAACTCCTCATAGATATTGGTTGAGATAATGGTTGCTTCAATCCCTCTTTTACCACCTGAAACCATACAAAAAACTGTCATGATTTATATAATTTAAGAAAGAATGATTCAGATGACTAAGAGGAACAAATTGTACTTAACTGAAACCATTTTTCTCTTCTTGTAAGCTAGGTTTTCTTACATATTATTATTCTACACTGGAATACCCATAACCTAGGGAATTTGTTGGTGCTTTAGAGCCATTAAAAGTTGGAGTTAAAGCCTCTAAAGATTCAGGTATATTGCTAGAAAAATTGTAGCTTCTATTAGACCTCTTATAGATTAGTTCAGCTTTAGTCTTATTTTCTTACACCATAATATCTTATTTTGTTAGTATTTCAAGATACACCATAACTGGTGCCTTACTTCCCCATATCCTTTTGTATCAGATGGTAGCTTCAATGGAGGTGATAATGCATTGTAAGGTTCTCTAAGTGTCTTGCTTGTTTTATTAACTATTAAGCATTTCTTTTAAAACGAAACAAAAAATGTTTAATAGTCAATAATACAATTAGATGATTCAGATTTTAAGGCATGCATACTTTGGTATTCTCCATGTATGTGGTCTGGCCGTCTGGGTATAGTTCCTGTCTCCATTGTAGATGGAATTAGATTCACGTTTATTAGGAAAATTGATTTAACCTTTTACAACTCATTTAGTATAATACTTTTACATTTTGACAAATAGAGTATTACTCTTCAGATAGAGATAGTAATTGCTAATAAATATAGAATGCTTATACAATCAAAACACTTAATCAACACCAAATATTTTTTTTTAGAGGAAGATACATGTTATCGCTAGTGGAAAATCTAATTATATGTGATTTCCAAGTTCATGTACATGGCTAGTTTCAACATGAAACAACCTTAAACAAATACTTTTAAAAGCTTAGTGTATTATCCCCTTGCCTTTGCAGGGCTTATAGGATGGTCTCCTTATAGAAAATTGTTAGTTTCTCTTAGATAGAGATAGAAACCAAAAGAAATACCTATCCACATGATTAATTGCTCCATCTATTTGAATGCATCCCCCAATTGTAACTCTAGTGTGTTTCAACAAGTCTGCAATAGCATTCACCTGGAAAAATCGCAACATGTTCCTTTTTCCATTATGACTATCCTATAACTTGAGTTAGATTACACTATAAAATATTCTAGAGTAGTACATATGTAACATAAATAAACCAACCATTTTTTCCAAATTATGATAAGCATATAATCATTTTCAATAATCCGTCCAAATACAAACACAATAACACAACTTCATTACATGAAACTTGTCACTTGCAATCTTTTTGTCACAATTGCTCCAAATTCAACTCTTTGACAAATTTATCTGTGTAAAACATGCTTCAGGTCGGAAAGAATTCATCAAAAAAATGAACTACAGGAACTTTATCATATAATATTTCGGAAACCCACTAAAGCATATAGTCATCACCAACAATGCAACAAATCTTTTAAGTTCACAATATATAATGTATTCGATTTTAACTCATATCTGCAGGGATGGTTAGCCATTGTTACATGCTGCTCCGATTACAAAAAAATATGAATTTACAAGCAATGGCTAATAATTTTGAAACCCTAATTTCACCTAAAAAAAAACTCATAATAATGACAATTGAAATAAAGGGTACCTGGTGCAGCTAATTACAAAAATAATGAAGCAGCTTCAAATCCCTAATTTCTCCTTTTGTTGTCTATATTTGTCTTCATGTGTCTCGCTCCATTTGAACTCGAATTTATAGATTTAAATAATTAGCCAATAAGCATATTTTGGTTGAATTGTGGAACCAAAATTTCGTAGAAAACTCAATAATTTTGTTGATGAATATCTGCAGCAGAGCCGCTGGTGAGATAACTTCTTATGAGCAGTTTATGGAGCACTTAGATAAAAAGGGATCTATGGTTTGGCGATGTGTGTGGCGTTTGAAATTTCATAAACAAAAAGTGGGAAATTAATAGATCTAATTCTTTGCGCGCTTAAGTTTTCTTCAATGACTGTTGCACTAGCTATACTAACTATTTTTAACCGTTGCATTATCTCAATCTAATGCAACGACTATAATTGAGCCGTTGCAATAGCCTAATTCATTAAGTAGTCAGCAATGGGATGTTGCAATAGACCCCTCTATTGCAACGGTATTTAAAGAACCGTTGCACTAGCTACCTTCAAACCATTGCCTTTGATCGAAAATGTAGTAGTGTAGTCCGACGAAAAGGTTATTGTCCGACACCCTTTGTGCTGTTGCTGGTGGGCTCAAGGTGTCATGTGCGTCGCTAATAGAGCGACAAACCTAGCGTCGAAAGATAATTTATCTCCCAATTTTGAGCGTTGAAAATTAAAGCATGGACGACGCTTTATTTTGACGCTCAACTATATTAAAGGCTGACACAGTGTGAGTTCATTTTCTGTGTTTCTATGTGAATTGGAGGTACTATCATGAATTCGGCTAATATGTGAATTCGGTTCGTGTACAATTAAAAACCAGTTTAAAAAAGTTCAGTTTGAATCAGTTTCAGTTCAGTTTAGTTTCAGTTTCAGTTTGAATCAGTTCAGTTAATTCAGTTAAATATTCAGTTCAGTTCAGTTCAGTTGATCGATCAACTTTTCAGTTTTTCGCAGTTATTTTCAGTTACAGTTTGTTTCAGTTCAGTTGCAGTTCAGTTCTGGTTTTTCATTTACAGTTTATTTCAGTTTCAGTTTAGCATTTTTTAGTTGATTTCAGTTACAGTTACTCCCAGTTCAGTTTAATTCAGTTTAAATTTCAGTTTGTTCAGTTCAACCAGCAGTTCATTAACCAAACTGACAGCTCTAGATACAAACACAAAATAGACAAGATATAACTTATTTGAGAGCTCTAATAATCAACACAAGTTTATTTGGTCAATATCGTATTATCAATTTATATAGCAAGTCATGATATGCCGAATAAACTACCAACAGGATCAAAATTGTTCGTTAAGGACAAGTAAAGGCCAAAGGGCAACAACTTTTCGACCGGATGTTTTATGACGGTTGGATCGCTGTTCATGTAACAAGTTATTGGACAAAGCCCAACAACTATAATTGTGTAAGATCCCTCGCTCGTTAATCCCCAATATGAGTTATCAGTTTGTTTTAAGTAAAATTAGTGCATATCTCAAACAATGCTCCAAATTTATATTTTGAATAATACTTCTATATTTTAAGTTTATATTTTATTTTAGATTAATTTGTTATAAATCTATATGTTCCAAATTATATATAATACGTGGAGTAAAAAAACATATCTAATAGTTGGTTGAGATTATAAGCATTCTACTATACAACTTATTGGTCGCATGTTTAAATCTTACAACCCCGTGGCAACATATACTTTACGTTAAGATATAATCCAAGAAAAGAAGGCTAAAGATAGTTAACTTTGTCTCAACAAGTTCCCTCTAGGTTTTTTCTTTCCTTGGGAGGGTTTGTTCTAGAGTTTTGCTAGTCGAGCCCTTGTTTGAAGGCTATCGTCTCGATTGTGATCGAGGCTGGTAGACAATATGGCTTCCTCATCTCGTAATCCAAGTGATGAAGAGGATAATTACGTGAAAAAACCCTATCTTTTAAGATGCAGAAGATAGATGGAAAGAGCGATGTAAGGGAGGAGGATAAAGTAATGGTGAGGAGGATGCTCTAGCATGGGTGGAAGATGGAGAGGAGGATGAGGAGGCGAGGGTGGAGTTAAGAGTGGTAGGAAAGATATGGACAAACCGGAATGTGAACACAAACGCCTTTATGGCGACTATAAAAAATGTATGGCAGCCTAATCATGGCATCGATATTAGTAATATTGGAAAAAACACTTTTGTGTTCCAATTTTACCACTGGAGGGATAAGCAAAGAGTGATGGAAGGACAACCATGGCATTTCGATAACCATGCCATCCTTCTTGGAGACATTGACTGGAATGTGAAACCCTCTGATATGTACTTATATGAGTTGCCGATATGAGTGCGGGTGTATAATCTCCCTGTTAAGGGAAGACTTAACTATGCTAATATGGAAGCCACTGGAAACAAAATTAGCTCCTTCATTAAACTGGAAAATTCAGGATTAATGGGGATTGATAAGTCAATTAGGATGAGAGTGAAAGTAGATGTTCGTAAAGCCCTATTAGCGAAAGTGAAGGTTAAGATGCGGGGAGGAGTTGACGAGTACTTCGATGTTAAATATGAGAGGCCAGCCCTGTTATGTATCTTTTGTGGCAAAATTTGGTCACGGTATTAAAGACTGTGAAGAGTGCAAGGACAATGAAGATCCACTGCCTGGTTATGGCAGTTGGATTAAAGTGTCACCATGGAAGAGAAGTGTGATGGATTAAGCAAAATGGGGGGGGGGGTGATCAAGTAAAGGGTTAGTTGTGCTAAAACTCTATTCATAACTAAACCCAAGGGAAGAAAAGAAGAAACCCCGAAGATTCACGTGGAAGAGGTGGTGCATAAACTTAATGGGTGTGCGATCAAAGACTAAATTGGAGGTCATAACCATGAAGGTATGCAGATCATGGACAATGGCCAGCAACAAGATTCCACAATAGTAAATGTCCAACAACCTGGGAGTCCTATATATGTGGAAAATTATGTAATGCCTCCTCCTAGTAAAACAAATAAGGAAAAGGAGGAAGGTGTACCTGACGCAGTAAAGAAAAAAGGATGGAAGCGAGTATGAAGACATGCTAAGGAAGGGAAGAATAAGCAGGAGCAGGTGACTAGTTTGTGCAGAAAAAATAGAGAAGAAACAGGAGTAGGTGATGCAATTATTGAAGTGGAAAATGGATGTGCTAACAAAAAGAGAGGAGTAGATGTGTCTCAAACTCAACAACAAGATTTTTGTTTCATTCATGGATGTGGCGGGCCCCACACAATGGGCCTTTAGTGGCCAATGAAGAACATCTTGTCTTGGAACTGCCGAGGATTCGAGAATCCTAAGGTAGAGAATGTGTTGCGCCGCATAGTAGTACATGAAAATCCCAATGTAATCTTCTTGCAAGAGAATAAACTTCACCTAACTGAGGTGGAAAGAATTAGAATGAAACTGAAATTTTCTGGGTGTTTGGGTGTTGGATATGAAGGGATTGGAAGAAAAAGACGTGGTGGGAATGGCTTACTATGAAAAAATGATTGGAGTATAACTCCAAACTCCTTATCTCTAAACCACATTGACGTAATGATAAACACTGAAGAGCAGAATGAATGGCGTTTTACAGGTTTTATGGCTTCCCAAAAGAAGCTAACAAATATAGAACCAGAGAGTTGATGAAAAATCTATACAATAATGAGAGTGGGTCGTAGATTTGTGGAGGAGACCTCAATCTTATGCTATGATCGTCGAAAAAACAGGGTGATGGAGATTTCAAATATGAAGAAGTTGCTATTTTGAGAGAAGCTATGGATTATTGTAAACTGGAAGATTAGTGTTTTATTGGGCATCCATTTACATGGACAAACAATAGAGGAGGTATGGAGAACATCCATGAGAGGCTTGACAGATTTATGGCGAATTCAACTTGGAAGGAGCCTTACATGGGTTTTGTCACTCATTTAGAGGAAATCGGATCATCTCCCGCTTGTTCTTTGTGTGAAAACTCGCATAGGTATTATGGAGAAAAAAAAGAGCAAAATTGTAACACCCCAACTTTCATACATCCTTATTAAGTTAACTAATCAAGATTAGCAGCAGAAAACTTGAACTTAGTCGGTGTGTTACCCCCGTACTTTCCACTAAGGGAACATACAAGGCAACATTTAACATTAACTTATAGAGACATTACTTAGATTTGTCACTCTTTAAAGAAACACTTTAATAGTAGATTAATATTCTCTAGAAATTTCGGCAAAGTCTCCTTTGTAAATTGGACAACCCAAATGGGAAAAATGCTTGAGAAACCTGTTACAAATAAAACATTCCTAAATCCTTAACTCAACGCTTCCGCGGAGTACATCTTAAGTGAAACAGGAGCAATATTTGCTCATCCAACACTAGAAATAAAATTAACTCATTAATTATTATCTGATACAAAGTGGGACGTCCTCGCCTCAAAAGAAACATAAAATCAACATAGTTGAACTCTTAGCACATGACTGCTTCTACCTTTGAAGTGGTGCTTCATAATTCCTACCTGAAACCATTGTAACACTGCCACCCACCAAGTGACAGGCCACAGTAGTGAGAAAACAAAACATTTGACACATATCAGCACAACGCTGAGTACTAACCCATAAAACATTCTTAAGACATGCTTTGGTGTCTACGACTCTCATCTAATCATCATCATGTTCACATCGTTCATAACCATATTACAACAACATAGCAACATTAACCTCGATGCACAACTTACTCCACTTTATTCTTTCATTCATTCATCTTTTACTTGTTACAACTTCTACACTTTAACCAAGCTTAGCATGGACGAATCACGTAACTATCTTTAATCCTTTCTATAAGTATTTAGTACATTTCACTATGATGCTTTCATATATCGACTCCTTATCGGGAATTTAAGATAACATGATAATGTTCTGCGACTTTGTTGCTTTGATGTTTTGCTAATAACTCATAACAATACATATAACTTACTACAATCAATACAGTACCTCATATTGTAGCTTAATTATGTCCCAATTCTAAATAACAAGAGAGAACATGTGTTTAACATAAGGGAGGGTATCATAAACCATACATTGTATTGGTAATTGTTTGAAAATACTATCAGAAAACGTCATCATTGAATAGTCTACTGACAAGGAACATTTGCGTGACCATAGTTCATTGGTAAGTACAGGTTTTGGACATAGCATTAACATTCTCATATGACCATTTTGGTCCGTGTTCATTCGTATATCACATAATTCCTCCACCTGTAACTTACCCATTTGCCAGTTCAGTTCATAAATGCCAAGCCAGCAAAACTATCCACTTTTACAAACTTGCACATATTCATATCTCCGAACAACACCCATAAATCATAATAGATCCATAATTCTTATAACCATATTTCATAAACATGACTATTCATAACATTCTTGAGCATTCATCGAGTCATAGCATCACATAGTCATATCATTACAAAGTCATATTCACATATTCGAAGTCATCATTTCAGATAACATATACGAGCATGCATAATTGCTAGACATGAAGGTTACACATAACATATATCATTCTTAAACATATACTTTGAGAATCACCCATGATGTCATTGATCGCAATCATTATATGCATAAGTCATCACATATCTTTCACCTCATACATCGATAACATAGTGTGTGAAATTGTAACACATAATTGCATTCATAATCACATTTTCGTAACATTAGAGTCATCATATATACTTCATAGTATCATATCATATAAGAAGCATCACAATATTTCATATCATATCATAAGCTTTATCCTTATCTTTCCATCTTACTTATTTACATTGGTAACTTGGCAAGTATCACATATCACATATCACATATAGGGACGTCTCCTTAAACACATACAGAAAGGCGGCCACACATAGTTCACACTTTCGGTGCCCGCATATTATCAGAAAGGAGGCCACATTATAGGTGACACTTTCGGTGCCCACATACTTGCCAAGAACCATCTTTCACTTTACTTTATCATGTTTCGTTCCTTATACATATCATAATTACATTAAATCATTGTAATCATAATCATGAAACATTATTAACATCATAGTGTCATCATACTCATATTTTCATAACATCATGATCATCATACCACATAGCCTGAAAATCATTTGATAAACATCATTTACATAGCAACTATTTCATATCAGAGTCATACTTCCTATACTTGCCGTTCGTTTTAAAATGATCATAACGTATACATTTGCACAATTCGGATATCTATAAGAATATCTCATAAATTTAAATACTTTCAGAATCATAGCAAAAGCATAACAAAAGCATAGTTGTCTTTTCATACTTCATATCGTTTAAGAGTCATTTATACTTTCAAATTGTTTCAAAATTAAAAGGTATACAGTGGCATATTTGGAAACATGAACATTTATCATAGTAAACATTTCATACGCGCCATTCATAAGAACAAGAGTCATCTTTTCACACGTTATGTTCACTTATGAAACGAAAGACATGTTTATTTCATATTCCTTCATATCCATATAACAAGCTTATTAAAGATGTAGTTCACATAACTAGGGATGACAACGGGCGGGATTTGGGTCCGGTGAGCCATCACCCGGTTAGATTGACTCCCATCCATCCATCAGTCACCCGCTTTACTCATCACTCGAAATCCATCCATCCATCACAACCGGGTGATTCGGGTGATTAACGGGTGAAAAATCTAAATATCAAATTTAGATTATAACTATTAAAAAAATAATGTACTCAATTTCCACCAACACTTTCAGAAAGCATAAATAAATAGGCCGATGTTTTTAGCATAAAGAAAAGGTGACATTGCACCATACAAGTTTTAAGAAGTTGTCTTCACAATAATAAAGTCTCGACAACAATACTTCAACAATACGAGTTTCAAAAATACGAGTTTGAGCATTAAAAATTAAACGGATGGATAATGGGTCGGGTGCTTAACCGGGTGGTGGATCGGGTGATGGGTGAGAAATGGTCACCCGGATCCGTCACCCGGTTCACCCATCACCCGGTCTTCATCTGTTTATTACGGTTTTTCACCCTTTTATTTAAACAGGATGGAGCGGGTTACTGGATATCCACTGGATATTGCCATCCCTACACATAACTGACTATCGTCATTAAACATAATTCAAACTCTAAATAATCTTCAGATTAGTCCAGTGATACACTTAGCTTTCAAAATTACTAAAATATAAGGATAACCTGACATAGTTAATAAATATACCTTAAGTGTAACATAATGCCAAGTTGTTCACGGTCAATTATCTTATCTCAATTCCGACATAGCATGAACATCACTTAAAGACATATACATGGCTTCTTTAGAAAGAGTCGCAACTTGAATGCAAATTTTCTTAGCTTAACTTGTGTGATTGAATACTTTAGATCATCTTAAAAATTAAGTAAATCAAATTATAAGCCCAACATTATGTTTAACTTAATAAATTAAACTAACATAAAATAATAAAGCACTAAATCAGCACTAATTAACTCCATTAGCCCAACTATTATTAGGTAGCTCAACTAACATTATGAAAAATCAGTTTCCAGCCCAAGTAATGTACATTTAACAATTGAATTGAGTTGGTTTAACAAATGTAAATCAGATTCTAGGCCCAACTTAGATTAATTAATAAAAGGTAGTAATTGGGCTTGCATTATAACACTTTATCAGAATTTAGAGGGAAGAATAAAAAAGAAAGGGGTGTAGTACCTCTGCTCACTTGTAGCAGGGACGAAAAACACACGACAAAGACCCCGGCGAGCGACGCATGCGACAACACGGGAGGTCGGTGGCGAAAACCGCGCAGCTTCAGCGTCGACCTTCGGAACTCCGACAGCGGCGGAAGCAGGAGCAGGAGCAGTAACAGCGACGAAGAGGCAACGCACGAGAGAGAGGAGAACATCGGCGGTGTCGTCGGTGGAGCAACAACGCAGCAGACCAACAACAACAGCGAAAAAACATCTACAACACCTCCACAACAAAGCGCGAGTAGGGACGAAAGGAAGCTCCGGCGAGGTGACGCGGGTGAGCGGAAACACGGGGGGTTCGCGTTTAGTGGAGCTGTAGGGGTGCAGCGCGGTTTCCGGCAGCCCCGGTGGTCGAAGGAAAGCATCGGTAGAGGGTGGCTAGGGCTGTGCACCGGAGGTGGTGCACAAATGGTGGTGGGGGTGGTGCCGAGAGAAATGGGGAAACTTTGTAATTTTGTTTGTGATTTTCAAGCTCATATTCAATGGGTTTTTGTAGCTGAATTTTTGGGGAACAAAATGGAGGTGGAATGAAGGGGATTGGTGGTTCATTCACCTTGGGGAGCAAGGGAGAGACAAGGAGGAGAGAGGAAGAAGAAGGGTTATGGGGTGGTCGGTTGTGAGAGAGCTGTACATAAGCTTCTATTCCTATTTCTTTTGGTGTCAAATTTGGATCCTTTTTAAAAGTGTTCGGTTTTGCTAAATTTTTGAAACCCAAAACATTAACATTAAGCTTTGAATAAAAATTAGTAACTCAAAATCATGTAATAATATACAAGATTTTCTTATTAATTCCATAAATATATTATAAAATCATTTATCATAATGAACATCATTTTTCGTAATACTAATGTAAATATATTTATTTTAGAAAACACTCTTAATCATAATCTTTTCGGAAATATCAAGCTAATAAAAATAATTAGTAGCTAATTAAGTTCATCCCCCTTGTTTTCATTGATGGAACTCTGACTGCTAAATTAGACAAAATCGAGGTGGAAAGAATGAGTGAGGGTTGGTTAAATGCTGTTGTGGTTTATGTAGTTGGACAAAATCCCACTCTGAATGCTATATCCCAATATGTTAAGTCTCAGTGGCAAACCCAGGAAGAGCCACAAGTGTTTAAGCATGATGAAGGCTTCTTTATTGTTAGAATGAAGTCTCGAGAGGAAAGGGATAATATTTTGTTTTCAGGGCCTCACTTGTTTTTTGGTAAAGCTATGAT
This sequence comes from Beta vulgaris subsp. vulgaris, assembly GCF_026745355.1. Lineage (NCBI taxonomy): Eukaryota > Viridiplantae > Streptophyta > Magnoliopsida > Caryophyllales > Amaranthaceae > Beta > Beta vulgaris. The sequence continues at coordinate 15,151,376 of NC_079206.1, forward strand.
AGTTAAGCAATGGAGTGCTAGTTTTAATTTTCATGAGGAAGTATTGAAGGTAATTCCTATCTGGGTAAAGATGCCTAATCTACCTTTGAATTGTTGGGGAGAAGACTCTTTGAGCAGGATAGGAAGTGTACTAGGTGTCCCACTTTATGCGGATGAATGTACCAGTCAAGGTTTGAGAATTTCTTATGCTAGACTGTTGATTAAGATGGATGTTACTCAAGAAATACCTAAAGTGGTGGCAGTTGAAGACCCTGATGGTGTTGTATTCAAACAAAAACTAGAGTATGATTGGGTTCCTACATTTTGTAAAAAATGTCAGGTAGTGGGTCATAATTGTGGAGGAAAAAATGTTGTTACTAGTAGAGTTGTTCAAAGGTGGATTCTTAAGAAGGTCTTGCCTGTTGAAAAGATAGTTGTTCAGCTTCCTCCCACAATTGAAGCATATGCAGAACAAATAGTGGAGGAAAGGGTGCAAGATCAGACAGTGGAGGTTAATGAGATATCAGTAGAGCCTATTGTTACTCCTATTAATACCCCTGTTAACACTCCAGCTGCAGATGAAGGAGAATGGAGACTGGTTACAAGAAAGACAAAAGACAAAGGAAAACAGGTGTATAATCAGAGTGGAATGCAGCTGCATTTTGGGTCAGGTTTACCTGGGAGCTGTCCTAGGGGTGCTAGGGGATCTAATCCCTATTTGTCATAATGAAGGTTACAACATGGAATGTGAGGGGTATGAATGACCCCATCAAAGTGAAGGAAGTTAAAAATTTTCTGCACTCCCACAAAATTTCATTATGTGCCCTTTTTGAAACTATAGTAAGATATCAAAATAGTGTGAAAATACAAAAAAAGTTTGGTAATAGGTGGAGTTGGGTTAATAACTACACTTATTCACCAAGGGGGAGAATTTGGGTTGGTTGGATAAATAATGATGTTAAGATTGTTGTTCAGCTTGCTACTGAGTAAGTTATTGCTATGGAGGTTCAGAACAGTTATGGGGTGACCCTATTTAAGATGGCTGCTGTTTATGGTCTCCATACAATTGCAGATAGAAAGGTGCTATGGGAGGATCTGTATAACTTTGTGTCATTGTGTCAAGAGCCTTGTATTTTGATAGGGGATTCTAATGCTATTTATAATGCCCAAGATAGATTGAATGGTAATGATGTAAGTGAAGCTGAGACTGTGTATCTAAGGAATTTTGTCTTGAATGCTCAGTTGATGGAAGCTCCTACTACTGGTTTATTTTACTCTGGGAATAATAAGAGTATAGGCCCTGACAGAATATCAAGTAGGATTGACAAAGGTTTTGTCAATGTTGCCTGGATTAACCATTACTCTAATGTGGTTATAGATTACCATGCTGCTGGGATTTCAGATCACTCTCCATTGATATTTAATGTTGCTAAGCATCAAGATGAAGGTGGTAGACCTTTCAAGTTTTTAAACTTTCTTGCTGATCAACAAGGTTATATTGAAGTGGTGAAGGAGGCCTGGGGTTCAGCTCATAGCAGATTTAAAATGAAAAATATTTGGGTGAAGCTTCAAGCAGTAAAAAAAGCTTTGAAAGGTTTTCATTCAAAAAAAAATTCTAAAGCTCACCGTCAGTTGGAGGAACTTAGAAGGAAATTAGCTGCTGTTCAAGCTTTGCCGGAGGTGATACAGTCTAGTGACTTGCAAGAGGAAGAAAAGAGATTGATTGCTCAGCTGAGGAAGTGGTCTAGTATTGATGAAAGCATACTGCAGCAGAAAGCAAGAATCAAGTGGCTGTCACTGGGTGATTCTAATTCCAAGTTCTTTTTCACTGCAATAAAAGTGAGAAAAGCTAGGAATAAAATTGTGACTCTACATAATGACAGAGGAGAACAGTTGACAGAAACTTCTGAGATTTAGAATGAAATTTGCAATTTTTACAAGAGTTTGCTGGGCACAAGTTCAAATCAGCTGGAGGCAATAGATTTGAATATAGTGAGAGCTGGGGCTAAACTAAGTGCTACTGCTTGTGAGCAACTAGTGCAACCTATCACTATACAGGAGATAGACCAAGCTCTGGCTGCTATTGATGATGCAAAGGCACCAGGGTTGGATGGTTTTAACTCAGTTTTCTTCAAGAATAGATTTGATTAAACATGAGGTATATGCAGGTATAATGGAGTTTTTTGATAATGGTTTCATGCATAAGCCTGTAAATTGTACTGCTGTAACAATGATCCCTAAAATTGATGATGCACAATATGCTAGAGACTATAGGCCCATTGCTTGTTGCTCTACTCTATACAAAATAATTTCTAAAATTCTGACAAAGAGATTGCAAGCTGTGATTACAAAGGTGGTTGATAGTGCACAAACAGGATTCATTCCTGAGAGAAACATTGGTGATAATATTCTCTTAGCTACTGAACTTATAAGAGGATACAGTAGAAGACATATCTCTCCTAGGTGTGTGATAAAAGTTGATATTAGGAAAGCATATGACTCTGTTGAATGGGTTTTTTGTGAAAGTATGCTCAAAGAATTAGGCTTTCCTAGTATTTTTATTGGGTGGATATGGCCTGTGTGAAGACAGTTTCTTATTCCATTTTACTGAATGGTGTGCCTTCTGTCCCTTTTGATGCAAAGAAAGGACTAAGACAAGGAGACCCTTTGTCTCCTTTCTTATTTGCTTTGAGCATGGAGTATCTGAGTAGGTGTATGGGTGATATGTGTAATGATCCTGATTTTAATTTCCATCCCAAATGTGAGAGAAACTCATCTCATGTTTGCGGATGATCTGCTAACGCTTGCTAGAGCAGATGCAAGTTCCATCACCAAGATCATGAAAGCTTTCAATTTATTCTCAAAGGCTTCAGGTCTTCAGGCAAGTATTGAGAAAAGCTGTATTTATTTTGGGGGTGTTTGTCAGGATAAGGCAAGTCAAATGGCTGAAAATATTCAGATGCCTATTGGCACCCTGCCATTTAGGTACCTTAGAGTTCCACTTGCAGCAAAAAAACTTAACTTTTCTCAGTGCAAACCCCTCATTGACAAGATCACAGCAAGAGCTCAAGGTTGGATTGCTCACTTGCTATCATATGCTGGAAGATTACAGTTGGTGAAATCTATTCTCAGCAGATGGGTGAATGCCTATTACATCAAGAGACAAAGACTAGAAAATGTTACTGTTAGCAGTAACACTTCATGGCTTCTAAGAAAAATTCTTGAAGCTAGAGAATTGCTGGTAAGGATTGGAGGTTGGGAGGCAGTGAGTACTCAATGGAAATTCAGCATAAAGAAAGCTTATAAGCTCCTCCAAGACGATTATGACAATATGGTCTGGAAAAGGTTAATTTATAATAACCAAGCTACCCCAAAAAGTAAGTTTATTCTATGGCTAGCCATGCTAAATAGGCTAGCTACAGCTGAAAGAGTGAGCAAATGGAGTAGGGATGTGAGTCCCTTGTGCAAATTGTGTGGTAATGAGATAGAAAATGTGCAACATTTGTTTTTTAACTGCTCTTATAGTAAGACAGTCTGGTCCAAGGTCCTTAGTTTCTTGAACACCCAACCATAAATGCCTAAAATGAATTGGAGCTGGCCATCAAAAGAGCTCGCAGCACTAAGGATAGGAGTAAGTTGTTTGTTATGATGTATGAGACTTTGTATGCCATCTGGTTACAGAGAAATGCTAAGTTTTTTAGGGATTCAGATGTAAATCCTAATCAAATTGTTAGAAACATCATATTTAGAATTGCTGTTAGATGTAGTGAGAAGCAAAAGCAAATGTTAGTGATGTAAGCAACTGCTTTGGCTAATATATTTATTACTTTTCTAAAAAAAAAAAGCTGTTTGAAATAATCCAAAAAATAAGAAAAGAGCAAAAATTGCAGCGATGGAGTTGTTACCATTAATATAAGTGATTTTTCACAGCTCGGATGAGATTCTCATCCGACAATTTCGCGAACAGCTGGCTTCCAGCCTTGAAATGTGTTTCCAGCCAGTTGCTAGCTTATATCCCCTCTTCGAGTGTAACATCTCCGGAGTTGATGAGGCCATTTATACGTTCAAAAATATTGGGTCCAGAATCCTCTATTGCCGGTACCTGAGAATCTGAGATGCCTGTACCTGAGGTACCTGAGGTGCACTGCTCGAGGGTGATGCAGAGGACACAGACAAAGAGAGCTGCGAAGCTGTGCGCGTGCGCTTAGCTTTAGGTGGTCGGGGGTAGAGATCAGGGAAAGTTGCAACGTGCCCACAGTTCCCACAAGGGCCGAATGCTTCATTTAATTTGTCTATTAAAATAACTGGCTGCAAAACAAATTCCAAGAAAAGAAGAAAGTTCAGGATCAAAGACTCGAAAGTTCACTTATTCACTTATTAGATCGAAGACAAGAAAAAAAAAAGAAAAGGTGAATATGTTGGTCAGGGAGGAATGTCACTACAGCTCCCAATGTATGCAAGGAATCATGGAATGGTTATGGTGCTACTGTCAACAGAAACTGCTTCATCAGCAAGTCCAATGAGATTCAAAGGCTCTAAGTGAATCCGGAAGCATGTGATGCTTGCAGCCATTGTTGCTACTGTGGATGGTATTTGGAGGAGTAGGAATGACTCATTATGGAACAACAAAGTTCAATGTAAATTGTAAAGATAGCCTAATCTCTTTTATTAAAGATGTAAAAGGCATAATCTCTTTTATTAGAGATGTAAAAGGAGTTCAGATATCACCCGATTTGGTCCAAAAATGCATTTTTCATGTTCACACAATCCGAACAATATAATATTTTAGTATTATGTCAGGATAATAAAACTTTTAAAATCAATAATCACAAATAGCAAGCATTACATCGAGAACTAGAAGCAAGAACTTACCCTCTTAGTACACTTATTGCTCATTTGTTTGGCCCTGGTAAAGACCTCATAATCCGGAATGTTCGGACCCCTCCGCTGATTCAATCGGTTGGTGATTGCCACCCAAATAGCCCTACCATTAAAATCAATAGGGGTATCATCGAAGTTATTACCTTCAAGCCGCCTTATTTCAATCAGTATGTCCAAAATCTTATTATTAACCTCATCATCCTTCACCATGCATCAAACAATGTTTTGTTAGATATAATTTAGCAAAAGACTAAAATAAAATTTCGAAGGGAGAAGGGTGCTAATATTAATCAGCAACAATTACAAAATTTTGAAGGGAGAAGGGTGCTAATATTAATCTGCAGCAACAAAATCTGAGATAAACAAAATAAGACCAACAATTGCTTGCCCACAAAAGTTTGAACCTTAATCCATGACTTTTTGGTGTGTGATTGAGACAGTTTGTAAGCGTCTAACACATCCTCCAGATCATCCCTGACAACCAAATACAGCTCTTCGTCTCAAGGTGATCCACACCATCGCTGTGAAAAATCACTTATATTAATGGTAACAACTCCATCGCTGCAATTTTTGCTCTTTTCTTATTTTTTGGATTATTTCAAACAACTTTTTTTTTTTAGAAAAGTAATAAATATATTATTAATAAACAAAATAATATTACAATCAAAACATAACAGCAGCAATGCATACATTATTGTTAGTACAAACCTAGAAAGCCTAACCCCATGGATGAATGTTACCGCCTCCTTTTTTTTTTTTTTGGTTAAAGTGATCAAATAAATAAAAGGTACCAGTAGGTGTAAAAGGCCTACTAGCAAAAGCAAGTTAGAGTATTACAAACCCAGGTTTTGTGAGAAGTAAGGGCTAATCCCTTCAAGATAATTACTCCAATTATCAGAGTTACAATTCATAACATCGAAATTACAAGGTTTATCAAATTCCAGTAGTTCGTTACATTCCACAGCTGCACCTCGAATCCCCTTTGCAATGAGATCAGCACACTGATTCAGCCTTCTGGTCCGCCATTTAATCTGAGTCGATGCATGTTTCTGTTCTCTGCAAGTAGTATATATATTATAGAACAAATCATTGTTACAGAATAGGCCATTGGCACCTTGCACAACTACCTTGCAGTCAGAGTAAATAGTCATATGAGTCCATCCTTCTTTGTTCATCCACTGAATTGCTTGGAGTATGGCCTTAATTTCCACATGAGTAGCATCAATACCAGTACATTTCATAGCAAAACCTTTAATCCATGCCCCTGATTGTGTCTCACAATACCTGCAATGCCACTAGAGTAATTTGAGGCAAAGGCCCCATCCACTTCAATGAAGAAAGGTGGTATGTCTGATTCCACTACCCAGTTGCTATCCGGTTCAGGTTTGGATGAGGTGGATTGTTGAGGAACAGGTTCAAATGGTTAAAGATTTGTGACTTTAGAATTTTTGGGGGGAGGTTAAGATGTTCCAAAACCCAGTGACCCCATGAAAGACCAAATTCATTTAATGTTACCGCCTCCTAACCCCATGAAATGCTTCAGCTGCTGGTTTCCCATACCAGTATTGTTGCTGCCAACCTTTTGATGTTACGTGGATTCATAGTCTTGGATTTTATGTTAATTAAATGAATTTTTTGAATTTTTATTGTATTAGTAATTGAGGAATTGTTGATGTTTTCAGGTGATGAGTGATTTGGGGCTTGTTCATGGAGGTTGAGGCTTTCAGGTGATGAGTGATGTTTTCAGGTGATGAGTGATTTGGAAACTCTGTTAAAACAAAGTAAATCAATAGTAAGCCTCTTAAGAATATTACATCACACCAATGCATATAATCTCAAAATGATTTGCTAAGTTCACCTTTAATCAGCAGCAAAATACAATCATAAATTGAAGCAAATAAAGCTGAAGACAATCAGAAATTGAACCCCAAATGTCAGTTAGGATTCACAAAAGCTTGTAATTAAATCACACTTAACGAGAGTGTTTTTTCAATTTTCACAAAATCTTGTAATTAAAAGGTTTTTTTTAACTAAAAGTAAAAATAAAAAATCCAAACTAAAGTGATCAATTCTCAATTCACTAGTATCAATTCCAAAATTCAAAAGAATGAAATATGTTGTTAATTACTAGTTCAAACTTCAAAGACAGACAGAAATAGCAACAAACATTCCCAAAAATAAATAAAAATCTAGAATCATTGTGGATGACTTTTTTTTTTAAAAAAAACCCTCAATTACAAGTTAGTCACATTTAATAATGAAGAGAGAGACCTTTTGAGCTTAGTGATCAAAGAATATGGTATGCAGCAAGTTAGAGAGTGCTTTAAAACTTGGGAAACCAATGAATTGTGGATTTCAATTATGGCCAAGTACAATCGAGAAGTAGAGGTTAGGGCTAATCCAAACTTGGAATGTTTGACCTTATTACAGATTATGAATATGTGTAAGAGTATAGATTGGTGCGTTTGCGGCAACAAATGCAGGGTAAGAACGAACTCCAACTGATTCCAAAACAGCATGGTACCGTCATAATTTTTGTACTAAGATTGAATTGTGTTTCTAAATATTGCAGGAGCTATGCATGTGCCTCATACCAAAGGTACCGCAGATTACTGTGGCAGAAACTTCTCAGTCTGTGACCAATAACAGTGTGAAGCAATTTTCCGGTTCTGGAAATTCAAGAAAGCGAAGCCACGATTCACTTGTCAATGAGGGCTTAATTGCACGAGTTGCTTCAAATATGTTTCACTTGTATTTAAGCGGTCAAATTACCTATGCGCAAGCCCAGCGTAATAATGATATTTATAGTGCAATGCTAAATCATGGGCTACATGTGAATGTTGAAATGATGTGCAGGCTTGCAGAAAGTCAGGGCAGTGAGGAGCAGCTCTTATTATCTATTGAGTCTGAGAAGAAGATGTATGGGCATCTTTCGAGTGTCTAATGATCCTCAAAAAGTCTGATGGCGAATTGGTGATACACATGTAGGTGCTCATCCCCTTAAACATTCTTCTGGCTAAGTAACTTGTTTGTCCCTTCATCCTTCAAATCTTTAATAGTTTAAATTCTGTCATTAGTTCCTTTAGTTGAAAGAATTCTGTCATTTTATTTTGATTTCTGAACTCGACGGAGTAGTCTAATATGACTAAGGAGTAGGGCAGACAACAATTTCTATTTTCTTGGCTATTTTTTTATAGTAAAATGATGTTGATCGACTCTGATAAAGTGTGTCAATTCAAAAATTCATATTTGTTTGAAAAATAGGGTAGAATTATTAATTTTTTTGCTCCTGCAGGACACTATGGTAATCTCATCTATTGAAGCCTTTAAACGCGTGCGATGCAATCTATGGAGTTTGATCTACTAATATATTGTAGCATCTTTATTAGTTATGAAAATCAGACAATGATCATTGTAATACTTGTTTCTGTCTTAAATTTGGACCTCCTTCGGGACTATTGTATTAGCTATGGCATATGAACACTCCCTTATCTTATATGCTCTTAAATTTGGACCTATTTAAGCTCAATGCTTCTAATGGTGTTATATATGAACACTGATGTATTGTTATTTTAGAGGATGAATGCTTTGCGAACTTGTGCCACTTTGTCAATTAATTTATGTATACTTCTACAGGTGTCCTTTAGAAGGAAATGTAGAGGGTTTGGTTGCAAATGTGCAAGGAATCAATGGTGATTTTTTGAGTGCTGACATATACTATAATATGTACCTTTCATGCAGGGCACTGAAAGAGAGCTCGATTCAGATTAAATGGATGAAGAGAGAGCAAAATTAGGAAGTTGATGCAATTGCTAAGGCAGCAAGGAGAGCATGTATTACTTGTAATAGCTTATTAGAGTTTGGGAAACCTGTGAACTTTGATGTAACTAAGGCCACGGCCAGTATCTGTACTGAATTTATTGAAGGGTTGTGTCCCTCAAACCAGTTAACTCCTGAACCTGATTGATGTATTAGGCACGAACCCAGGTTTTGTGAGAAGTAAGGGCTAATCCCTTCAAGATAATTACTCCAATGATCAGAGTTACAATTCATAACATCGAAATTACAAGGTTTATCAAATTCCAGTAGTTTGTTACATTCCACAGCTGCACCTCGAAACCCCTTTGCAATGAGATCAGCACACTGATTCAGCCTTCTGGTCCGCCATTTAATTTGAGTCGATGCATGTTTCTGTTCTCTGCAAGTAGTATATATATTATAGAACAAATCACTATTACAGAATAGGCCATTGGCACCTTGCACAGCTACCTTGCAGTCAGAGTAAATAGTCATATGAGTCCATCCTTCTTTGTTCATCCACTGAATTGCTTGGAGTATGGCCTTAATCTCCACATGAGCAGCATCAAAATTTAGGCATATTATTTTATTGTTAAGGGAGGACTCTAACAAAGTTGAATATTCAATGGATTCAAACCTTATTGCATAAGCATAAAACCAAATGTGACACGTGTCACCAATACAATATTAAAATTTTCCCTCCATTACGTTTTTTTTATTATTATTTTTTTGCAAAATTAGTAATATAATACGGAGTACACTACATCTAAAATTTAGAATATATTTTTACTAAATTCTAGAAGATTCTCCACATCAATATATAATTGTTTATAAATTTGCAATATCAATCAATATAATTAAACACATGATAAAATCTACTTATTTTAAGCAAAATTTTGACAAAGATGTATCTTTTATTATATCAGGATAGTATTAATCTATACTATACAATACAATATTATCATAATGAATTTTATAAACACATACAACAATAGTAAATCGAAGTAGTAAAATTGAATCTAAAAGGTACATTTGTAAACAATCGACTTATAATTTTTATAATTATTTTGCATTTTTTTGTGCGAGTAGGAAATTGAAATCCAATAAGGTAGTGTTTGGAAACTTGTATTTCATTTCAAATAATGGATTTGAAATCTGGAATTTAAAGTTTGTATTTCAATTCCTAATCATTGTTTTGTAAAGGGGGTTTGATAGAGGAGAGAGAAATAGAGGTTTAATAGAGGAGAGAGAAAAAGTGTGGGTTAACTAAAGGAGAGAGAAATAGATATTAGAAAGAGAATGAGAGAAGTTGGAATATAGATACTCATGAAGTTGGGATATGTATGAGGAGAAAATTTCAAATGACAAAGTAATAGCTTGAATTTTAAATTCTACTAATATAGGCTTTTGATAAGAATTTGGACAAATTTCATAATTTCAAATTCCATGTCATCCAAACAATAGATTTCATCCAAATCCGGGATTTGAAATGAAATCTTGCTATCCAAACATAGCATAAATTATGACTAGTAAAAGATAACCGAAAGAAAACCAAACCATTAAATTAATCAAGTAAAACTTACTATCCATCGAGAAGAATTCTCGTAGGAAAAAATGGAATATGAAAGCAGTCCGGACATGGTTTGTAAGCAGCTCCAACGGCACCCGTAATTACACCCTGCCATACATTAATTTAGAGGTGTCAATCTGGGTCACTGGTTGGGTTTGGGTTGACCCAAGCTGGGTCGGAATGATTTGGGGCGGAATAATCTGGGTGACGGTGTGTCATGGGTCGGAACTGGGTGGGTCGGGTGAACTTGGGTCGGGTGAAACTGGGTGATGGGAACTTGGAACTGGGTCGGAACTGGGTCGGGTGAGACTGGGTCGGCCAGTATCTGGGTTGGGTGAATTTGGATCGGAATGGAATAAGGTGAAGTCGGTCCAAATCAGCTTTCGAAATGACTTGGGTCGGAAGAAATCGGGTTTCGGAATGACTTGGGTCGGAAGAAGTCGGGTTTCGGAATGACTTGGGTCGGAAGAAATCGGGTTTCGGAATGACTTGGGTCGGAAGAAATCGGGTTTCGGAATGACTTGGGTTGGAAGAAATCGGCTTTCGGATTACTTGGGTCGGAATAAATCGATATCGGAATAACTTGGGTTGGAATAAATCGGCTTCGGAATGACTTGGGTCGGAATAATTCGACATTCATAATTACTTGGGTCGGAAGAAATCGGCTTTCGGGTTACTTGGGTCGGAAGAAATCGGCTTTCGGAATAACTTGGGTCGGAAGAAATTGATACCAGAATGAATTGGGTCATAATAAATCGACCTTCAGAATTAATTGAGTATTCAAGAAATCGATTATCGGAATGACTTGGGTCAGAGTAAATCGGATTTCGGGATGACTTGTGTCGGAATAAATCGGATATCGATAGGACTTGGTTCTTGGAACAGCTGAAATATCAAACCGGCGGTGCCGCTGCGTATTGATTTGGGTCGAGATTGTTATAAACTTATAACATGTGATATTGTGATATTGTGGTATAGATTATACTTTATAGTGATATATTATAGTAATTACACTGATATTGAGTCATTGTGATTGAGTCATTGTGAATTTTTTAATAATACATTGAATCATTAATAGTTTGATACTTATATTACTAATTTGAAATGTTACTAAAGTAATACTTATAAGTTATACTTATATTATCAGGCCATTCATCATTGGGCATTGGCTATTGGCCTATTGCCTAAGTATCGCCTATCGGTCATTCACTTATTCTTATTCATGATTGCATAAGTATTCAAGTAACAAGTAACAACTAACAACCATGAGGATTAAGCATTTAAGTTGTTAAGGGCTTAAGGCATAAGTCCATACTCCATAGTCCATAGTCCATACTGATTATTGATTATAGACTTATAGTGTTAGAGTCAATAGACTATTAAACTTAAATATTTTGTTAGTTAGTGACTTACTCCCTCTCAAGTCTGAATTAGTCACTATATAGCAACAAAAAGAGTTAGACTTTGATCGTTCATGGAACAACTCAATAAGTAGTGAAGTAACAATGATCAACGTTAAATTACTTATCACTCAATCGAATATGCCAATATGTCATATGAAGATGATACATAATCATATTAGTAGAGGATGAACATGATCAAATTTCGTTAAGTTAAGGTTCACAATCTTGGCATAAATTAATTAATGAAATGATCTTATACAACTTAATCATACGTATCGTTGTGGATCTTAATCAAAAGTCATACTAGGAATCCGTCTATTTCATTACTTAAATATTCATACATTCATATGTCTCTAAGTTTAATTCATATTGAAACTCAAAACATCTGCTTAAATAGTATCCTAAGTTTAATTCAAGATAATAACAGTACTCTACTTAAGTACTTATATTACTTATTAAGTTAGAAAATCGTAAGTTATAACAATTAACATGTCAAACTTATATTACTAATGCTAAAAGTAACTAAACTAAACTAGTACTTCACTTATATTATTGGGTAATACTTATATATTATTGACTAAGGTTGAACTCAATTAACATGTCAAAACTTGCATTAATACATTATACATATATTGATATATATTAAAGATTTAAACTTTAAGGTGATTATTCGTTAATGAATAATGATCAATCACTAATTTATCAAATTCGGATTATAGTTTTGACTTTGGAGGTTGGACATTCGATAATCGAGATAAATTACATTTGCTCTACACTTCTTTGTGAGCACAAACCACCTGACAATTAACAATCATAATCTATAAGTACATACTCCATACTGATTAATTATTAAACTATTTATTAGAGCCATTAAGTGTTAAATTTAGATAAGGACTAATAAGGTTTAATCATAATCACTAATTAACAACCAGTTTAGATTAATTGAATCAAGTTCAGATAAGGACTAATAAGGTTTAATGAGGTCTAAAAATATGTACGTTAGTGAAAATAAGGTTTGACACACTCACAAATAATTTTCGCTACACTGACAATAAGTGTTAAAATAAGTTCGCATAAGTTCAAATAAAACCTAATGACTTTAGATAAGTCTTGACAAATTCAGATAAACAAAAGTAATATGTATATTAATAAATACTTATATTAATAATTATAATACAAATACTAGTAGTAATAAATAAATTGATAATAATACAAATACCAAAAAAATTACTAGATGCTAACAATTTATACTTATTGCTTTTTCATAGTGATCATCATCCGTTGAGCTTTTACTTTGGTTAAGCACCAATATATAACCGTTAGATGAAATTCATCAACGGTGTCAAATGACAAATGAAGTTTTTCACGGATCAACATTGTTAACCGTCAGATTGAATTACATCTATGATCCACCACTCTAGACTCTAGTTCATTGATAACCAAATAAATAAAAATCCCTCCAAAACCAAAACTCAAAAATTTCACAGCACCGCGCTATTTCTCCTGCTTATATAAACCCACCTCCTCAAAGTCATTTTCCTACCATAATCAGAAGCAATTAGCAAACAATACTAAAAAAGTTTCAAAGTCAAAGAAGAGAGAAAATGTCATGAAGATGAAAAGGAGGAAAGGGGATTGGAAAGGGAGGAGCAAAGAGGCAGAGGAAGGTTCTCAGGGATAACATTCAGTCACTAAGCACGTCATTCATTGACTGGCTCGACGAGGCGGTGTAAAGAGGAAGGGGCATATGTACCCTTTATGGTTCTGGTTTTCAAATTTTACTGTAACTGCAAATTGGAAGGTTGAAATGAGATGAATGTGTTGTTAATTTGTTTGGGCTTTGCTAATCTACAGTTCTAGTTGTTTTCAGTCTTCAGATTTTTTAACCTCTTTGTAATATTTCAAATTTGATTTCAGATCTTGATGTTGAGAAATGTTGATAGTAATTATAATTGTTCAATCAAGAGAGAAATGAGTGGGAACTTAAAATCTAGTGAAAGATAATTTTCTGCACAATTGCTGCATTTGATAATGATATGTTGGAATTTGTGGCGATAGAACATATTCTACTGTGGACTGGGCTTATTTCTTCTCTCTTTCTTCATTAACAAAACTTCAATGGAGATCACTAATTTCTCGTCTAATGTGATCTTACTACTAAGGGACTTTTTAGTTCTTGGAGTAACATGCGAAAATGGTAGTGAATCTGTGAATGGTAGTTGAAAGTTTGAAACTTGGATGCAGTAGTGAAGTATAATATTAGATGAGACTTTCCCAAAATTAAACATGATTTCATAAGCTATAAAGTATAATGTCATAAATCATATACAAATAATAAAATCATCAAGATAAATTTTATGTAAGAGTATATCATAAAAGTAGGGTAAAATGTAAAATCAGTGAAATTGACATAGTTGAAAATTATCAAGAAATTAAGTTATATGTCATAAATTAAAGTACTAATAAAAAATTATCATGGCCAAAAATAGTTACGAAATATTTTCTGTCCAAAAATTATATAAATTGACCAAAAATAGTACACTCATAAACTCATTTACTCATTGCCGGATTGTATTGGGTTGGAATGGTGTTGGGTCGGGTTTACTTGGGTCGGAATGGTGTTGGGTCGGAATGGTGTTGGGTCGGGTTTACTTGGGTCGGAATGGTGTTGGGTCGGGTTTACTTGGGTCAGAATGGCGTTGGGTCGGGTTTACTTGGGTTGGGTGGTAACTGGGTTGGGTTGAAATTGGGTTGGGTCATAACTGGGTTGGGTCAGAACTGGGTCGGTGATAGCTGGGTTGGGTGATATCTGGGTGGGTTTAACTGGGTCATTGGCGGGTGAAATTGGGTGCGGGTTATTTTGGGTCGGAAACAGGTTGGGTCTGGGTCGTTGTTCACGGGTGCAACTGGGTACGGGTCAAACTGGGTCGACCCAACTCAGGTTGGGTTACCAACTCCACGGGTTAAACTGGGCACGGGTGAACGCTGGGTCGGAATGGGTCGGCTTTCCAACCGACCACTCTCGGCTCGGAACAGGTTGGGTCTGGATCGCATGCGGGTTCACCCGTGGGTCGGCCCAGTTTTTGACACCCCTACATTAATTATTCACTTAGACTGTGATTACACCAACAGCAAAGATCATAACAGAAGCTAGTTTACAAACCAGATAACAAGATTCAAAACACAATAGAAATCAAATACAAACCAGATAACAAGATTTAAAGCACAATAGAAATCAAAGAAGCTTTTCCTTTTCACTAGAAGTAGATTATTTTTGTATGATCACTAGAAGTAGATTATTGTTTACACAACATCCATTGCTTTGTATTAGTATGTTACCCTTATTAATAGTTTGGAATCCTAATGAAATGGAAACAAATAAGATTGACTCCATTTCTTCTTGCTTGTTATAATCAACATAATTGGGTTCGTATAAAATAAGATTGTGATGTTTAATTTTTGATTAATATATCTGCCATTTCCATCAAACAAAAGCCTGCATAAACGAATTTTTGCCATTTCCATTTTTTATTAATATATCTGCCATTTTTTATTAACTCTATTTTTTTCTTTAATCATACAAATCAGCATCACCAAAATCATCAACGCATTATCATCAAAATCACCAACATCAGATCATCAAAAATAACTTCAAAATCGTTAAAATCAAATGATCACAATCGTATCAGATCACTCTATTGTTGTTGATGATGAGTCTTACCGATGAATGCAAGATGAGGTTGCTAATGATGATTTTGATTCCGCCATTCTTTTTACTCTGTTTTCTAATCAAACGAGAACAAACGAGCATGATTCCGCCATTGTTGTGTAACGGAAAAGAATTTTTGAATCCGTTTCCAAGCTGTGAAAATACCTTACCAAACACATAGCTTCAAAAAGAAGGGTCATGAAAGAGCATAGAATGAGAAGATAATGGAAAAGAAGGGTAACGGAAAAGAAGAAAATAAGTTTGTGAACAATGCAACGTAAGCCAACGTAAAATAATAATGGAGGAAACGAGAGATAATAATGGAAAAGAAAAGAGAAAGATACAGCAGAAAAATAATGGAGGAAAGAGAAAGAGGGAACGAGAGGTGACCATAGAGGACAGAAACAGAGGTGACCGAACAGAGGGTAGAATCTTTTTTTTGACGAGAACAGAGGGTAGAATCACAAGAGAAGAAAGAGAGATTGACATGACTATATAGGAGAGCATTTTTGTTTTTTTATTTATAGGAGTACGGCACATAGGATTGGGGAGTAATAACAGCACAAGAATGAGTAATGAGAGCATTATATCATATAGATGTTACAAAATAGTATTGAATTCAACAATTCAAATACTCCTTTTATTTTTTATGTTATATTGATGTGTTTGTTCTAGGGGTGTTCAAACCGGATAATCAAATCCGAAAAGTCGGATATCCGAAATATCCGAACCACCAACTCCGATCCGATATCCGAAATTTCGGATCGGATCGCAGATCAATGCATATTTTTTTTACCTTTTTTGCTATTTTTCTTTTATTTTTTCCATATTATTTTATTATTTAATGTAAAAATCGGATATTTCGGATATTCGAAATACCTGAAAGCGCAAAAAGTCTGATCCGAATCTGATCTGAAAATTTCTGGATATCCAATCCGAAATATCCGAAACCTCTCTCAATTATCGGGTTCGGGTTACCGGGTCGGGTGGCGGATGAAAAAACACCACCCGAATCCGACCCGTCACCCGAACCCGATAATCCGTCACCCGCCTTTCACCCATTTACAACGGGTTTTTCACCCATCCATATAACCGGGTGGACCGGATGAAGCGGGTTAGCGGGTGGGATTTCCATCTCTACATGCATTCGACATTATTTGCATAAAAATGCATACAAAATCAGTACCAATCGCATAAAACAAACTCATCCAAATTTGCATAAAAATCAAAATCAAAAGCATACACATCCAAAATTGCAATCAATCGCATACAAGGTTGCTTACAAAATCAACCAAATTAATTACAAAATCAATCAAATTGTAGAGCAACCAAATTTAGAGAGCAACCAAAGTACATCATCTACTTTGTATTATCAGTATTACAAATGCCCTGTTTGATAAATTTGGTTGCTTACAAAATCAACCAAATTGATTACAAAATCAAAACCAAGCGTATAAAATTAAACTCGTCCAAAATATCGCATACAAACTCAATCGCATTCAAAATCAATCTGCTAATTCGAAATAAATTTTTATAAGCGGATAGGCTTTGTGATGAATTTTTGGGCCTGTAGATAGGCTTTGGAAGCAAGCCTGAAATTTTTATAAGCGGGCTTTGGTCATGCTCTTAGGCTCGTGGCTCATCCGGGCCCGACCCAAAAGTTTAATAAATAATTTTTTTAAAAAAGTTAAGGTATAAAAATGATGAAAAGTCAAAAAGCCTAAAAGGCTAAAGCATAACTTTCACTGCCATTTTCACGCCACTTTCTCTACTGTCTACTCTACTACTTCACTGTCAACTCTTCTTCTTCCTTATTTCTTTATTTTGTCTTTTTATTCATTTTTTCTCATTTCAAAATTCCAATTAACTCATTCAACTTCACAACTCAAGAATTAACAAATTGATTCTTCTTGCTTTGAAATTTTGTTATCCTTAAGATAGATGCAATGCCTTTTTCAACATTCTGATAAGTGTGTAGTGCATTTGTGTATAAATTTTAATCGTTGAACTTCCAAATTATTCAATTACATTCTTAAAAGAGGGAGTATTACCCAAGTTATCGACTCTTGTTGTCCGACGTTATCTCTTAGTCGCCCTTACGGGGAAATCGGACTCGCTCGAACCCCCCTCCCCCCGAGGGAACTAATGAGCACCTCACATTGTTTTAGGAGCTTCGGAGTAAACTGAAACAAGTAGGCCATTTTAGGAGTTAAATTATATTGAATTTTTTTTGGGTTTTGATGTTGTATTCGATGTTTTATTGATAGGAAATTTGCTGGAAACCCTATTCGAATTGGGTGCTTCAAGACGAGCTGAAAGAAGATAGACAGTTCATAACACGACTTGGCCCGATGTTTTGTAACAACTATGTGGTTCAACATAAACCACATAATGTTACAAAACAACTTGGAGCCTACGAGCTCGACCCGATCTTGGATCCGGACAAGTTCAATATAATTAATCATAGGATACAAGTTATTGATAATCGTGGCGGTAACGGACACAATTATTTCGACTCGTATAAGAAGGAGCTTGCATGTGGGATAAAAAAAATGTGTCTTGAAGTCGATGATAGCACTGATGATGATGGTTCTGCTCCTCCTCCTCCTCGTGCTCCTCATCGTAAACGTAGGTTTCATGGAAATCAGGAGCTTTGGAGAGGCACTCGTCAACGTAACCGGCCTGATAAGTTCACACCCAGCTTTCGGTGAGCTGGGTTATTTTTCAGGAGCTTGTATATTTGGCTCTGTTCACACCCAGCTGGTGAGCTGGGATCTTTTTAAAAAAAAAAACTTGTATATGTTTAGAACCATTTGGTTCTTCTGTTTCAGAAGAAAAACCTTGTCTATTTTCATAATCATTTGGTTGTTCTGTATCAGAACCATTTGGTTATTATTATTATTATTACTAGTGTAAGACCCGTGCATTGCACGGATTTGATTTATTATACCAATAGTTACTTAGATTTTTAATTACACATTATTTGTGATAATAAATATTTATTTCAACTTTTTATTTTAATTACATTAAAAACTTTTTATTTCCATTAAAGATTTCTTCACAATAGCTTGTATATTTCCCTTCACATTTAAATATATAAGAAATAAACATGTTTCAATAAAGTGTAAATTTAAGATTGAATTAATGTAAAATGTAAAAATACAAATAATATAAATGGTGATATTGGAAAAGGTAAATAAATTATATATGTAACCTTTGCATCCATTACAACCATTTCAATTTTTACTGTAATACTTCATGATTATCTTAGTGGACTTATTTCATGAACGAAATCATGATCATAATCTATATTTTCAACTATATAAAGGTGGGTCAATAAAGAATTTCTGAAAGAGGACTAATGTTTTTGAAAGAAAAGAGATAAATAGACGAATTGAGGGGTCAATTTTCGAATTCATGGAGTTAGGGTTTGGGGTTGTTGCAAATGGGGGTTTAGGGTTCGATTTAGGGGATTTGGGGTTCGAATTTAGGGGATTTAGGGTTTGAATTTAGGGGATGTTTACACTAATTGGGTTTAGTACTTGGGATGTTTTTTAGAGCTTAATTAGTTCCACAGAAAATAAATTTCTCCATCACAGTTTCATCAACAACATCATCAACTTATCCACGTATCTTATTTATTAATCATTAAACAAATCCTCATAAAACAAATCCATAACATCAGCATCAAACAAATCCGAATTACAAAAAATCCTCATAAAATACATATAACATCAGCAGCAGCAGCATCTGAGCAGAAACATCCCAACCAAGCATCAGCAGCAGCATCCTTGGCAAGCATCATCATCTGATTTAAAATTAAGAATAACCATGATCATGATTAGTTATGATAACCATGATACCTAAGAATTCAAGCCTACAAGAACATTAATCAACAATTGATCCTCAATTTCAAACAGAAACATACCTACTGCCTAGAGGTACTAGCACCACCACAAAACTTTACAATCAACAATCGGGATTTTCGGTTGATTGGTATGGTATCATCTAACAGGAAGTCATACCATACATCTTCACGCAATTCGGGCGCTGAAAAGAGCTCAACAACATGCTGATCTAATAAGTGATCAGCCAACCACATTTCCTTCACCTTTTGTTCAACGATTTTCGATCGACCACCATCACTGTTGAGTTCCTGCCCGCCACCATTGTTTGAGTCATTGCCAAAAGCTTCGGAAGGGGTATTGGAGAGGGAATTTGATCCGCTCAGAAGATGTTTTGGGAAGACAGGGATCCTCTTCTGGCAATTAGGACAAGGGCTGAATACATCTTCCATATCTGTATGGCCATAAGATTTGGCCCTCTTTCTGGCCAAACAATATTCACTTTGGAGACGTTTTCCCAGATCGAGAAATTCTGTGCCATTCAGCACCGGCAAGGATTGTTGCCGTGCCAGAGAATTGTATCGAGCTAGAAATTCCAACCAAATTTGCAGGTTCCAATAATCACCTCCATGGTTGTAATGAAACCCATTTGTTGAGTACTCCTTTAGTACTCTCTTACCCAAATTAAGTTCTCCGATACTCCATTGACGGTTTGTCGTTGACATTTCTACTGGCTAAATGCAGAACTTGCACATTAGAACAACATAGAGAAAAATTACTCTCTAATTACAACTTAAACATATATGTGACACAAGAAAAAATTGGTGGTTCAAGCCTAAGAGAACTACTGAATTCATAATCAAGGCTTCATAATTTTTAGGTGCAAACATTCCCTCATAATTTTTTTTACTAACTATTTTTTACTAATATAAACTGTACAATTCAACCAACAACAATCCAACCCAATAACAAGAATATCTTTGATCATCAATTTCCTTATTACTAACAAACTGGTGTTTGTTTGTGTGTGGGATCTAAGGAAGAAATTTAAGCAATTATTGTAATAGAAAAAATTGTTCTTTCCGCTTCAATTTCAGCTTGAATAAATAACAAATTGAAAGTAGAAAACAGTTTACTGCAATCATTGTCATTGTCATATTTGTGCTCATTTGTTCATAATCACTATTGAATAAATAACAAATTGAAAGTAGAAAACTCAGAAATAACAAAACTCATTTTAACAAGCATCAAATTGGAAAAAAAATTCGCAGCAAGAAAATTTACCTTGTCATTGCCATATTTGTGCTCATTTGTTCATAATCACTATTGAATAAATAACAAATTGAAAGTAGAAAACTCAGAAATAACAAAACTCATTTTAACAAGCATCAAATTGGAAAAAAATTCGCAGCAAGAAAATTTACCTTGGATGAGGCGCTGCTTTCAAGACTTCTTTTCCGTTTCATCCCACTCTTCTCAATCTTCTCACTGCCTTTCAATAAATCACTATTTGGTTTTAATAGCTTTAATGCCATGACTCAAAAAAATTGGAAAGTTTGATTGATAGATTGATAGTGTACTGTATAAACAGTGTTCCGACGCAAGCGAAAATGGCAGAGTGCTACGCTCGAAGCAAAAGAGGTTTGAATGAGAGAGAAGAGTCAAAGAGAAAACTTGAGTTGATGCATGCAGTTAATACAGAGGGAAAATGAGAGAGAAGAGTCAAAGAGATTCGGAAAATACGAATTAGATCAGCTAGGTGTAATGATGGCAAAAGGTGAATAAGAATTCTGGATTACTATGGCTCGTTTTTATTTACTGAACTGAGTTGAATTGAACTGAACTAAATTGAATTAAACTGAACTTATTGTATGGTAAAATGACATCAAATATTGGTATTTAAAGGCTCTAAGGGCCTGTTCTCTTCGGAAGACTAACCTTGATGTAATGGAGGAAAGAGAGAGAGAGAGAAGACCGGTAAGATGCCATTTAAGATGGAATCTGAAAAAAAAATTAGATAAAGATGAATGAATGGAGAAAGGGTGGTTCGATTTGGGGTTTAGGGTGGAGGTGTTTCGCGTCGGTGACTTGAGGCGGGTGGAGCTATTTTGCGCCGGCGGCTGGAGGTGGGTGGAGCTGTTTCGCGGCGGCAGCTGCTCGAGATGGGTGGTTGTAGTATTGCTCTCCACGCGTTTTCTCTCTCCTCTTATCCCTTAATCATACCATTAAACCCCACTTACCTTATTTGCCTTGGAAACCGTGCTAACCCATTTGTTGCAGTACCAACTGACCGACCCATTTGACCGAACCCGAAATCGAAAAGTAGAATTCAAAGTCCATTTTTGACGAAATCACATTTTTCATCCAAAATTCCATTAATAATATTGACCGACCTGCTATTGACCCGATCGATCGATTTTAACCCATTTGCCAGGTATTAGTCCATATCGCATTAACTACAACGATTTGACATAAAGTAAAAAGAAAAAATGTCCAATCGTTGCAGTTAATATGTTACGGAGGGAGTACTTCCTATTTTCTAAAAGTTTAAACAAATGGATATTTTTTTTGGTCATATTTAAAATATTCATTTGTTGCCCAAAAGTTGCAACAATTAATTGAGAAACGACCTAGTCCTAACATCACAATATTTGGGGTACAACA
Organism: Beta vulgaris subsp. vulgaris; assembly: GCF_026745355.1. Lineage (NCBI taxonomy): Eukaryota > Viridiplantae > Streptophyta > Magnoliopsida > Caryophyllales > Amaranthaceae > Beta > Beta vulgaris. The sequence continues at coordinate 15,173,225 of NC_079206.1, forward strand.
GGAAACGACCTTCAATAATCAATTTGGACAGTTCGTTACATAGTCCTAACATCACAATATTAGAGGTTAGCTCGAACCTTGAAGAAGTACTTCCACATATATGATGGTGATGGTGTGTTAATCAATCTTATGATGATGGTGATGGTGGGTTCATGGACTATATGCTAAATCGAGCTATCAAGCTATCAAGCCGAACTCGAACCTTAAAAATACTTAACGAACTCGAACCTGAAGGGGGTGTTGCTTTTATGACGAGGATAAACTTAAGGTATTGTAATTCTTGAAAGAAAGCGTTCTCTGTTGATAGTAGAGTGACCCATATCATTTGAACTAGGGAAAAGAAGCGTCAATATGAGCCCTTGAATGTTAACTGGCAACTAATGATGAAAACAGGTTAAAGTGCCATTGTATGGTTGTGACTGTTATGCGTATGCTCTTTTAGCTTCTGGGTTTGTAGATCTCGTTGTTGAATCTGGCTTGAAGGTTAGATCACTAATTTCTCAAATTTGTTTGAATCATTATCTTGTAGCTATAATCATGTTGCTTTTTCATCATGATTAATTTAGTTAGTGGATTGTTTCAGCCCTATGACTTCCTTGCATCGATACCGGTCATAGAAGGTGCTGGTGGAGCCATAACTGATTGGAAAGGCGAAAAACCCCACTGGGAAGCTTCAGCAGAAGCACAAACAACAGGTATTGATACTATTCTTTTCCTTATGAGGGAGGATTGATCCGATTCTTTTCCTTATGAAGGAGTATTGATGCATTTCTTTTATTTAACCAACTGTATGGGTATAACCCAAGTCTGTTAGCGGCCGTAAGAAGCAGGGCCGCGAGTAAGATAACGGACGCGAGTACTGTATGACCATCAGGAGAACCATCCTAGTCAACGTGTCTCTAGAGGCTGGCAGTGTTGGCGGACGCCTAACAAGACAAAATAAAGGGAATCTTCCCACCTGTCAAATGCGTCACAACCCTACACGTGTCAAAGGATTATACGCCCTGTCAGAGGAATAGTACTTCTATAAATACCCCAATGGTACTATTCTGCAGGTACATTCTCTCACACACTAAAAATAACTTATCTCTCTCTCTCTAGTTTCTCTCTCTACATCCTAGTGGTCCAAATTACTGTCCTGAGCGTCGGAGGGGGTTTCCTCAAAACCACCCCGAGGGTAGTTTACGTTTGCATCCTGTGCAGTTTTCCAGCAAGGACGTGAGCTCTCAGAACTTGGCGGACTCTTGCGAGGACGCTAACTGTTTCCAACCGAAACAATTTGGCGCTAGAAGGAGGGGCCTCCTAACCTTAGCAAGGAAACAACCATGGGTGACGTAAACAATACTAATCAAGGACCCAAGGATAAGGATGTCGGTCAGACCTCATCGCAGCCAGTCATCACTGGGGCGATAGGAAATCCACAATTCAACTACCAATCTCCCGAGGTACAAACTCCAAACAGTAATGTACCTTTCAATTTAGCTCAGCTAACTCAATTCTCACCTGAACAGCTGCAAACTATAGCTTCTTTCATTCAAATGTTGACTGCCAACCCCCAACAAAGCACACCCAATCAACCAGCTGGCGGTGCACGTAAGCGACCACTGGCCACGGCCGGTAGGAACGCGGACGGCACCCCTCTTCGAAAGATGCGATCCTTGAATCCTAGCGGACGGGAGATGGAGAAAAGGATTGATCAGTCAGACTACGAAGAAGATATATTGGAGACAGAAGAATTGTACCATTCGGAGGAAGAGGCCCAGGGTGGCTCCCGTCGTGAGTACAGTGCCTCAGGCGCTAGTAACTATTCGATGGGGGGTCACCTACTCATCAAGCCTAAGCTCTCCCCTTTCACCATGGATAATTGAATCATCCAATGACAAGAATCAAGATGCCAACCTCCAAGTATGATGGCACTTCGGACCAGATGACCATGTGGCTGCTTATGAGGCCACATGTTTCTTTACACTGACGTGATGCCATATGGTGCAAGGTCTTCCCGTCCACATTGACAGGCATAGCCCAGACATGGTTCAAGAGTCTTAAGCCAGGTAGCATCTCTAGCTTCTCCCAGTTGTCGTCCACATTCAGCACTCACTTTGTTAGTAATAGACGCCGCGAGCTTACTACGGGAGAATTGCTGTCTGTCAAGCAGGGGGCCAACGAAAGTTTAAGGGATTATATCGGTCGCTTTAATGTTGAGGCCGTTTCAATTCCACGCTTACAACAAGATGTAGCGGTGCTAGCTTTGATGACTGGCCTCAAGGAGGGGTCACCATTTCGAAATTATCTGGGTCGTAAATCTTACACGACTCTGGGTCCCGTCCTGAGTAAAGCCAATGATTATATCAGGGGGAGGAGTTTGACAAAGCTGTGGGTAACCGTGAATCTGAGAAGAAAGAGGATAAGCAAAAGAAAGATAAGGGCCGTGAATCTGATCGCGTCCGAGATGATAGACGACAAGAGTCGCATATGGTAAAAAGAGGAGATGAACGAGAAAGGGATGGTGAGAGGTATGACCGCGATCGTAGGGATCGTGAAAGAAATGTTCGAAAGGGTGAGCGCAAAGACAGATTTGACGCGTACACTCAACTGACTACCTCAAGAAGTCAGATCTTTCTGAAGAACAAGGATAGCGACAAATGGCAGCGTCCTAAGCCTATGTTTCACAAAAATCGTGATAAGAGCAAATGGTGTGATTTCCATGGGGATCACGGCCATGTCACAGAAGATTGTCGTCACTTGAAAGATAACCTAGAAGATTTGATAAGAAGAGGTTATTTCAGCTAATATAAAGCACAGACGAAGGAATGAGATCTTGTAAAGCCAGTCAACAAGAATGTGCAGTCAAGGATAAGCGAAATTCATGTCATTAGTGGCAGCCCCGTTCATGGAGGTAGTGTGAATGGAGTTAAGGCCAGTCTGAAAGAGTTCAAACACCAGGTCAATTTTAACGAAAGTATGAGGTGGAGGCAACCGCCAGCAATGCCGGCAATGTCTTTTACGCTGAAGGATGCGGAGCATGTAGTTTTCCCTCATGACGACCCATTGGTGGTCACCTTGAAATTTTCAAATTGCCTGGTTCATAGAATCCTGGTAGACGGAGGCAGTTCCGCCAACATCCTATACCTATCAACATTTGAAAAACTGATGATAGGGCGAGAATATCTAAAGCTAGTCCGATATCCTGTGATAGGATTCACTGGGGTGGGACGGCAATGAAGTCCGAGATATTATGACCGAATTTTTGGTGGTTGATGTCCCTGGTGCTTATAACGCCATAGTAGGGCGTCCCCTGATTCACGACGTCCAGGGTATCGTCTCAACCTATCGCCTGACAATGCTGTACGTCACCAATGAAGGGACGACAGCTAAATTGAGGGGGAACCAGGAGGCAGCAAAATCATGCTATTTGACTACTCTCAAACAGCCGGCCAGGAGAATGCCAATAGAAGAAGCAAACCCACCTGGAAGAAAGCAGAAAAGGGCTTAGAGAAGGGCCGCCATGAATGAGCAAGGAGAGAAGGAGCTGGAGAAAGGTGAAGAAATGATGGAAGTATCGATGGAGGAGTTAGAGGCCAGGCCAGAGGATACGCCAAGGCCAAAGCCTGATGGGGAAACTCAGCAAGAAATGCTGGCGGAAGATCCGGCAAGGACGGTGGCTGTAGGGACGGATATAGATCCAGAGGTTAGGATCAATTTGGTGGCTCTCTTAAGAGAAAATGCAAATTTCTTCGCGTTCTCAGCTGACGAGATGCCAGGGATAGACCCATCTGTGATAGTCCATCGGTTAAATGTGGACAGGGCCGTCCGTCCTATCAAGCAGAAGAAGAGAAATTTTTCAGCCGAAAAGAATAGGGCCATAAAAGAAGAGGTCGACAAGCTGTTGGCGGCAGGATTTATCGAGCCATGTGACTATCCAGAATGGCTAGCTAATGTTGTTATGGTAAAGAAAGCTAGCGGCTAGTGGAGAATGTGCATAGACTTCACAGACCTCAACAGAGCCTGCCCTAAAGACTGTTATCCCTTGCCCAGGATAGATCAGTTAGTAGACTCTACTAGCGGTCATGCTCTACTAAGTTTTATGTATGCATTCTCAGGATATCATCAAATCAACCTACTCGAAGCAGATAGAAAGAAGACGGCATTTATAACAGACTGTGGAGTTTACAATTATAAGGCGATGCCTTTTGGGCTTCGTAATGCCGGAGCCACTTATCAGAAGTTGGTGGATAAAGTGTTCGCGGATCAGCGAGGCAGAAACATAGAAGCTTATGTTGACGACCATCATCGTCAAAAAAGTAAATCTGACCGCGAACACCTAGAAGATTTGGCTGAAACGTTCAGAACGCTGAGAAGGTATCGGATGAAGCTTAATCCTAAAAAATGTGTGTTCGGGGTGAAGGCAGGGAAGTTCCTTGGTTTTCTTGTCAGCAAAAGGGGAATAGATGCGAATCCGGAAAAGATTCAGGCAATCATGACCTTGCCATAACCTAAGGGGGTGAAAGACATCCAAAGGTTAACTGGAAGAATGGCGTCCCTCACTTGGTTTATCTCCAAGTCAGCCGACAAAGCCTTACCTTTCTTTAATTTGTTAAGGGGAAACAACAAGTTCGAGTGGGGGGAAGAGTAGAGCAAGGCCTTCGCGGCTGTAAAAGAGCATTTGAAAAAATTACCAACCATCACAAGACCTGAGACAGGGGATGTACTGCAGTTATATGTCTCAGCATCACCAAAGACGGTCGCGGCCGTACTATTGGTGGAAAAGGAGAAAAGGCAGTGTCCCATATACTTTATAAGTCACATTCTTAACGGCCCAGAAAGCCGTTACCAATTGGTGGAGAAGATGGCCTTGGCGGTCATCATAGCAGCCAGGAAGCTCAGGCCATACTTCGATTGTCATCCTATTCAGGTGCTCACAAATCAACCACTGGAAAAAGCTCTCCAGAAGATGGATAGTTCGGGTCGTCTGCTGAAATGGGTCGTAGAGTTATCTGAGTATGACATTCAATACAAGCCCAGAACCGCCATCAAAGCTCAGGCCTGGGCGGATTTCATGGTAGAGGCCTCATATGAAGAAGAGGAAATAGAACAGAAAGAAAGCTGGTTATTGGAAGTAGATGGATCCGCTGCTGATAGCGGCTCGGGAGCCGGGATAGTAATGACAAGTCCGGAAGGTAACAGTTTCCAGTACGCTATCAGATTCGGTTTCCCAGCATCAAACAATGAAGCGGAATATGAAGCAGCCATAGCTGGTCTGAGAATGTGCTTGGCGGCTGGTGCCAAACAAGTACTCCTAAAGACCGACTCTCAGTTGGTTAGCGGCCAACTAAAAGGGGACTTTGAAGTTAGAGGAGTAAACATGGCGAAGTATGTGCAGAAAGCAAAAGAGTTGATAGCTCAGCTTCGACATTTCGAAGTACAAGCCATACCGCGAGCAGAGAACGCAAAAGCAGTTGCTCTTTCTAAGCTTGCTCCAATTCATTCAACGTTAAAAGGACAGTCACCATAGACATGCAAAAAGATAAAAGCATTTTAGAGGAAATTGTGACCGTCAACATGGTAAATCAGCAGGGGGAGTGGTTCAGTGAGTTGGTGGCGTACAAGCTGACAGGGGTACTCCCAAACAATCCCTTCGCCGCAAAGAAATTGAGACGACAGGCAAACTGGTACGTCATATATCGGGATGAGCTGTACAAAAAGTCATTTAGCTTGCCATTGCTAAAATGCTCGACGGCATGGGAATCGAAGAAAATACTGGAGGAAATACACGAGGGCATTTGCGGAAATCATATTGGCGGAAAAGCCCTAGCATTGAAGGCGCTAAGAGCTGAGTTTTATTGGCCAACCATGCTAGCGGATGCTCAGAACTATGTCAAGAAATGTGACAAATGCCAAAGATTTGCTCCCGTCATCAACAGACCAGCTAATGATTTGCAGCCCATATTATGCCCCATCCCGTTTGCGCAGTGGGGGATGGATATCCTAGGGCCGTTTACAAAAGCAACCGGAGGAAGGAAGTTCTTGATAGTGGGCATAGACTACTTCACAAAGTGGATAGAAGCAGAGCCAACAGCTCAAATTAAAGCCCACCAAGTCAAGAGATTCATTTGGCAGAATATAATGACAAGGTTTGGGATCCCTATGGCTATCGTCTTTGACTATGTCGTTCAGTTCGACTGCCGTCCAATACAAGCTTTCCTGACAGAGTATAGAGTCAAGTTCGCGTACTCAGCTGTGTGCCACCCCGAAAGCAATGGCCAAGCAGAGGCCGCAAACAAGCAAATCCTAAATGCCCTCAAGAAAAAGTTGGATGAGTTCAAGGGAAAGTGGGCAGATATGGTGTCTGCCGTTCTTTGGTCAAACAGAACAACATAAAAAGATGCGACAGGAGAAAATCCTTTTAAGCTGGCTTTCGGAGCAGAAGCAGTCTTGCCGGTCGAGGTGGGTCTGCCCTCATACCGAGTGAAATATCAGAACCTGGATGCAAATCAGCAAGCTCTCAAGGAAAGTCTGGATTTCCTGCCAGAGATAAGGCTCATGGCGGAACTGAAAGCGGCCGCCTACAAAGACAGAATCAGTAAGGCCTACAACAAGAAAGTCTGGGAAAGGCCACTAGATGTCAATGATCTCGTCCTCGATCAGAAGGACAGCTGCCACAGGAAAAGCACATGCTGAGGGGAAGCTGACGGCGAACTGGGAAGGCCCGTATGTCATCACCCAGAAGATAGGCCCTGGTTCTTTTATCCTTAAAGATATGGACGGGAAAGAACTTAAGAATTGCTGGAATGCTGATGTTCTCAAAAAATATTATGTGTAGGCAATGATTGTAATGGGCCAAGAGCCTTTGATTAAATTACATAAATAATATGACCTACATTAGCGTTCCGATAAATTCTCTTGTTTATTATTGCATCATACTCTTTGTTAGCATCTACGTAAAAAAAAAAAGAGAGGAATACAAGTTAAAGCCATATAACAGGCTAAGTGCATTAACGGTCATATGACAGACCTAGCACACAAGTTAAAGCCATATAACAGGCTAAGTGCATTAACGGTCATATGACAGACCTAGCACACAAGTTAAAGCCATATAACAGGCTAACCAAGTTAACGGTCACATAACAGACCTGGGACGCAAATTAAAGCCATATAACAGGCTGAATACAGGTCATTTTATTGAATAGGAGCAAAGGAAGAACGGAAAAATAGAGGAAAACGACAAGTCATACAAGCATACGGACAACGAACAAAATAAACAATCAGAAAATTTAAAAGTACTTTTCATAGATTAAAAGCTACTGGCTTGGCGGCCAACTACAAAAAAAATTATGGCGGCCAATATGAAAAAAGGCTTTTAGTCATAGCAAAAAGTACTTAGCGAAATAAACAAAATAATAGTTCAAGGCGCCACCAAAGGGCGAATTACAACATCATAGTTCAAAAAGTATTACAAATTAGGGTGCAAAAAAACTAAAGGCTGTTTGAAGAGCAGGAAGAGCTGATAGATGGCCGCCAAAAGCTTCAAGAGGCAGGAGGTCCTGGCGTCGTGGGCTCCCGAGGATCTACGTCTGCAATGGCGTCCTCATCCGCAAAGTTGGGATCCCCCTCAAAAGGCGACAGATGTTGACCCGCCGCATGAGCGTCCTCAATTACGTTCCAGTCAAAGCCTGGGACGGTTTTGCAGACACATCTCATAGCGGCAGCCCAGCCACCATCATATCTTTTATGCAGCTCCGCCACATATTCATCAGACGCCTTGAACTCAGCCACAGCATTGGCGGCTCCTCGAGCCTCAGCAGCAGAGGCATCTAGAACAGCTATCACTTTCTCATTGTTAGCAGCCTCCACCGCCTTGGTCAGAGCTTTGACGTTCTCCTCCGTTTCTTCCAAAAGGGCCGCCCTATCCCTTAAGGTCGCCACCTCATCCTCCAGAGGCGCCAACTTCTCTTCCGCATCCCGAAGTAGACCTTGGCAAGTCTCTAAGGACGCTTTGTAGGAGTCCGTCAGCCTCTGGTATTCCAGATATTGCTCTATGAGCTCAAGGGCAACATTGTTAGCCTGCACATAAAAAAAAAAAAAAAACAACGCAATCAGAAAAGAGATTACTCCAAAAAAGAAAGGAAGTAAGAGAGGAAAATGGACGATACATAAAATCAGCTGATCATGGGCTAGGCGGGCGGCAGGAGTGATCAGAGACCCTGACGGCCTACCTAAGGGCAACTGCATACCCTTCAAGATCCTATAGGCCAGGATGCCACCATTCTCCCGGATGTCGGAGTAAAGGGACTCGTCTTCCCGGACATCCCAGGCAGGCTGATAAACCTTGCCAGCAGTGACAGGCGAAGGGGCAAATGCGGCCGCCGCAGAATCAGTCAGGGGCACTTCTTTCTTTTCTATCTACTCCCGATACCGGTAGAAAATACCAGGAGATAAGCTAGTAAGAAAGCTAGGCCTGGTAATCAGTTCCCTTATCTTCTCCCTAATGGAAGAAGCAGAGCCCGACAACTAGGAAGTGCCGCTAACAGGTGTCGGATCATTCACACCCGCGACAAACCCGTCAGTCTCCCCTGGAGCTGTCGGATCCAGATCCTCGACCTGGACTACCTCGTTGGCAGCAGAGGTGCCAGGATCCTCCACAGCTTGCCGTTTGTTAGCAGCCGAGTCAGCTGCAGCCGGCTCCCTTTGTCGCCTCCTTGTCGCCCCCCTAGTAACGCTCCGAGAAGTAACGGATCTAAGAGGAAGGGCAGCAGATGAAGGGGCGACGGGAGAAGTAGCGACCACAGGGACGCGAGTAGCCTGGGCCCCCCCGCGACCCCTGCGAAGATTCTGAGGTCCGTGGTGGTTGCCACCCCTGCGACCGTTAGTAACACTATGCATGGTGGGGTAGTAGGTGGAAGGAGCGGCAGGCAAGTGTGTCAACGGCCGATAATCCTTGTCAACGCCAAGAGCGTCAAGATCAAGGTCGTCAAAGCCTGCAAACAAGCAAACAGAAGTAAAATAAAATAAGTAAAAAAAAAAAAGAAGAAGAGCAAGCCCTAATACCGCCACTAGACGAACCAATCTGATAACAGTACTCACCATTCTCATAAGCACGCGATAAGCGGACAGCAGATAGCGGTTTGTCTCCCAAAATGTACTTGGAGTGAGGAAGCCATATCGAAGGCTCTTTGGATCTAACAACCCTCCCGTCCTCAAAGGTGATGTCGTAGTCAACTGAAGCAAAATAATTATAAGCCTTTAACTCCTCCTCAGTTAACGGCTCCAGAGGCAGATGCTCCATATGAGGAGCGGGTTCTGTAAAATGGCGACGAAGGGGATAATCTTCCGGCACTCGTAACCAGAAAAACGCATCCTGCCAGCCTTTCAAACTGGTCATCTTCGGTTGGACCGTCATTTTCTTGTCGGCCGTCATTGTCGACCACCAACCGTTCAACCGAGAAGATCCATTCTTTTTCAGCCAATGAAGATGGCGGAACAGGTTGACGCTTTGGGGGAAATCACGAAAACGCACTACCCAAATGTACGCTATGATATTTCGGACCGCCAAAGGAGTTAATTGCGCCAAGCAAACCTTGAACGCATTTAAAATCTCCACCAAGAAAGGGTCCAAAGGAAAACGGAGGCCGAACTCTAGATGATGTGTATAAACGGCAACATGGCCGGGAGGGCACTCGGTTATGACAGATCCTTCGGACGGCACAACCAACCGATATCTGGAGGGCATCTTATATAAATCCCGAGCCGCTCGCGGATAACACAAATCTAAGGCGTCCTGGCGCCACAACCCATCTATTTCCACTATAAGTGGACCATTTGTAGCATCCTCAGCAAGCCAAAGTGCACCTGATCCAGGCCCAACATCTGGCCCATCTTCTTGATCAGATAGCGGATTCTCCTCAGTAACCGGAGCTTTCGAATTAGCATTATCGGTCCGACGGTGATAAAACGGCCTCAGCATGAATCATCTTGGGCCATAGCACTAGTAGTGAATTGCTGTCGTCACCTAAATCAATAATAGGGGGATTAGGAGCTACACACTCCTGTAAGCGGTCGAAAAAATCGGATGATACCCTAACGCCAGCATCCGCCAGGCTATCCAACCAAGCGTGCTCCCTTAGAAGGGGAACGTCAAGACCAGGGACGGCATCCGCTGGCGGATGTCTACGAGAACGTCTAGCTAGGATTTGATGTCTGAGCTCCCTAAGTGTCTGTTTATCACCACTTTGCCTAGCGGTCAAGTATTTCAAGGTTAAATTGTGTTCTTCAGGAGTAGAGGGGTCGTTAAAGAACTTAGATCTCAACTCTCTTTCTCTGTCAATTGTGGGGGGTATGTCCGCTAACAGCCTAGTTCTTCCCACAGGACTAGAATCAGGCTCAGAAATGGGGTCAACAGAGGGGGAAGAGGGGTCACTCTCAGTTATAAAGACCTCATCAAAAGCGTTCTGGCTATCAGATTGATCCGACATGGCAAGTACGAGAAAGAGAATCAAGACAAAGAGAAGTTGTAAAGTTACCTGGAAATGTAAAGTCGCCGGAAAAAGAGAAGAGACAAAAAGTGGAACTCGCCGGAAAAGACAGGCAAAACTCCAAAGAAGCCGAGACAGCGCCGAAAGCTAAGAACTTGGACCGAAGAACCACCGGAAAAGCACGAAAACCCGAATAAAAAAGAACCCAGAAAATGCAGGACAAGGAAAAGCAAAATCCTTAGTACTCCCGGGACCGGAAAGAGAAAACTAGAAGTTTGGTTAACTTTTCGGGAAGAAAGAAGCACTAAAAAGTCAGTTCTTGAGCAAATAACAAGTGCGAGTAATGGAGTTCTCTCTGTAAGAAAGTAAGAGGAAGAAGGAAGGTTTAAGCAAAGAAATAAAAAAATCAGAAAATAAACTACCTGTCACATTTATACCCAGATCAAGGGCCCGAATTGAACAAACCCTCCAACTTCTCCTGGGATATGTGCCAAGTGTCAAGGTCACAATGAAACCTAATAAAGTGTTTGGGCGGGATTTTCGGAAGAAACAATCATTAACTTTTCGAAATTCTTTGACTCCTCAAAGCGACACGTGGCATCTATCAAACCTATCCCAAAAAGGTGAAAACTGAAACAAAAAAAAAAAAAAATAACAAAATAAAAATCATCACCATCAGCAAAAGATACCCGCGTCCATCCGACAGCATCTTCAGCGGTCACGACCCCAAAAAATGCTGGGGGGCTAGTTGTATGGGTATAACCCAAGTCTGTTAGCGGCCGTAAGAAGCAGGGCCGCGAGTAAGATAACGGATGCGAGTACTGTATGACCATCAGGAGAACTGTGTGAGAGATTGTACCTGCAGAATAGTACAACCATTAGAATTTATACACAAAAGTCCGCATTTTTTATAGAAACCCCCTCCTTCTAGCGCCAAATTGTTTCGGTTGGAAACAGTTAGCGTCCTCGCAAGAGTCCGCCAAGTTCTGAGAGCTCACGTCCTTGCTGGAAAACTGCACAGGATGCAAACGTAAACTACCCTCGGGGTGGTTTTGAGGAAACCCCCTCCGACGCTCAAGTCAGTAATTTGGACCACTAGGATGTAGAGAGAGAAACTAGAGAGAGAGATAAGCTATTTTTAGTGTGTAAGAGAATGTACCTGCAGAATAGTACCATTGGGGTATTTATAGAAGTACTATTCCTCTGACAGGGCATATAATCCTTTGACACGTGTAGGGCTGTGACGCATTTGACATGTGGGAAGATTTCCTTTATTTTGTCTTGTTAGGCGTCCGCCAACATTGTCAGTCCTTTAGGGCTGTGACGCATTTGACATGTGGGAAGATTCCCTTTATTTTGTCTTGTTAGGCGTCCGCCAACATTGTCAGTCCTTCAGGGATGAACTGGCTCGAACGGTGTTTTTAATGGTTTTATCACACTCGCGTCCATAATCTTATTCGCGGCCTAAAAATAGGTGGCCGCTAATACATTTGGGTTATACCCGTACAGTATTAGTCATGTTTTTTCTATTTTTTTTTTATCCATATGAGCTACGAAGGCGGTACAAAGTACAAAGAAGGGGAGGGGGGATTCGAACCTGTGACCTATCGTTCACAGCACCTCAATCTTAACCACTAGGCCAAGATATCCTTGGTATGTTTTTTCTAATCTAGTTTATAGTCATGTTATGAGGGGGGGAAATTGTTTAGCACATTTGTACTTTGGCTTCTTACGATTTAATATAATTTCCTTCTTCCTTTCAAAAAAAAAAAAACAATGGCCACATATTAAAAAACGATTATGGTAATTTATAAAACAATCAAGACAATATACAATGATAATTCATTAGTTTACCACAATATTTTTTATAAAACAATACACGTAATTTATAAAACAATAATAATAGACCAAAGAACAACAATGGTAATCTATATATAAAATAGTCATGACGATATATACAAATAATAGTTTATGCCTTTAAAAAAAATACTAGTAATGGAAAATAAAACAATTTATGTACTATTGTTTTATAATATATACATTTCTTTAAAATTATCAATATTGTTTTGTAAACTACCTTCAATGTTTTATCGTTCTCATCTTATTTATACTCCGTTCACTGTCCAATAATAACAATATTATTTTATAAAATATCATCGTTTTATGAAGGTGAGAGTCAACAGGTGTTTTGATTTTTTTTTAAATAAAAAATAAATTGAGAGAGAGTTGACTGATAAAATGTTGAGTGAGTGGACCGCGCGAACAATAAAATAATATGGCTGAATAATCACTAGAGCTGGCAAAGATAGTCCCGATCCGAAAATCCGATCCGTGGTCCGATCTGGGACCAAAATGGGGGGGGGGGGTCCGAAAATCTGATCCGAACTTAAAATAATCTGATCCCAATCCGAATCCAATACGAACAAACTTGGTTCGAAACCAATCTGAAACAATCTGTCTCGAACCTACCCGATACGAAAGCAATCTGTCTCGGACCTACCGGATCCAGAAGCAATCCGAATCGATCCAACCCGACCCGAAAGCAATCCAACCCGAAAGCCAGCTATTGGAATCGGTCTCGGGACGACGAACTCATGTGTGGGAGTATGGGAGGCACAACATGGCCGTGTTGAGATCATCACCAATGATTTGGGCAATTGTACGACGCCGTCTTGGGTGGCCTTTAATGGCAATGAACGTCGACTCCTTGTTGAGTTTCAACCCAAATATCGAGTGTCGTGCCTCCCGAACCTCATTTTCGTGTAAGGTCCCCCCAACAATGAAGTTCAACTCACGAGTCAATAGCTCACGGTAATGCCTTCCTTGGTCATTTAAAAAAATCCTCATCAATAATGTCCAAGACTTTTGAGTTCCAAACACTCAAACAGACGGTTTTGGTACATGGAATGTTAAAAAAGGCATTGCAATTATCTTAGCATTCTAAGTTTTTACAAAGTTTTTTCCGATAAGTGTGTAATGCTTTTGTGTATAAATTCTAATGGTTGAACTTCTCAAGGGGTAACTTCCGACCGAATAAAGACTTGAGATAAAGATTCAAAAGCACCCCACTTAGTTTCAGGGTTCAGAATGATGGAATTGTTGAAGCAATTTGGGAGCAATTATTCATTTAATTGTTGAAGCACTTTGTTTGTGACGGAAAAAAAAGGGTAACAAATATTATACTATAAGGTAGAGCTGATCAAAATTAGCCCCGCCAGAAAAAATGCGAACTTTGGGCAAGACTTTTTCGGCTCGATTCGGGTCGGACCCAATTTTTTCTTTTTTTGCGCCGGCTTTGGAAATCAATTTTCACACATCTCAATTAATTTTTTTGGGCCCGACCCTAAAAAGCCCGAAAATCCCGCTCCAATATTTCGGGCTTTGGGCAATAATTCTAGGCCTGAATCCAAGCCGGTCAACTGCATTGGTTTGTGGATCAACTCTAATTTTTACTTTTAAAAAAAATCAATAAATGATGCACCTAAACTCCTAAAGTAATTGCACCCAACTGCATTTTCTCCAACCACATAAACACCCAACTGTAGTTGTCTTCAACTGCATCTATTTAATGTTCATTTTCAACCAAAAAAAAAATTAAAAAAAATCAATATATACATAAACACCAGCAGCAGAGGAGAGAGCCTTAAGCGGTGAAAAGAGGAGAGAGCCAGAGCCAGCAACCAGCTCATCCGGCTCATCTCAGCCAGAAACACATAAGGTAATTTTCTTCAACTGTTTCTTGAATTGAATTTTTTTGAATTGAAATTCGGAGGAATTGCATGTCGTTTAATTTCATAAGGTAATTTTTCTTGAATTGAAACAATAAATGATTGCATGTTGTTAGTTTTAATTCATGTCGTGATTTTGTTTGATTGTGATTTTGTTTGATTTTGATTTTGTTATTTTTATGTGATTTTGTTTGATTGTGCTGTTTTTAATTCATGTCGTTTAATTTCATGTAAATGTTAATTTTTCTGCTTTGTTTGTTGCTATTTTGAAGCAATTTCTAACCTTTAATGTAGAAGTTTCAATTTTTTTAAAAAAATTATTTCATGGAATTTATTATTGTTGTTGTAATCAAGCAGTCAGTACACAAGCTTTGTAGTTCAATTGTAATCTACTTGACAGGCCACAGAGAGAAAAATCTAGGAATTTTAGAGGGAGGGAGGGAATACACATAACTATACCGCTACATAATTTCAGAAGTCTTTAACTTGCTGCTTTAACAATGCAAAATCTATACCCAACAAATTGAGCAAGGCCCAACCTGAATACCATCGAATTTTATAGTACTTCTGAATTCTGATTGAAAAAAAAAAGAATACTTCGAACATGAAAAAACATGTTGAAAATTAATAGTAGGGATAATGAATATAAACCACCATACTGGTTCGATAAGTTTTATTTTGTTCACAACTGACTCATGCGGTGTACGCTGAATAAATACAGCTTAACGGAGTTCATTGATGCAGGAGCAACAAATGTTGATGATTCTAATGTAAATTGCTCTTGTGCTTAATTCTGCTAGTAAGGGAGGTCGTTTTTTGACTTTTATAGCTTTGTTTTAACACGTTTCTTATTTGTTTACTTTCTTAAACTAAAAGTGGCTTTTGACGTCATTAGTAGGTGTAATTGAGCTTGAGAATCATGATGTTAATTGCTTAATGCTAAGGTGCAGGGTGGTTTCTGATCTAGGAGACAGGAAAAGTGAGTAAAATATTCTGAAATGTGTTCCTTAATATTGAGATTTGCTGCATGGGCAATTCTTTTTTTTGAGAATTGGTCTAGGATACATGCTCTCCTCGCTGTCTTAGTTACATCAAAGTTCACAGGTTTCCCAAACTCAAATAAACTATTACAAGTAATACATGCTCTCCTCGCTGCCTTAGCAATTGCATCAGCTTCCTAATTTTGCTCTCTCTTCCTCCATTTAATCTGAATGGAGCTCTCTTTCAGTGCCCTGCATGAAAGGTACATATTATAGTATATGTCAGCACTCAAAAAATCACCATTGATTCCTTGCACATTTGCAACCAAAACCCTCTACATTTCCTTCTAAAGGACACCTGTAGAAGTTAATATACATAAATTAATTGACAAAGTGGCACAAGTTCACAAAGCATTCATCCTCTAAAATAACAATACATCAGTGTTCATATATAACACCATTAGAAGCATTGTGCTTAAATAGGTCCAAATTTAAGAGCATATAAGATAAGGCAGTGTTCATATGCCATAGCTAATACAATAGTCCCGAAGGAGGTCCAAATTTAAGACAGAAACAAGTATTACAATGATCATTGTCTGATTTTCATAGCTAATAAAGATGCTACAATATATTAGTAGATCAAACTCCATAGATTGCATCGCACGCGTTTGAAGGCTTCAATAGATGAGATTACCATAGTATCCTGCAGGAGCAAGGAAATCAATAATTCTACCCTATTTTTAAAACAAATATGAATTTTTGAATTGAGACACTTTATCAGAGTCGATCAACATCATTTTACTATAAAAAAATAGCCAAGAAAATAGAAATTGCTGTCTGCCCTACTCCTTAGTCATATTAGACTACTCCGTCGAGTTCAGAAATCAAAATAAAATGACAGAATTCTTTCAACTAAAGGAACTAATGACAGAATTTAAACTATTAAAGATTTAAAGGATGAAGGGACAAACAAGTTACTTAGCCAGAAGAATGTTTAAGACGATGAGCACTTACATGTGTATCACCAATTCGCCATCAGACTTTTTGAGGATCATTAGACACTCGAAAGATGCCCATACATCTTCTTATCAGACTCAATAGATAATAAGAGCTGCTCCTCACTTCCCTGACTTTCTGCAAGCCTTCACATCATTTCAACATTCACATGTAGCCCATGATTTAGCATTGCACTATAAATATCATTATTACGCTGGGCTTGCGCATAGGTAATTTGACCGCTTAAATACAACTGAAACATATTTGAAGCAACTCGTGCAATCAAGCCCTCATTGACAAGTGAATTGTGGCTTCGCTTTCTTGAATTCCCAGAACCGGAAAATTGCTTCACACTGTTATTGGTCATAGACTGAGAAGTTTCAGCCACAGTAATCTGCGGTACCTTTGGTATGAGGCACATGCATAGCTCCTGCAATATTTAGAAACACAATTCAATCTTAGTAGAAAAATTATGCCGGTACCATGCTGTTTTGGAATCAGTTGGAGTTCGTTCTTACCCTGGATCTGTTGCCGCAAACGCACCAATCTATACTCTTACACATATTCATAATCTGTAATAAGGTCAAACATTCCAAGTTTGGATTAGCCCTAACCTCTACTTCTCGATTGTACTTGGCCATAATTGAAATCCACAATTCATTGGTTTCCCAAGTTTTAAAGCACTCTCTAACTTGCTGCATACCATATTCCTTGATCACTAAGCTCAAAAGGTCTCTCTCTTCATTGTTAAATGTAGTTTTGTACAGATGGCCTAGGTTAGTGTATGGGTATGGGTATGACAGCTGGACCCTTGCTCCCTTACTTCTGTTGCCGTGAGATAGCGACCCTCTAAGAGGGGTTTTAAGCCTCCATAATCATTCGTAGCACTGGGCAAACACACAAAATAGCACCCCCATCCACGCAGAAGAAAAATGTAGTCTTTTTATTATTTGTGATTGTGACTGTTTCTTCTTTATTGTGTACAATGTTTCTTCTTGATACGGATCCCAAAGCTGTGGGATTCTTTGGGCATTAAGGATGCTAGGCAGGAGTTGGAGGCTGGGGCATTGGATCAGCACCCATTTCCAATGGCATGGATAATGGACAAGTTGCATTCAAATCCCGCCATTTTCCATGACCACAGGAAAGGTTATCAAAGGAAGATGCACCTCGCTTTTCAGGATCTCAAAGATGAGGTATACTTTCAAAACTTCCTTGTAGATATGTATAATTTTTTTTGGGGGGGGGGGGTTAAATATTCTGTTTCTTGTTGCTGCTTCTGCTGCAGCACTTTTTCTCATTGAGTTCCTTTGTGATTTGGTTATATGGTATGAATGGTATTGGCTCGGTTGAATTATTTAACTTGTGCTGGGAACTGATATGGCTAACCAAAATTTATGGAGATGAAATGTGGACTTAAATGATGCTAATGATGATTTATGGATTGCAATGATGGATTAATGAAAGATGAGAGAATTAATATGAAACTAGTTTTTTGCCCGGCGTTGTCCAGGTGGAGTTTTATTTGCTTAATTGTCATATATACAACGTGTTGCAAGTGGCGTTTATGACAAAACATTCATTTTACTATCAATGTTGTTCGTTATGAAATGAGTTTAAACTATTCATTTGCTATGAATTAATCCATATATCATGTGTAACCCTAACTTTTCCCGTAAAAGTTGCGCCTTTAAAATTACCTACTAATACGGCATTTCATCAACAACAATATGCTTTCAACTGGTTGTAGTCTTTGAGTAGCGAACCAATATCATGAAAATCCAACTTCATTGATCACAATCTCAATGATTTTATACATTCCTCTATAAATACCATGAGCTTCAAAGAGTCTATGACTTAACAAAGACACAAGGTCACACAATCCCGTTCTACTATTCAAAGTTTAAACCTGAGTAATTTAGTGTTTAAAACCAACCATAATAAAAAGAAATAAATCAAACTAAAGAACTTCATCATCTTCGAACTTCATATCGATGCAAGACTCCCGAGATCTCTAGCAAAGATACTTCTTGCCACCACCATAGGTAGTTGTTATTGTAGCCCATATTGCCAAAGCCTCACAATAGAGCTAGCCTTGTATTCAACCTTGTGCCCAATTTTACCAACATGTTGCAGTAATTGCCACAAAAGTATGACTCCTTGGAAGTCTGGTGCAAGTAGCTTCCACCCCGGTTATCATGGTTCTTGGACCACTTTGCTTTGTGCACACCCAACGAAAAGACACAGTAGCTTGTTTAGTTAGTCCATTAATAATTGTGATATCCTCTGAAGTTCAAGGTATATAACATCTAAGTAAAATATGCCTAAAAAGGACATTTAGGCATATGACATATAAGTAAACAATAATTAATATAATAATTATTTTATATTATTTGTATTAATATATTAATACTTGATGATGATATTATGTAGATTCTGACGGTGAAACAATCCACTAACTACAGGCCAGATTCAACAACGAGATCTACAAACCCAGAAGCTAAAAGAGCATACGCATAACAGTCACAACCATACAATGGCACTTTAACCTGTTTTCATCATTAGTTGCCAGTTAACATTCAAGGGCTCATATTAAAACTTTTTTTCCCTAGTTCAAATGATATGGGTCTCTCTACTATCAACAGAGAACGCTTTCTTTCAAGAATTACAATACCTTAAGTTGATCCTCGTCATAAAAGCAACACCCCCTTCAGGTTCGAGTTCGTTAAGTATTTTTAAGGTTCGAGTTCGGCTCGATAGCTTGATAGCTCGATTTAGCATATAGTCCATGAACCCACCATCACCATCATCATAAGATTGATTAACACACCATCACCATCATATATGTGGAAGTGCTTCTTCAAGGTTCGAGCTAACCTCTAATATTGTGATGAAACCCATTTGTTGAGTACTCCTTTAGTACTCTCTATACTCCATTGACGGTTTGTCGTTGACATTTCTACTGGCTAAATGCAGAACTTGCACATTAGAACAACACAGAGAAAAATTACTCTCTAATTACAACTTAAACATATATGTGACACAAGAAAAAATGGGTGGTTCAAGCCTAAGAAAACTACTGAATTCATAATCAAGGCTTCATAATTTTTAGGTGCAAACATTCCCTCATAATTATCGGTGGCCCTCATAAAAATTTAAGTACTACAGTCCTTCAATTTTGGTCATGCTCTTAGGCTCGTGGCTCATCCCGGCCCGACCCAAAAGTTTAATAAATAATTTTTTTAAAAAAGTTAAGGTATAAAAATGATAAAAAGTCAAAAAGCCTAAAAGGCTAAAGCACAACTTTCACTGCCATTTTCACGCCACTTTCTCTACTGTCTACTCTACTACTTCACTGTCAACTCTTCTTCTTCCTTTTTTCTTTAATTTATCTTTTTATTCATTTTTTCTCATTTCAAAATTCCAATTAACTCATTCAACTTCATAACTCAAGAATTAACGAATTGATTCTTCTTATACCTAAGAAAGGCTTTAACTTGCTTGGAAGAAGATGAAGGAAGAAAAGAGGAACATGGAAAGAAGATGTGTGAAGGTGGAGGAAGTGGTGTTGGTTTGCAAAAAACAGTCAACATGACTGTGTCATACTCCAAAGTCCAAATGTTCTTCAATTAAATGTCGAATCTTTCAAATTATTCAATTACATTCTTAAAAGAGGGAGTACTACCCAAGTTATTGACTCTTGTTGTCCAACGTTATTTCTTAGTCACCCTTATGGGGAAATCGGGCTCGCTCGAACCCCCTCCCCCCGAGGGGACTAATGAGCATCGTCGTACGACGAATTGTGTCTGTCCTCATCGTCCGGCGCACGGTGCAAGTTAATCGGACTGACTCCAATGGGGATATGTCGTCAAGTACCCGAAGGCTATCTCCACACGATCATGTTGTTATATTCATTCACACGAGTAGGTTCTTCCAAGATCGAGACCTATTACTGGCCATTCTACTACTTTTTTAGTAGTTGATGTTTTCATTTATTTTCTTCAAAGTTAAAACTTTCAAAGTATAGACAAGCAAGAAATTAAAAGACTAGCTAAGTTAGAGAAAATTGAGTGAGGCCTTGATTATTGAACAAGTACTAGAAGGTCCCCCAACAATGAAGTTTAACCCACGAGTCAATAACTCACGACGCAAATGTCTTCCTTGGTCATTTAAAAAACTCATCAATAATATCCAAGACTTTTGAGTTCCAAACACTCAAACAGACGGTTTTGGTACATGGAATATTAAATAACGAGATCTACAAACCCGTATAAAAATGACGATGAAATGCCGTATTAGTAGGTAATTTTAAAGGCGCGACTTTTACGGGAAAAGTTAGGGTTACACATAATATATGGATTAATTCATAGCAAATGAATAGTTTAAACTCATTTAATAACGAACAACATTGATAGTAAAAAGAATGTTTTATCATAAACGCCACTTGCAACACGTTGTATATATGACAATTAAGCAAATAAAACTTCACCCGGACAACGCCGGGCAAAAAACTAGTTTCATATTAATTCTCTCATCTTTCATTAATCCATCATTTCAATCCATAAATCATCATTAGCATCATTTAAGTCCACATTTCATCTCCATAAATTTTGGTTAGCCATATCAGTTCCTAGCACAAGTTAAATAATTCAACCGAGTCAATACCATTCATACCATATAACCAAATCACAAAGGAACTCAATGAGAAAAAGTGTTGCAGCAGAAGCAGCAACAGCAACAAGAAACAGAATATTTACCCCCCCAAAAAAAAAATTATACATATGTACAAGGAAGTTTTGAAAATATACCTCATCTTTGAGATCCTGAAAAGCGAGGTGCATCTTCCTTTGATAACCTTTCCTGTGGTCATGGAAAATGGCGGGATTTGAATGCAACTTGTCCATTATCCATGCCATTGGAAATGGGTGCTGATCCAATGCCCCAGCCTCCAACTCCTGCCTAGCATCCTTAATGCCCAAAGAATCCCACAGCTTTGGGATCCGTATCAAGAAGAAACATTGTACACAATAAAGAAGAAACAGTCACAATCACAAATAATAAAAAGACTACATTTTTCTTCTGCGTGGATTGGGGGTGCTGTTTTGTGTGTTTGCCCAGTGCTACGAATGATTATGGAGGCTTAAAACCCCTCTTAGAGGGTCACTATCTCACGGCAACAGAAGTAAGGGAGCAAGGGTCCAGCTGTCATACCCATACCCATACACCAACCTAGGCCATCTGTACAAAACTACATTTAACAATGAAAAGAGAGACCTTTTGAGCTTAGTGATCAAGGAATATGGTATGCAGCAAGTTAGAGAGTGCTTTAAAACTTGGGAAACCAATGAATTGTGGATTTCAATTATGGCCAAGTACAATCGAGAAGTAGAGGTTAGGGCTAATCCAAACTTGGAATGTTTGACCTTATTACAGATTATGAATATGTGTAAGAGTATAGATTGGTGCGTTTGCGGCAACAGATCCAGGGTAAGAACGAACTCCAACTGATTCCAAAACAGCATGGTACCGGCATAATTTTTGTACTAAGATTGAATTGTGTTTCTAAATATTGCAGGAGCTATGCATGTGCCTCATACCAAAGGTACCGCAGATTACTGTGGCTGAAACTTCTCAGTCTATGACCAATAACAGTGTGAAGCAATTTTCCGGTTCTGGGAATTCAAGAAAGCGAAGCCACAATTCACTTGTCAATGAGGGCTTGATTGCACGAGTTGCTTCAAATATGTTTCAGTTGTATTTAAGCGGTCAAATTACCTATGCGCAAGCCCAGCGTAATAATGATATTTATAGTGCAATGCTAAATCATGGGCTACATGTGAATGTTGAAATGATGTGAAGGCTTGCAGAAAGTCAGGGAAGTGAGGAGCAGCTCTTATTATCTATTGAGTCTGATAAGAAGATGTATGGGCATCTTTCGAGTGTCTAATGATCCTCAAAAAGTCTGATGGCGAATTGGTGATACGCATGTAAGTGCTCATCGTCTTAAACATTCTTCTGGCTAAGTAACTTGTTTGTCCCTTCATCCTTTAAATCTTTAATAGTTTAAATTATGTCATTAGTTCCTTTAGTTGAAAGAATTCTGTCATTTTATTTTGATTTCTGAACTCGACGGAGTAGTCTAATATGACTAAGGAGTAGGGCAGACAGCAATTTCTATTTTCTTGGCTATTTTTTTATAGTAAAATGATGTTGATCGACTCTGATAAAGTGTCTCAATTCAAAAATTATATTTGTTTAAAAATAGGGTAGAATTATTGATTTCCTTGCTCCTGTAGGATACTATGGTAATCTCATCTATTGAAGCCTTCAAACGCGTGCGATGCAATCTATGGAGTTTGATCTACTAATATATTGTAGCATCTTTATTAGCTATGAAAATCAGACAATGATCATTGTAATACTTGTTTCTGTCTTAAATTTGGACCTCCTTCGGGACTATTGTATTAGCTATGGCATATGAACACTGCCTTATCTTATATGCTCTTAAATTTGGACCTATTTAAGCACAATGCTTCTAATGGTGTTATATATGAACACTGATGTATTGTTATTTTAGAGGATGAATGCTTTGCGAACTTGTGCCACTTTGTCAATTAATTTATGTATATTAACTTCTACAGGTGTCCTTTAGAAGGAAATGTAGAGGGTTTTGGTTGCAAATGTGCAAGGAATCAATGGTGATTTTTTGAGTGCTGACATATACTATAATATGTACCTTTCATGCAGGGCACTGAAAGAGAGCTCCATTCAGATTAAATGGAGGAAGAGAGAGCAAAATTAGGAAGCTGATGCAATTGCTAAGGCAGCGAGGAGAGCATGTATTACTTGTAATAGTTTATTTGAGTTTGGGAAACCTGTGAACTTTGATGTAACTAAGACAGCGAGGAGAGCATGTATCCTAGACCAATTCTCAAAAAAAAGAATTGTCCATGCAGCAAATCTCAATATTAAGGAACACATTTCAGAATATTTTACTCACTTTTCCTGTCTCCTAGATCAGAAACCACCCTGCACCTTAGCATTAAGCAATTAACATCATGATTTTCAAGCTCAATTACACCTACTAATGACGTCAAAAGCCACTTTTAGTTTAAGAAAGTAAACAAATAAGAAATGTGTTAAAGCAAAGCTATAAAAGTCAAAAAACGACCTCCCTTACTAGCAGAATTAAGCACAAGAACAATTTACATTAGAATCATCAACATTTGTTGCTCCTGCATCAATGAACTCCGTTAAGCTGTAGTTATTCAACGTATACCGCATGAGTCAGCTGTGAACAAAATAAAACTTATCGAACCAGTATGGTGGTTTATATTCATTATCCCTACTATTAATTTTCAACATGTTTTTTCATGTTCGAAGTATTCTTTTTTTTTCAATCAGAATTCAGAAGTACTATAAAATTCGATGGTATTCAGGTTGGGCCTTGCATTACAATTTGTTGGGTATAGATTTTGCATTGTCAAAGCAGCAAGTTAAAGACTTCTGAAATTATGTAGGGGTATAGTTATGTGTATTCCCTCCCTCCCTCTAAAATTCCTAGATTTTTCTCTATGTGGCCTGTCAAGTAGATTACAATTGAACTACAAAGCTTGTGTACTGATTGTTGATTACAACAACAACAACAATAAATTCCATGAAATAATTTTTTAAAAAAATTGAAACTTCTACATTAAAGGTTAGAAATTGCTTCAAAATAGCAACAAACAAAGCAGAAAAATTAACATTTACATGAAATTAAACGACATGAATTAAAAACAGCACAATCAAACAAAATCACATAAAAATAACAAAATCAAAATCAAACAAAATCACAATCAAACAAAATCACGACATGAATTAAAACTAACAACATGCAATCATTTATTGTTTCAATTCAAGAAAAAATTACCTTATGAAATTAAACGACATGCAATTCCTCCGAATTTCAATTCAAAAAAATTCAATTCAAGAAACAGTTGAAGAAAATTACCTTATGTGTTTCTGGCTGAGATGAGCCGGATGAGCTGGTTGCTGGCTCTGGCTCTCTCCTCTTTTCACCGCTTAAGGCTCTCTCCTCTGCTGCTGGTGTTTATGTATTTATTGATTTTTTTTTATTTTTTTTTTGTTGAAAATGAACATTAAATAGATGCAGTTGAAGACAACTACAGTTGGGTGTTTATGTGGTTGGAGAAAATGCAGTTGGGTGCAATTACTTTAGGAGTTTAGGTGCATCATTTATTGATTTTTTTTAAAAGTAAAAATTAGAGTTGATCCACAAACCAATGCAGTTGACCGGCTTGGATTCAGGCCTAGAATTATTGCCCAAAGCCCGAAATATTGGAGCGGGATTTTCGAGCTTTTTAGGGTCGGGCCCAAAAAAATTAATTGAGATGTCTGAAAATTGATTTCCAAAGCCGGCGCAAAAAAAGAAAAAATTGGGTCCGACCCGAATCGAGCCGAAAAAGTCTTGCCCAAAGTCCGCATTTTTTCTGGCGGGGCTAATTTTGATCAGCTCTACCTTATAGTATAATATTTGTTACCCTTATTTTTCCGTCACAAACAAAGTGCTTCAACAATTCCGTCATTCTGAACCCTGAAACTAAGTGGGGTGCTTTTGAATCTTTATCTCAAGTCTTTATTCGGTCGGAAGTTACCCCTTGAGAAGTTCAACCATTAGAATTCATACACAAAAGCATTACACACTTATCGGAAAAAACTTGTAATTGCTAAGGCAGCGAGGAGAGCATGTATTACTTGTAATAGCTTATTTGAGTTTGGGAAACCTGTGAACTTTGATTTAACTAAGGCCACGGCCAGTAACTGTACTGAATTTATTGAAGGGTTGTGTCCCTCAAACCAGTTAACTCCTGAACCTGATTGATGTATTAGGCACGAACCCAGGTTTTGTGAGAAGTAAGGGCTAATCCCTTCCGAGACGAGTTGCCCCATTAGGGTTGTGTTTAGGCAGCGTTTGGTTGAAGGAATAGCCTTTCAAGTGGCTCAGTGTTCCCCACGGGGATTATGGCCCAAGGATGTAGCTTTTTTTAAAGCGTGAGGGCCTATTTAGATTGTTATGCACTGCTCTATGTTGCCTTTGTGTTTCTCTCCCTTGCTGGCAGCCTTTGCAAGGTTGATATTTCTGTTGGTATGATGGACTTATGGCCCAAGGATGTAGCTTTTTTAAAGCCTGGGGGCCTATTTAGATTGTTATGAACTCCTATACGTTGCCTTTGTGTTTCTCTCCTTTGCAAGGTTGATAAGTGAGGTATTTGTTACTCACTTTGAGAATCTTTTTGGGTCGAATAACTTAGTGGATGTGCAACCCATAATCGAAAAAGTGCATGCAACAGTATCTAGTGAAATGTTTGATTTGCTTGATGCGGAGTGCGCAGGGGAAGAAATATATGAAACACTACTTCAAAAGCATCCGACAAAAGCTCCTGGTCCAGATGGGATGTGTGCATTATTTTATCAGAAATTCAGGAGTATCACTGGCCCGAATGTGATTAGCAAAGTCTTAGAGGTTTTAAATGGAGGTGATGGTATACGAGCGATCAATCAGACACATATTGTTTTGATTCCGAAAAAAAGGTGTGTGAGTCTCGGGCGGATTACACACCCATTAGTTTGTGTAATGTGCTCTATAAGATTGTATCGAAGGTTCTTGCTAATCTTTTAAGAAAGGTCCTCCCTACAATAATACATGAGCCACAATACCTAGGACTCAAATTGGACTTGAGTAAAGCCTACGACAGGGTTGAGTGGGGCTTTCTGCAAGAAATGATGGCAAAAATAGGGTTTCCTAGCAAGTTTGTCCAAGCTATTATGAGATGTGTTAACTCTGCCTTGTTCTCAATTTTGGTTAACGGCCAACCTTCTAGGAAGTTACTCCCCTCTCGGAGTCTTTGACAAGGTGATCCACTCTCACCTTTTCCATTTATTACGTGTGCTGAGCGTTTATCAGTTTTGCTTAGAGAGGTGGAAAGTAACGAGATTCATGGAGTTAAAATTGGAAGAAAGGTCGCGCCTATTTCCCATCTTTTTTTAGCAAATGATAGTCTCCTGTTTAT
Source organism: Beta vulgaris subsp. vulgaris (assembly GCF_026745355.1). Classification (NCBI taxonomy): domain Eukaryota; kingdom Viridiplantae; phylum Streptophyta; class Magnoliopsida; order Caryophyllales; family Amaranthaceae; genus Beta; species Beta vulgaris. The sequence continues at coordinate 15,199,471 of NC_079206.1, forward strand.
TTGAGCAAATGATGCATAAGTGGAAAAAGTCCTGGATATTTTTTCTATCTATGAAGTTGCTTTAGGTCTAAAGTTGAATATGGAAAGCCGAAACGTTGAGCCACAGAAGAAAGATTTGCTTCAGATGAAGTTGAAATTTAAGACAGTTGAAGAACACGACAAATACCTTGGGCTCCCAACCTACAATAACTTTGCTATGGAGATGCGAGACATCAAAGCACAAATGCAATCCCTGGATAAAAGAATGGATGAAATGGAAAAGAAGGAGGAGATGTATTGGAGGCAGAGAAATAGACAAGAGTGGTTGTGGAATGGGGACAAAATACAATTTTTTTCCACGCTAAAGCTAAGAAAAGAAAGGAGCGAAATAATATAGTGAGTGTGTGAAAGATGATGTCGGAATTGTGTATGAAGATGAAGATCCCTAAAATACCATACAAGTTGAAACGAGAAAATCAAAAACCCTAAGGAGGAAAAACACTTAGTTAAAAACGTATCCAAAGAGATATGAGGAAAAGAAAAACAAAGACGAGAAAAAAAATTGTTTACCAAAACTAGACATAAAAAGTCATCAATTAAGCGGCCTATCTTATATTGTTTCATACCTTGATATAGGTATGACAACAACGCCGCACCTCAAGCATATGAGTCCACCTCGTCCAGTTTTTCGACAAATTGGACGTAGGATGTGTAGCAATCATGTCCAGATGAAACTGGAACGATGATGCAGCACACTATCACGAGGAGAATTGTCTTGATCATCTGATCAATTGGCCTTTCCCGATCAATGCATATAGTCTTCAGTTGCGGTTGACCTAGTTTGTGCGTTTGTACGGGTAGACCAAATACCCGGGTTAAAGCCGTCAAATCCTTACTGTTTTCGGGGATAACTGGTTTGTCCATCCAGTCAAATACAGAACGTCATCTAGCGTGACGTTCATGCATTGACCACCACAGACGCTAAAACAGTATATTCCATTTTCATCTTCTTCCGTATAATATTGCATGAATGTTTCAAACAACGGTGTTGAAAAGTTCACTTGGCCATGAGATTGGTGAACTTTAACAATCTCAGCAAGAAACTCCCCTCATCGTTGGAATTAATACGCTCATCAATCAAGTTTTGAAATGTAGTATTTAATCTCCCTAGCACTTCAAGTTCTTCAGTATGGAAAAAAAATTACAGATAAATTTCCAATAAACAAGTGTTAAATTGACAAACCAACCCCCTCCGCAAAACATCCAGAAAGAGTCTAAAGATCACGAAAGAGATTCATGGTATGAAATCCTATTTTTGTTTTGGGCAGGGCAGTTGTTGACATGTTGCAGTCATGGATATACCTTGTGACATATTATTATTAGCATAAAAAAGGTATGAGATAAATGCTCCAAGATGGATACATTGTATGCAATGTGGTCAGGATTAGATACTACATTTCAAAAGTTGATTGATGAGCGGATTAATTCCAATGGTGAGGGGAGTTCCTTGCTGAGATTGTTAAAGATTCACCAATCTCATGGCCAAGTGAACTTTCCAACACCATTGTTTGAAACGTTCATGCAATATTATAAGGAAGAAAATCGAAATGGAATACACTATTTTAAGTTATGTGGTGGTCAATACATGAACGTCAAGCTAAAGGACGTTCTGTATTTGACTGGTTTGCCCGTTAGGGGTAGACCAGTTATCCCTGAAAATAGTAAGGACTTGACGACTTTCACCCGGGTATTTGGTCTACCTGTACAAACGCACAAACTAGGTCTACCACACTTAAGACTATCTGCATTCCTCGAGAAAGGTCAAGTGATCAGAGGATCAAGACAGTCCTCCTCATGATAGTGTGCTGCATCATCGTTTCAGTTTCATCTAGACATGATTGTTATACATCCTACGTCCAATTTATCGAAAAATTAAATGAGGTGGACTCATATGCCTAGGGTGAGGCGCTTTGTCATACTTAAGTCAAGGTATGAAATAGTATAAGATGGGCCGCTTAATTGATGGCTTTTTATGGCTATTTTTGGTAAGCAATTTTTTTTTCTCGTCTATGTTTTTCTTTTACTCGTATCTCTTTTGATACGTTTTAACTAAGTGTTTTTTTCCCTATTAGAGTTTTTTCTTTTCTCGTTTCAACTTGTATGGTATCTTTGAAATTGATCTTCAGCCAAAGATGCCTCACACGTTGGCAATGATGGTGAAAGAAATTTCGAAAAAAAAAAAGCAAAAACCACTACCACAAGAAGCATACTCACAAGTTGGAAGGGCAGCTGACGCAGCTAGTTTCACTCCTTCAATCAACGGAGGCGGTAAGTAAATTTATGCTCTTTGGCTGCCTTTGTGCTTCTCCCCGTTGCTGGCAGCCTCTGCAAGGTGCTTCCTTCCCAGACAGTTCCCCCGTTAGGGTTGGGTTTTGGCAGCATTTGGTTGAAGGAATAGCCTTTCAAGTTGATGAGTGTTGCCCATGGGGCTTATGGCCCAAGGATGTAGCTTTTTTAAAGCATAAGGGTCTATTTTTCCCCCTTGTTGGCAGCCTTTGCAAGGTGCAAGACACCTTTCTTCCGAGACGAGTTGCCCCCTTAGGGTTGGGTTTTAGGAGCGTTTGGTTGAAGGAATAGCCTTTCAAGTTGCTTAGTGTTTCCCATGGGGTTTATGGCCCAAAGATGTAGCTTTTTTAAAGCCTTAGGGCCTATTTAGATTGTTATGTATGTTGCCTTTGTGTTGTTTGAAATTCTTTGAAATTTTATTTTCCCATGCAATTATATTTCCTACTAAGTGTTGTTTGGTTGACATTGTTTAGCATAGGAAGCTGAACTTCCTAGGAATTGGAATTTCTTAGTGTTGTTTGGTTGACAAATTCATGGGAAGTTGAATTTTCTAGGAAGTTCCACTTTCCACAAAATGGAGAAATTACTTACCTAGGGGACCGTAAAAATTCTCATGAAACTTTCACTTCCCATGAATTACCAAACAACATTTACCAATTCCTAGGAAATATAATTACATGGAAAAATAAATTTCGAAGGAATTTGCATTCCCTACATTCTACCAAATTAGGAAGTGCTAAATGTTATTTGGTAATTCATGGAAAGTAAAAGTTCCATAGGAATTTTCACTTACCTAGGTCCCCCCAAGGTAAGTAATTTCCTTCATTTTGTGGGAAGTGAAACTTCCTAAGAAATTCTACTTCCCATTAATTTGTCAACCAAACAATACCAAGAAATTCAAATTCCTAGGAAGTCCAACTTCCTATACTAAACAATGTCAACCAAACAACACCTAAGTTAGGCGTCAAGTTACCGCTTTCTCATATACACCTGTAATCTGGGCTTCTTACTGGTGATAAATAATCATTTTGCAAGTAGGTGCACATGCAATTGAAGTACGAGATGTTCCTGTTTAATCCATGTTTAAAGCTAACTACACAGTCCACAACTGGAAGTAATGAAACATACACAATCTCCTAAAATGATAAGAATCATAATGCATGTTCTCAGCTATAGTAGTCTATCTGGTAATTCACTTGTTCTTATCAAAGAATTCTCGTGGTTCAGTGTACACACTAGACAAAACTGCAGCTCTTGGGACATAGAGAACTCTCACTAAGTATATATATATATATATATATATATATATATATATATATATAGTGTGTGTGTGTGCGCGTGTGTGTGCGCGCGCGCCAATCATTCAAGCAGTAGCATCAACATAATTTTACATACTCCAGGAATGACACAAAAACAATATATGCTTTTCTACAGAGTACTTATGCAAGCCACAGCAGACAGCAGCATCAACTCTCATGCTATTCAACTCTACCTGTCCACCCTCACAGATAGAGGGGGAAAGAAAGGAAAAGAAGGAAAGAGAGGGCCATGTACATCAAGATGGAACGCAGGAAAAAATTCAAAGAATATATTTTAGTATCTAGGACCTAAATGTTAAAAAAAGCAGGTCCCACACCTTGGAGCAATCGAAACCTTAGCTTGTTAAAGGTTTACCCATATGGGCAAATATCCCTCCAAAGGACAACTCCTCTCCAGATTGGAAGTTCAAGACTCCCCTGACGATTGCTTTGCTTCCCCCTCTTGAGACTGCAATGCAAGAAATGTCATCAATACTCTAGAAGTTTACAGTGTGATAGAAAAATCTACAAAGGACATGTATGGCCATCTAAATCAAATCCAGCAATATAAAGTTTAAATAGCTTCAACAGCTGAAATGATTCGCATTGCATAAACATTAAACATAGAAATCAATTTATTCACGGGTGGCAAGGGAAGTGGGGAAGATAGTTACTTACCCGTTCGGAGAGACTAGGTTGCGTGGAAGACTTGAGCTGGGAGTTTTCCATGTTTGCAAGCAGCTGCGTTACAGTTTTTAAATGAGGAATGCTGCACATTTAAACAAACAAGATGAGGATATGGAAAGGGGAATGACCAAATGATTTAACTGGCAGATAATTTACTGATTCAATAAAAATCTGGTCTAACTCCCTGGAAAAAAAAGAAATACTATCAAAATACACAAACCTGTGTAATCCATTTTCCATATATGCATCAAGTGATGAAATCACTAGTGGCAGCTGCTGCAACACCTGCATCATTGCTAGAGCAATTCAGAAAAAAACTTGAACTGAGGCAAACTGCACTAACGTGTTCCACAAGAGATTTTAACATACTTGCCCTGTATTCTGATGGTATCTTTTTGCCAAAAGGTTCTTGGGAAGCTTAGCCAGGTGACCCTATACATGAACAAAATCAACATGATCAACCAGCTTAGTTGCTATAGATGTCGTTGTTCATTCAAGGAGCTCAGACATTTCAGAGAAACAGGTCTCAACCCCATTTGGAAGACAAGTCAGTTCATTTGTTTGCCCTGCATCACCAGATACCTTGCTATCGGTATCATAAAAACAACACACAACTTAATTAGGCACACACCTTTTACTAGTTCTTCGCTATCACGGAACCCAAAAAAAGCTATGTAAAAGCTTTCTCCACCTTGAAACTAAAATTCGTTTCTTTTGCTTTCTCAACCTAGGTTATGAAATAATTTGATGCATCAGCTACTTCACCACTCAACTAGTAATTTTTTCTGCTTATTGGTATTCACCTACTAAAAGGCTTTTACTCAAAATTTTCATTGATCCTGTCAGTTCTCCCATTAAGAATTCAGCTTGATTTCTTATTATCCTTATTTTAACTTACTCTTTATTCATAATACCATTGCTTCAATGTAACTAAAGTGTCTTCGTCAATTCCATTTTTTATGAGTTGTGATACACCAAGCATTTCTTTATATAGTATGTGGGTACATATAGTTTCCCATTTGGCCCCCCCTTAATCAGCAATTTTCCTTGCCAAATGAACAAGACAATCTAGGCACTTGATCAAATTAGGGTTCAGTATGCACAATAAGTTAGGTATCAACCAAGCTTGTCTGTCAAAATCAACTGAACAAAGCAAGAGAACATCAAACTTGGCCAACTGACTATTCCCGTTATCCACAAAAATAGGTAGGTTCATATCTAGCTTGAACCAAAAAAATAAAAAAAGGAACTTATCTCGTATAATTGGTAATTATTTACTTGTTATTAATTAGGATGTGTTTTCTTCACCTTAAAAATTTTATTAGACAAATAAGTACAAATTCAAATAAATTCCAACAGAATCTAACAAGTTTTGATAAGTTCCAATAACATCAAATATAAGTTCCAATAAGTTATAAAAAGTTCCGACAAGTTTTATTCAGATAAGTTCAACAAATTTCAAGTGAAGATAATTCACCTTTCACAGTGTTCCCTTTTTTTTTTTGCAATAAGTACACAAGAAAAAAAAACTAAACTAACCCACTACTCATTGCCAAAAGCCATTTCGTGGGATACAAGATCAGGGATACAACTATTATTACAGATCAAAACACTATTAGAGAAACCAATACTCGACTTACTCAACTTGATTAAAAATTCTATTTTGGGCCTAAGCTCGGATTTACACGCCAAGATGACGAGGTAGTTTCTATACATTCATTATTCTATCATCCACATCATTTTCAGTTACCCATCAAGTTGTTCATCTAACAAAAATATTCACACTTACGCGCTATTTGTCACTCAGCATTCGAAAAAAGTACTAAGAAGTCCAATTTTTAGTATCTTCTTTTGGCCAAATGTTAAAAAATACTTCATATTTACATATTCTATTAATATGATAATTACTGGAGTTCCCTAATTTCTAAAAGAAATTCAGAAAATCAATCAATGAGCAAAATCAAGAACAATGTATAACTCAATCAATCCTAAACCGAAGCTCAAAATTAAGGACCAAAATCACATTCAAATATGCAGTTTCAAGAACCCTAGAAAATCGACAATAAGAAAATTGGGAAATGAAAATAACTATCTTCAACAAGTACAAGTAAACAATATGTCGAATTTATCAAGTTCGCAAAAATGTTAGGAATTTCCATAAATCACGAATCATGAGAAGAGAGAGAAAGATGCCTGAGAGGGAGAAGATTGCTGCATAAGTTGCAGAAGATTAGAGGTGGATTGAATTGACTGCGATATTTGATCTGCTACCGATGCTTTCGCCGTTCCTTCTCTTGTTGATCCCACTCGCCCTCCCACCGTCGCCATTTTCGCCCTTCTCCACAACTTCTTTGCTCATATAGTCATATGCCTAGTTAATGTAAATAACATATACCCGGTCGCTCATCTAACTTCGTTGGTAAAATCTTGATGAGATATATACTAAATATCGTCTACCTTATTGTACTTAATACTAGTAGTTTTGTAACACCAAAAGAAAAACATGTATTGAAATATAGACTTTATGAGTTATAACATAGTAACGTCCCTATTTACTAAATGTATCAACAACAATTAACTTTGACATATTTAACTAATGTTATTTAAACCCCAAAACTTCCACACTTTTAAGTTGAATAAATAATTGTAATAAAACCTATATAAATGTAACCTCTTATAACTTTAATTTGATATATGAAATTATTGTTCACTTTAGCACTATATATTCGCATATTGATAGGATGTGTAATCACCAAAAGTAAAAATAGTTTTCTCCTTTGAGTTAGAATGGATTCAAAATATAGGTGTATGAGAGGCTTTAGTTTAAATTTTCTCATACTTTTATTCTTGGTAATAGTGATACAATCAACTCAGTCACATTCTCTACCTCTCACTGAAAAACAAAAATTATCACCATCTTTTGACAAATCTATTGGAAATTTGTCACGTTTAGATAAGAGAAAATGGTGGTGTCCTGAACCGTATGAACCTGAATGTGAGGATGCTATCATAGGGTTACAAGTTTGTGAGTATGATGCATTGCGATCACTCAAGAAAGGTAAAATCATAGTAAGTCCATTGTGTTGTGAGGTTGTGAAGGAATTGGACAAAAAATGTGTGTTTCACATTTTATTTAGACGAGTACATTTGCTTCCCTACTTCAAGAAATATTGTGATCATGCTAAGACAAAACCAACACCAATTTCACCTCCTCCACACGATTTGACCTCTCCACCACCCCAACAAATTATAAGATCTCCTCCACCGGCGTCTTTGTCGCCAGTCGAACAACCTCCAACATCGCCTATCAAAGAGAACCCCCCAAAATCCCATTCACCATGGTCGCCAATCGAACAACCTCCTACGATCCCATCACCGGAAGAAGGGAGCCCGCCAACAACCCTAAAACCAACATCACCTTCACCATCATCGCCAATTGAACAACCATCTACACCTCCATCGCCTAAACAAGGGCATGCACCAACACCCCTCGAATCAAAAGCACCTTTACCATGGTCGCCAGTTGAACGACCCCCAATATTCACAACCCCACCAACTGAACAAGGGAATCCACCAACACCGGTAGACCCAAAAGCGCCTATTTCATGGTCGCCAGTTGAGCAACCTCCAACATTCACAAATCCACCACCTAAAGAAGGGGACTCGCCAACACCCATCACATCAAAATCCCCTGTACCAACTCCATCAATCATTGAACCTATGGTTCCATCGCCATCGGCTGAGCAAGGTCACACACCACTACCACCTTCAATCGGGTTTCCACAAGCGCCAGAAGGACAAAGTTCTTCAACTCAACCTCCTACTGCAGAACCCCATATAGTTTACTCTCCTGCACATTCACCTGGAGGTTGCAATTGTATTTGTCCACACGCTAATTATTAATTACTCAATTAACTTCACTAATTAACTTTTGATTTGTAAGAATAAGCATATTAATAAGATCAATACATATTCACAATGGATATTTTTCTTTCTTTAATAAAATCCCATCTTTTTGGAGGCAAAGTCTACGAGGATCAAGATGAATTTTCTACAAGTATAAAAATACAATACAAATTGTACTTATATGAATGCGATAATACTACGACATATGAAGAATTCTAATACTCACATAATAGCATCTTACGATGCTTAAATTTGCAATTTTTTATGAACATTTTGAATTTTCATTATTTCATGAAAGCAACTCATTCTAATCACTATCTTATACACAAATTTGTACATGAATAGCTATTTCTATTAATCTTGCTTTACTAATCAATACTAACTTTCATCTTCATATCAATCATATGCATTTGGTAACCAAATTCCTTCCAATACACCTTTGCCCCTTCATTCACCTTCGAAAGTACTTTTCTTATACCCCCTAAAAACACTGTTGATTTTTGTTTATTAGATGTGTAATTTCAAATTTTCTTTCAATCAACCTAGTATCCATTTTGATTTAATTATTCTCTTTTTACACTAATTATAAATTTAATACCAGCAGTCTCTGTCACCAACCCCAATATATTCGTGTACTCTCTCACACTTCTGCGGGTTTTGTTCATGCGCAGCTTCATACAACGGACCACAATAAAGCTTACGTTGGATCGTCAATCCTCTCATATGTGAGTTCATTTCTCATTCAATTGAATTTACCCTAAAATCAATTCTCACCCTTTCATTTATTGATTTTACCTCTTTAATTCCATTCAACGTTGCATCAAATTAGAATAGAATTCAAAAGAAATTGAATTTTTTTTCTTTTTGATCGAATCTTTATTATACAGCAGAGTATTTTTTTTAGCGTTTCTTACTCAGTCTTATAGTGGGGTTTATTCTTCTTTTAAATTTATTATACGTTGTTGAAAAATAAAAAAAATGGGTTGTACTGTGAGGGAAAAACACATTAGAACAAGTAGAAGATCACGATCAATGAAACCCACAAACACAGATGTTGATAATCTTCATCATCAAAGTGTTATTAATGAAAGAACTTCAGCATTGGCTAAATCTATGCTTGAATCTGGGTTTAAACCTTGGACTTATAACATGGGTTTTAATGATTCTGTGCAAAATAGTGCTTCAAACCCTAATAACCCAGATTCTAGCAGTGCCCAGAACCCTGGTTTTGATGACTGTGGATGGGGTTACTGTACTGAGGAACAATTAGAGGAAATTTTGTTGAAGCAATTGGAGTTTTTGTATAATGAGGCGGTTTCAAAGCTCGTTGCGTTGGGGTATGATGAGGACGTTGCTTTGAAAGCTGTGTTGAGGAATGGGCATTGCTATGGTGGTATGGATGTTTTAACTAATATCTTGCATAATTCATTGGCATATTTGAACAGTGGGTGTTGTGGGGATGATGGCGATCATGAGGAGTCTGAGCTTGTATTTACGGATTTGAGGCAGTTGGAGGAGTATTCGCTTGCGGGTATGGTTTGTTTGTTGCAGCAAGTTCGCCCCCATTTAAGTCGAGGGGATGCAATGTGGTGCCTCCTTATGAGTGATCTTCATGTGGGTCGGGCGAGTACTATTGAAATTCCTATGCTTCCCTCCCCTGGTAGTGTTTGTGGAAGTGCTGTGAGCAATGTGGAAAGTGTTAGTGACAACGCCTCTAGTTCTGGAATTAGCGTCTCCCCTGGATTGTGCAAGTTCCATGGGGGTTGGGGTTTTGGAAATGGACCCAATTCGGAGCATCCTGTTAATGGAATTGGTGGGGTTTTCTCGTATTCAGAAGCTAGCATTCAGAGAGAGATTGATTGTGCCAAAAGGTTCAATCTCAGCCCTTCTATGAAGTCCTTGTTGAAGAGGAATGTTGCAGCTTTTGCTGCTGGGTTCCGCTCTAAACAACAGCTACAATTACAATCTCAACCTTGCACCAATTCTGCAGTAAGTGGAGACTCTTCAAAAGGAACTGTCCCGGATGTTGATGTGCCAAGTGACCCGTCTGTTGAGTCTAGTGATAATAACCAAGATATTGTAAACTCTTTGTTGAATAAATTTCGAGATTTGAATCTTGATGAGAACTTAGAGTGTGTTACAGAGGATCAGAAAGATGAGATAATCTTGACTTTGTTGCATCAAGTGAAGGATTTAGAGAAGCAGGTAAACGAGCGAAAGGAATGGGCTCATCAGAAGGCAATGCAAGCTGCCAGAAAACTTAGCAGTGATCTGACAGAACTCAAGATATTAAGAACCGAGAGAGATGAGACTCAGAGGTTAAAAAAGGGTAAGCAGACCCTGGAAGATACAACCATGAAGAGGTTATCGGAAATGGAGAATGCTCTAAGAAAGGCTAGCGGTCAGGTGGACCGTGCAAATGCAGCTGTTAGACAGCTTGAGGTTGAGAATGCTGAGATCAGAGCAGAGATGGAGGCTTCTAAGTTGAGTGCATCTGAGTCAGTCACAACTTGTTTGGAGGTCGCAAAGAGGGAGAAGAAGTGCTTGAAGAGACTTCTTGCTTGGGAGAAGCAGAAAACAAAGTTACAGGAGGAAATTGCTGCTGAAAAACGGAAGATTGCTGACCTGCAACAGCAGTTGAAGCAGATTCTTACAACTCAGAAGGAAGCTGAGGTGTGTCTACATGTAATCATTGCATATATTCCTGTGATCTGTTTTTATGAGCACAATCATTTCTCTGTGTACTTCTGCGCCGAATACTCTCTATCAGTGCAAATGATATTGCTGTCATGCCATGCCTTCTTAGACTCTCTTGATAACTTCTCAAGGTAATTTAGAATACGTGGGTGCAGTCATGGTGCCATGCCATGCCTACTTAGACTCTCTTGATAACTTCTCAAGGTAATTTAGAATTCTCTATTTGACGTGGATGCAGTCATGGTGCCCTTTCATGCAATAAGCTGTCTCATTCCATGTCACTGATTCATATTGTTCCAACAGCAGGAGACTTTGTGTAACTTCATGGCCTATCGTCGTTGAAATATTCTCGTCTGTTTCCTTTCTTTAGCTGATTTGGAATCCAGTGAGCACAGTCATACTACCTCTGTTTTTTTTAGATGGATGGGGAACCTTGCTAGTGTTAGCTTTATGATGTCAAATGTATAACTTTATTTCCTACGTCTTGGCCTGTATAACTTTCTTAGGCCATTCCATATGTGAATAGTTGACCATTGTGCATAGTGTCCTTTTAGGTATGTTAATTTTTTTCTTTAAAGATTCCTCCCTGTTTAGTTTGGAAAGGGCTGCGTGGAGTTGGCGATGTTCGAGATTGTGACAAGAAATTTGTTCATCAGAAAATAAAATAAGCTAGTATCCTAGGTCTTTGAGCTATGATTTGAAATCATAGGTATCCAAGGCCTTTGAGCTAGTATCTCAGGCCTCCGAGATTCTGTCTTGTGTGTAGACCTAATCTACTATAGGTATGATTTGGATTCAGGTCCAATGGTGGGGAGGGTGACATGAACCAGATTTTCTTCCTTTATCCACGAAATCATGAAGAAATTAAGAACATATATATAGCTTTAGGGCTAAGATTCAAGTGACCATAGCTTAGAGGGAACTTCATAGCCGTTCATATTGGGTGACACCCTGCAGGGTATTGTTTGACTTTAAACTAAGTAAGCATGAGGCCCTTTGCATGCCGAAAGTAGTGTGTAATATAGGCACATGTTGCTCAATTTAGCAGATATTGGATGTCATGGATAAATATCCTTAATTTATGTGTAATATTGTAAAATATCACTTATTATGAGGTGGAAGGAGTATATGGCAAGTATATTTCGGGTACCTGGTTATGAACACCCCTAAATTTGCAACAACTTCATTTATTTGTTATAAATGGAAGGTAAGTGCATATTAGGGACAGCTGTGAAACGTTTACGTCGATCTTATGAAATGATCAGTGGTTGGGTAGCTGAAGAAGTGTTCTAAATTGAGCTTATTGTGAAACAAAGAACTACTTCTTATACCTATTTATCCAGGGTGAATTTTGCTACTATATATTATCTTTCTTCAAAAGTGGTAGCATTAAGTTAATGGAGGACTGCTTTGCTAGGTATATTAGAACAATGGGGAAGTGATGGTAATAGTTGAAACTTATAGGTACTTGGGGTGACTCTCAAATAGGATGTTACCAAAATATGAGACTATTATTCAGCATTTTTGAGAAATGTTAATTTTGTGTCTTTGAGTATAGGTTAGTTATCATTATACTATACAACATCATTTGCTTCTCTTGAAAACTTTCTTATGTAGAATGCAGATATTGAAGATTCATTGAAATATTGTCTGGAATAAAACTTTGTTCAGGAAGCCAAGTTGTGCGAGCATTTAAGTTTCTGCAGTTATATAGGGAATTGAGAAGTTCATATAGAGTCTTTTTCTACTATTACTATTGTCATAATTAATTGATTGGGTATGCATTTGAGGCTCTTATAACCTTCCTGTGTTTTGATCCCAGTCATCTAGAAGTTGGAAATCTTGAAGTATGTATGTGACTTGTTAAGAAGTGAGTTGAAGATAGTGTATTGGCCAATTTATTTGGGAAAAACTTAAATCCTACATGTTCCGGAAATGAGAGGATGGGTCCGTTCTATTTTCTGTGTATTTTGTTGATATTGCTAGGAAGCTAGCTTGTAACTACAGCTGTGTACTAAAATTCAAATGCACATTAGGAAACAATGTCTCCGAATACCTCAACCAGAAAGAGAATAGAGGTAAGGTGGCTGATTCAGTACAAACTAGTAACTTTTAGCCCTACATATTTCGAATACTCTTCATATTTCTTTCTTGTGCATTGTTCTTTATTTTCTAAATAACCAGCTGTGGCTCTCCTGGCATATTTGGATTAAAATGATTAAATCATTCTGGAGATCAATGTCTAGTTTCCTGCACTTGGTTTTGAATGCTATGCTCCTCGGACTCTTCATTTTACCTCAAACATCCGTCTCGGATCCTTGACTTTGACACTTCATTTTGGGCCAAAATCATATAAATCTTTAATAAAATAACCAATTTAGACACTTAGGAACATACTAATTTATGATACAAGTACCAGAGTCACAAGTAACATAGCTTTCGATATACTAGTAATATATAAGCGGTTTTGCTCTTCAAGTTCAAGGTGCCAACTTTACCATTGGATTTAATTATGAATCAAATGATTTTCATGAAGGCACTGTGAGTACATCAGTCTGTTTACATGTACTTTATGTTATCATGTGTCGATATGTCCTTGTTTAGTTAGTTAGTTGATATATTTGGGCCTTTCTTCTCCGTATTCCCTTGAGTGGATGAGGTACATACCCCGTCCATGCTTGTTATGTAGCTCAATTGTTCATCTCTGGCCGAAGTTTGCGTAAAGTTACTATGGACTTATGTTTCAAGTATATCGTGGCAGGCGAAGTGGAAGAGGGAAGTCAAGTACAAGGAAGTTGCAATGACTCAGGTGGAGGAAGAAAGACGTTCCAAGGAAGCAACGGAGAGTAACAACAAGCGTAAGCTTGAAGCCTTGCGCCTAAGGATAGATATGGACTTCCAGCGTCACAAGGATGATCTCCAAAGGCTGGAGCAGGAACTCTCTCGCCTCAAAGCAAATGCACAACTACTTATTGAGCCTCATGATTCATCAGATGCTTTTGCTACAGAAAATCCTGAAGCAGCAAAAGATCAAGGGGAAACTATTGCAAAGCTTCTACGGGAATTGGATGAACCGGAGAAGGAAGGATCAGAGAGAGAGTGCTTGGTGTGTATGAAAGAGGAAGTCTCTGTTGTGTTCCTGCCTTGTGCACATCAAGTGATGTGTGCCAACTGTGGCGAGAAATATGGTAAGAAAGGGAAAGCGACTTGTCCTTGTTGCCGGTGTCCCATTGAACAAAGAATTCGTGTTTTTGGCGCGAGCTCGTAGATACAGAGCACAGTTTGTGGTTGTAATTTCTTACAGCCCAGCTTAAAACTTTTAACATCCCAGCTGTATGTAAATAATAAGGGGAGGGGGAACCGTGCTATATGCTTCTGTTTTCAAAGTATGGAAGCATTTAAATTAAAAACGAAGTGAAATAAGTCACTGGGAAGGTGATTCGACATGAATCAGTAAACTTTACATGGTATATATTATTGTAGAGCCCTGTTGTCTACATAGATATGAAAAGGGAAAACTTGTGCTAACACTCTGATGGGCAAGTTTTTATTACTTATTGGTGGGTGAAATTATGGTTGTGATTTTTTTTGACTGATTTAGTCACATGCATGGTGATTGCTATTGCTCCCTGATTTACTTTCTCATGTAAAGTTAGTAGTTTATCAACGTACTCGTGGAGATGTTTGAAACCTTTTATTCAATGATCTTGCTGAATCATGTAAGCTCTAGTAGTTAGAAAATAGAAACCCAGAAAACAGGTGCTGCGGAGGTTTGAGCTTGTTTTGCAATTGTTTCCAGGCTTTAGCCATGACATTAGAGCTGATAAGTCGGTTAAAGGGGTCCTGTTTCTTGTTCTCAAAACAATTGCATAATGACATATAGAATTGATTGAATCAGATGGGTCGACTTCATTTTTGGTGTTTCTCTTGGTTATATCATTGTTCATGCCCCGTGTGTTAGTTCAATGGTAATGTGTCGTATTAGAGATTATCACGATTAATGAAAAATAACTAGTTATTAGGTATGGGTTATGTTCCGGCTAAGAAAAAATTTCATTTATTAATATGATACTTCATGATAATAACACTAAGGCTCCGTTTGGTAAGGCGTAAAATGTTTTTTAGGAAAACTATTTTCCTCTATTTTTAGTTTTACATTGTTTGGTTGGCAAAAGAGTGTAAAACCATTTTCCTTTGGGGTAAAATTACTCTCTCAATGATGGAAAACCATTTTCCTTTCAAAATGAAGGGAAAACTATTTTCCTTATCACCCTTGTATACTCCTCTCATTACCTCCTTAATTTCCCTTTCATTTTCCTTTCATTTCCTCATTTTTCTTACATGTAACCAAACAACGGAAAACTAATTTTGGAATTGTGCTTTCCATTGTAAATTGTTTTCCATCAAAATCATTTTACACTGAAAATATTTTACGCCCTACCAAACGGAGCCTAAATACAATTTAGTCAAGTGGTTAAAACTTTAGTATATGTACTTGAGGTCTCGAGAATCAAACGTTATATTACGCAATTTCTAATTTTTTTTTTATTGTACATGGATTACATGAACTAAGACTCTCTAGGGAGAGGGGCAGAGCGCCAGGTGGCTCAGTTTCTTGTTTATGCACGCCTTTTAATATATTTATATATATATAGATATGTGGAAACATGTGGTCGCTCTCGTTCTTTTTGCTTCTTTTCTCACGTCCATCTTTTTGTTAATCACTCTTATTCCTCGTCCTCTGCTCTCCATATTTGAGATTTCTTGACAACGTCTATGTGCCACGTGACACCCTCAATCTGCCATCAAGTAAGGATCTCCGAAGATTTACTATATGTTCTAACATCTTTTAGTGATTTATGTTTCCACAAAATTATCGATATGTGTTGTAATTAGTAATGCGGCAGTTAATTCTTACTTCCAGCCATAAGCTTTATCTTTCTTATTTGATTTCTTTTTTTGCAGTCATCCCTTGCTCCATCTCTTCTTTCGAAATTCACCATAATCGTTAGAGTCATCTACTTCGTAATTAATGGAGTTGCGTTATAAATTATTCTTGATGCTAATCAAATCTTATTGTTGTTGTTCGAGAATACGAATTAGGAGATGGAGTTCAAAGGTCAGATAGCAACACCCATAAAAAGGTCAGTGAAATTATTAATCATAGCACAAATTCCTTTGCAGATATAATTTAATTCAGTTGTGCTTTTATGTGTCATGGGGAGCCTTTCCTCTTCCACTAGAATTTTGTCGCGTGTGCAATGATCCAACAACAGACTGGTCATAAAAAAAATATAATGATGTCTTGAATAGACCAAATGACCTACTAGTTGTGCTTTTATGTGTCATGGGGAGCCTTTCCTCTTGCACTAGAATTTTGTCGCGTGTGCAATGATCCAACAACAGACTGGTCATCATATTTTTTGAAAAAAAAAATATAATGATGTCTTGAATAGACCAAATGACATACTAATAAGAATTAAGATACATTTACCACTACACCAAGTGATATATAATGTAATTATTTTAAAATTAAATTATCAATAGATGAAATTTTTTTAAGTACCCAGAATATAGCCCGGGTCTAAAAACTAATTATTTCCCCTAAAACTATATGCAAAAGAACCGAATAAACTAAAAAAGAACGGAGGGAGGATTTCAATCAATAATACTTGAAGATCTGTTGCCGCTAGAGGTGGGCATGGGTTGGGTCCGCAAGCGGGCTGGCCCGGCACGAGCCAACTCGAGGTGCGACTCAGCCCGTTGCCACTACGTGGGCCGCGGGCCTATCATGGTCAAGAAATTTTATTTTAGGCCCACACCGGCACAACCCCGCCTAGATGGCCCATGGACCGAACATTCATTTCCTTTGTTTTTTTAGCCTGAAACTGTAAAAAAAAATCCAAAAAAAAAACATAAAACACGGGTCAGGCCTGCAGGAGGCACGAGCCCGGCTCGCGGGGAAAATCTGGAAATTTCAGGCCCGACCCACCACTCTCCCAAAGCCCGCGAACAGGCCTGATCCGGCCGACGCCCAGGTCTAGTTGACGCTTTGCAGCATCTATACAAATATATTAAAAGGCGTGCGAAAGAACGTCTATGTGCCACGTGACACTCTCCTCAAATTTCTAATGCAAATGCTTTATGTTCATGTATACTCCTAACTTTTTAAAAAATGTTTAAGTGTAAGGTATCGAACATGTGACCTTTGAAATGAAAAGTAAGAACTTAACCATCAATACACTATGACTTTGTTCTTTAATGTTTGAAATAAAATATGATAAAGTCTTGTAATAATTGTAGTTAACTAAAAAGACTTAACAAGTATATACTCTCTTCTTTTTTTATTGCTACATTGTTGTATGCACAACCATTTATGCAATGTCACTTTCAAGCTTTTTGGAGTGTGTTTTTTGATCCATTTAATGTTAAATAATGAGAAAAAGTGAAAAAGTAGTATTTTTGGGTCGAAAAAGAGAAAAACAAATATAAAAGTATCAATTTATGGTGGGCCAAATAAGAAAAATGTAGAAATTTTAAAAAATCAACCATTTAAGGAAAATGTACCAATTAAAAAAAAAACGGAGGGAGTACATCTTTAACAATCTTATTACGTAACTTCCAACATAATATTGATATCATATTCTCTTACCACAATTATTTTTAACATATTGTTTTCAAACTCAAAGTTTTCATTTTTTTTATTTATCACGTCGTAACGTAAAATTTTCAATTTCGTAATAGACAAAAATTATGAAAAGTAGCAAAATAAAATATGAAATAAAAAATAATGCCATTCATTCCCTTGATGGTGGATAGCCACGTGGTTGATTTACTGCGATGACAGGTGGAAAAATAGAGGGTCGTTGGCGTCGTTGCAATGATTCTTCGAAAGGAGAGGTTGAGAATGCACGGGTTAAGAAGTGAAAAAGGCAGCAAGATATTGTATATATGTAGCAAATTTTTAAATCTCATATTCTTTGTAATATACGTTGTAATTTATCAATGCTTTATATTACATCTCTATTAATAGTCGTAATATTTTGATTTTCATATTATCAATACATAATTTTGAATATAAATATTTCTAACTATTTAATGTGAATATTATAATAAGTTGAAATCTTGTAAATATCATGCTAAAGTTTATATTATATACTTCCTCTGTTTCACAATAAGTGAAACACTTTCTTTATTTGGAATAAGCACAATAAGTGAAACCAAGCTCCAAATGGTAAAAATATTCACTCTTATTACAAATATCTCTATTATATAAGAGAAAGGGAGAGCAATGGTGTCCTCTTTTGTAATGCCTATTTTGCTCCATTCCCTTTCTAAATTACAAAAGGAATGTTAAAATCAAAATCGACACTCAAAGAAAACTACCGAAAATTAATTTACAACACTCACTCACAAATCACTTAAAAGAAGAAACTTTACAAATCACTCATACAGTTGAGAAAATTACGTTATAAAAATCACGTAAATCTTTCAAATAATCAGGAAACTTTATTAAAACTTAAAATTTAACATAAAACTAAAACTAATAACCTAGAACGTCAATACATACAAAAACATTTACAAAAATTTACTTACAAATCACTATTCTCAAGAACCATTCACAATTAATGGTGGGTCATGATAAAAAATAGAGGTGTATTTGTAGTGAAATCATAATTTAGAAGTTAGACAAGGAAAAAAATTATTCACTTTTCTTATAGTGTTTCCTCTATATAATGAAACTTTTACATATATTTGGACCTATCTTTTTCTATTATATAATAGCGATTAATTATCAAGATAAAAAGGTTTATGTAAAATATCATTCAAGAATTAAAGTACAACATATCTCTATTATATAAGGGAAGGGGGAAGCTATGGTGTCCCCGAATGAAGAGACTATGCTACCCCCTTCCCATTCTAAATTACAAATTCACTTACAAATCAAAGGGGTCTGAACAAAAATACCAAAAATATAATTATAACAATCACTCACAAGTCAACTAAAATCATAAAATTGCATAATTTACGTTATGCAAATCACTAAAATGAGAAAACTTTATAAAAACTTTAAAATTTACTTACAAACAACAACCTATGAAAAAATTGACTTGAAATCAAAGTGTCCACATTCTTTACAATTTATGAAGTATTGTAATGAATTCAAAAATCAACTAAAAAAATTATAATATTAGAAACATAAATAAATTCAATAAATTTTATATTTTGTTCATAGAATTTAACTTTGAAAAGTAAAAAATAAAATAAAATAATGGTGTGAGACTTAAGTGACAGAAACTAAACCAATCAAATTTTGCAACTAAAAACAATTATGTTTCGTATGTCTAATATTCAAATTTTGACTCTTATGCCGAAGAAAATCGAGTTTTTGTTTTGAAAAAAAAATTCAAACACGCATCGCGTGCAAAAAATTCAAGTACCACCTAAAAGTAAGAAGGGACCACAACTTCAATACTTCTTCACTCTACTCTATTCTGATCCCAACTTTCTCTCTCTAAATTCCTTGGTAACTCCCCGACCACTTTCTCTATGTTTCACTTATTGTGAAACGAATGAAGTATTAGTTACAAATTCTTGGTTAAAAAAAGTCGGATCGGATTCGGAGTCGAATGTTAGGATTTTAAGTCGGATCAGATTCAGAGTCGGATGTTCGAATTTTAAGTCGGTCAGATTTGGATTTTCGGAGTCGGACTCGGATTTAAAATCCGACTTCTTGTAGGGTCGGAGTCGAATTATGTATAATCCGGTTCAAGTTCGACCCATTGCTATCCCTAATACATAGTACAAAAGTCAATATGTCATACTTATTAAAAACTAAAGAAGTATTAATTTAAATTAAACACAAAACTTGCATAAAGGATCCACTTGCCTGGAACTTCTCTCTCTTTCCATTGGCAAGAATCTCCAATATCCTCAATATTTATGCAAGATTCTAGTGTTATATATTGTCATATATAGTGACATGTAAACAAGTATAAAACCCTAGCCTCCTTCTCTCCCCTTAAGAAAGGGGGTTGAATTAAGTGTACAAAATTATTTTAATATGTTCATATTACTAGATGAGACTTTTGAAGAACACTAGGGGAAAAAACAGAAAGGGCTGCGCAAGAAGGGCTGCGCTTTTTGTAAAAGCGCAGCCCTACTAGTGAAGGGCTGCGCTTTTTTTAAAAAAGCGCAACCCTACATAGCAAAAGGGCTGCGCTTTTTCCTAAAAGCGCATCCCTTCCGTAGGTAAGAAGGGCTGCGCTTTTTTAAAAAGCGCAACCCTTCTGCTATGTAGGGCAGCGCTTTTTAAAAAAAGCGCAACCCTTTTTGAAAAAATTTGAAATAAAAAAGTTCGCGGGCTTCAAATATTAAGCGGGATTCGTCAAATATATTATCCCTCATTCTCTCTCCTCTCTCACGTCCCTCATTATTCCTTTCCTCCTTCTCTCTCATCCTCTCTTCTCTCTCAAAAGCTCCCATAAACATTTGCGACAAAAACCTTGAAATGATTTGCACTAAACATGTCGACGGAGTCCGATTGCCTATTGTGATACCTTTTCGGAAGCGGAACAGGCCAACGAGTCAAACTCACCGCTATGCTGTGACATTTAGGCTTTTTAAGCCATCCGAGTTCGTTTAAGCCTCCAAATAGGCATTTTAAGTTTTTCCGAAATTTTTTTTCCCTTAAATTATGTATTAGGGTTTTGTTTCATGTATTTAAACATTATTAGGTTAATGTTTGGAGGTAGTTCTTGTATTTTCAGAATCTTAATGTTCTTGTATACTTCTCTTTGTTTATATATTTTGATTAATGTTCTTGTATACTTCTCTTTGTTTTGATTAATGTTCTTGTATACTTCTCTTTGTTTATATATTATGATTAATGTTCTTGTATACTTCTCTTTGTTTTGATTAATGTTCTTGTATTTTCATCTTTGTTTTGATTAATGTTCTTGTATTTTCAGATCTATAATTTCTTGTATTAGTTTTTGTTCGTTTTTTCATTTTCGTTTCATTCTTTTTTTTTTTTTTGGGTTTAGTATTTTCATTTTCCTTTCGTTTCTCTTCTCTTCTGTTTAATTTCAGAAAATGTGAGATTATCAGTAAAAATGTCAAAAAAAAAAATTTTTTTTATTTTTTTTTTCGTAGGAAGGGCTGCGCTAGTTAGGAAAAAGCGCAGCCCTTCTGAGCTAGAAGGGCTGCGCTTTTTCCTAACTAGCGCAGCCCTTTTAGCTTAAGGGCTGCGCTTTTCTAGCGCAGCCCTACTTAAAAAGTGAAGGGCTGCTACTGAAAGGGCTGCTGTCAAAAAGCGCAGCCCTACATGCCTTTTTCAGCGCAACGCTTCTTCATTTTTCCAGTAGTGGAAGTAAAAAACCCTAACCTCCTTCTTTCCCCTCTCTCCTCGTTCTCCTCAAAAAACCATAATCCTTTTCTTCTAGTATGGGGCTGTCATCATTCATTCGACGGTGGTAAAGCCCCTAATTCTTCTTTTTTCTTCTAGTTTTAATTGTTTTTGTTATTAATAATCTTTATATTTTCTCTCTTTTTGAGAGTTCTCGACCCCATTTTTGGTTTCTTACTCTCCTTTCATGGGAGTTGGAAAACTGAAAAATAAAGGAAATAAGGAAAGGATATGTAATAAATACACGTTATTTCTCACCCTACAGTAATTAGCTTAGCGGTAAAGTCTGCGTGATAGAATGTCTCTTTGAGACAAGGCCGCGAATTCTACTCCTTAGAGGAGTTGTTTTTTTTGTGTGTGTTTTCTTTTGTTCTTTTTGCATTGCTTTTTTTCTTATCTTTTGTTACTAAAGGTCTAGAGCTTATATTTCATTTTTTTTGGTCTTCTATTTCCATTTTTTAATCCTCCTTTTATTAATTAAGTCTCCTTTATCTATAAATCTGACCCTCCCACCAAGTATTAATACGTCAAAAGGTAATGAATCTAGGTTATGTTCCGTTCTCTTCCCGTTCTCCAATTAATCATGCACTGAGTGAAATACTATTTTAATTATTTGATTCACTGCTCATATATTTATATGATATGTAATGAAAAGTGTGCTAGTTGCTAATTTTTTTTTTCATTGGTTCATATCTAAGATATATAATTACTTTCAACACTTAATTGATAGTTTGATTTAATGAAAATTGTCTTAATAATTGATACTCAAGCGATAGTTAGTTTTATAACTCTATATTTGTTCTGTAAGATATTGATAATCTCTTGTTAGTATAATATTTATAATTTTTTGTTACAATGTAACCAAGAATGAAAGCTTTGTTAGATACAGTTGTTGAAGGTTTTCCTTTTTATTAAAAACTGCAACTGTAGATAGTAAAATGTAATTTGAAATTTATGTTTACTCCGAACCCACGTGGCTCAATTTCTGGATCCGCCACTACCCAGACTATGTCAGAATGATAGTCTTCTCTATAAATAGCTACATGATTCAGCAAATACAAGGGGTTGCTTTGTATTGTTCGATTTAGTGGTTCATTACAATTTCTTCGAAAACGAATTTGATTTGATCTTTGTCTGATTATATCTTGTTTTTCTTTAATACTTATCGTAGATGCAATAAAATTTCTTTTTTTTTAAAAAAAAGTATATTTTATCTAGAAGCCTAGAAGGTACCTATATACGTGAAAATATATCAATTTATCGAGAATTAAAATGTAAATTTTATACTTTTTGGTCAAACTATGAAGTCCATCTGTTGTATAGTAAAGCAAGCATGCAAGTAACCCCTGTTGTTGAACAAAAAAACCAGACAGCACGCATGGTATTGGTAGCAACTAGCAATGTGTTAATGTTAAGCATCAATAAACAGGGCCTCGTGTACAAGAAAGAAAATGGTTAATGAATAGGGTGAGAGAAAAAGATGAAGAAAGAGAACAAAAGAAAAAAGAGGTTTGACTTTTTTCTTTCATATATAGCCAGTTTTGATGTAGGTTGAGGTCAGAGGTCAATATCTGTTACTCGTGAAGCTTGCGCTACTGTTTTTTTTTTTTTTTTTTTTTGATCCATATGAGCCACGAAGGTGGTACAAAGTACAAAGAAGGGGAGGGGGGGATTCGAACCTGTGACCTATCGTTCACAGCACCTCAATCTTAACCACTAGGCCAAGACATCCTTGGTTAAAAAGCTTGCGCTACTGTAGTTGTCATATTAATGTATTTCCTTCGTCTCATAATATAGTGCTCACTTTTTATGTTTTATGAGAATGGAAGAAATTAGAAAAAATAGTAGGATTTTTAAAAAATTATATTTAATAAAGTATCTATCTTGGTACTTTTGTCTTGGAATTAGCTCTTTATTTTATTTTTCCTTTTAAAAAAATCAAAAAGCAATGAATGTTTGTTGGAATGGTGAAAAACAATAAATAGGGACACATATTTTGAAAGAAAAATAGGGGTATTTTGGAAAGTTTGTGTAGGAATTGAGGATAATTTAGTCCAAACAAATTAATAAAAAAGAAAACAAACATAACATTTTGGGACATCCAAGAAGAAATGTGAGCACTATATTATGGGACGGAAGAAGTATATAAGAATAATCAGGCTTGCTTTGTTGGGAGATTACAGCTATGTTCAGTTCAACTTATTTTTGCTTATTTCAGATCTATTCAGATCAGATCAGATCTGATCAGAAAAAATAAGTTCAGATCAGATTAGAAAAAATAAGTTCAGATCAGATCACATCACACCAGATTAGATTAGATCATGCTTATATTAAAAACTCATTATTACTATTAATACTATTATTTCCAAGTACATTTGTTCAAAAGGATTATTATTGTTGTTGTTGTACTTATTAATTATTAATATTGATAATTATTATTAATCTCATTGTTATCATTATAAATGTTATTGTTATCATTATTTTAAGTCATTTTATTGTTTTTAAATAATAGAATATTAAAAACCACTTGTTAAAAGATTGACCAAAATAAGAAATATAAAATATGGTAGGTCAAATATATGACAACGAAACTACTAAGTTCGGATTACATTTCAAAATAAGCTAAGTGCGAGTTATAAATTTAGATCCGGTATACCTCTTTCTACCGAATTCCAAATCTCTCTAGCTATTTGAAGTTGCACCCTATCCATTAGTATTAAAAAAGAAATTAATAGTAGTACTTAGGTAAAGTTTCATAGTTGTTTGTATATCTTATTTTATTTTATATGAAAAAAAATGAGTTAAGTTTGCCGACTTCTTAAGTGTGAAACATTTTTTTTAAGGAAAAGTGTGAAATTTTTTAGAAGTGCTCTTATAAATTAACGACTTGGGTTATAGAATTATTTTTAGTAATAATTATTATTAATATGATTATAATTATTATTGTTGTTATTATTATAATGATAATAATAATAATAATTATTATTATTAAAAGTTTGATAGAAATAATATGATAATATAGTAATACTATAAATAAGATCTTATAATGTATTGCATAATAATGAATTACAAAGTAATAATATAATAGTAATAACATATTTTATAAAAGATAAGATCTTGTAAATCATATCAGAAAAAATAAGTTCAGATCAGATCAAATCAGAAAAACTAAGTTCAGATAAGATAAGATAAGTTCAGATTAGAAAATTTCAGGTGAACTAAACATAGCCTAAATTTGGTAACTTACAGGTCACACTCTGTTTATGTAATGTACTACTCCCTCCGTTCTCTTTTGTTCTTTCTATCTAGAATCTTGACACTATTCATAATTAAAGAAATTCTTCTAAATTATTTCAACATATGATAAAAAAATAGTCATGTGGGGTCTTGTTTGATTCGTCTTAAGGAGCACTTTATTATTATTTAATCGTTATAATTTTTACTAATACACAATGAAAGAAATTTAAGGTCAAAGACGTGCATTGATGAATGTGAAAGTCATAATAGGAAGAAAAAAAAAGAAATAGAGGGAGTACAAATTAAAACGTGCACTAATAACATAAAACACTTATAAATTATACTCCCCCGTCCCAGAATATAGTGCTTGTTTCTTTTTTACAAGGTCTCTAAGATATAACTTTGACCTTCAATATCTTCAATTTTGTATTGATAAAAAATATAAAAATAAAGTTGATATTATGAAAGTACACATTGTGACAAATCTGAGAACGAAGATCTCAAATGAGTTTTTTTTTTATATTAATGAGAAAATTTGGTCAAAGATTTTAAAGTTTGATCCACCAAAAATGAAATATGCACTATATTATGGAATAGAGTAGTAGTTAAAAGTATATTTTTTCCCATTCCGGGCTCAATCATAAGACCTTAGTGAAAGCCTAGTGGTTAAACTACTACTTATTATTGATCTAATAATGTTGCTTGTTAAATTATGATTCTTCATAGGGTATTGTAATTCTCACCATGGTGTGTGAGCGTAGCAACTAATTTACATTTTTCCAGTATAGTTTCCCTATTTTGTTCAAAGTTGTATGATTACTCTTTGTAGATTCATGCTTAAGCAACTTCGGACAATACTCAATGTAGCATATTTCTTCACTACGAGAGACAGCTTAAAGAAATCCGTTTTATTGATTTTAAGTCAAGATGGAGAATTGTTATGTGTCTTGAATCCCACAAGAAACCAAGTATTTTGGGTGTGGGTGTGCATGTTAAGTACTCGGGCGAGTTGTGGAGACCGAAGTAGGAACCATATCCGAATTACCAATGAAACAAAGAAGATATTTAGATCGACCTAGAAAAGAAAATGTGCAAATTTTTTAAAACAAGTTAGATCGACCTAGAAAAAAAAATGTACAAATTTTCAAAAACAGGTTAGTATTTAGAATAGAAAATGGGTATCTTTTAGGCTCCGTTTGGTAGGGCGTAAAATGTTTTTCCGGAAAACTATTTTCCTCTATTTTTAGTTTTACATTGTTTGGTTGGCAAAAGAGTGTAAAACCATTTTCCTTTGGGGTAAAATTACTCTCCCAATGATGGAAAACCATTTTCCTTTCAAAATGAAGGGAAAACCATTTTCCTTTATCTCTCTTGTTAACTCCTCTCACTACCTCCTTACTTTCCCTTTCATTTTCCTTTCATTTCATCATTTTTCTTACATGTAACCAAACAACGAAAAACTAATTTTGGAATTGTGTTTTCCATTGTAAATTGTTTTCTATGAAAATTATTTTACACTGAAAATATTTTACGCCTTACCAAACGGAGCCTTAGTTTAGTAGGACTCTAGGAGTTGAAAAAAATTTGGCTTCTTTTCTTGTTTGACTTCCCTAAAGGCTAAAACTACGTACCTACTGAAAACAACCACCCTTATTATCAAAGCCATACTCTTAATGAAAGGCATGTGAAATTGTGAATATCATAGAAAAGAAGTATTAGATCACTCTCTTGTTCACATAAAGTAACACCATACCTTCCCTCTTAGTATCAACACTTTGTGACACTCATTAAAACTCCAGAAACTTCCCAAAACTCTCAAGTCCACTAGCCACCCAATAAAATCTGCCACCCACAAATAACCTATATAAAGACACTACAACTTAAAATGATCCATTAACAGTGATTAAGATCTTCATGTTAATATTCAAAAGTAACATCTAAGCATAGCATTATAAGCCACTTTAATCATCATTTTGTTTGTATTGAAGTCCTCTAGGGAGCAAACTAGGTCCATTGAGAAGTTGTGTATGGAGCTTACAAACATGGAAGCTAAAGCAAGGGATCCAGTTTCGAGGCAGGCGAACGAGTGGAGCTCCGGGAAGGGTAAGATGGGAGTCTATAAAGAGAGGATGATGAAGCTTGGAGGTTTAATATGGAGCACATTTTGGAAAGTGGGTAGGGAGGACCCTAGGCGGCTCATCCATGCATTTAAAGTGGGGTTGTCATTGACATTGGTTTCGTTGTTGTATCTCTTGGAGCCTTTGTTCAATGGCGTTGGACAAAATGCTATTTGGGCAGTCATGACTGTTGTAGTTGTGCTCGAGTTTACTGCAGGTTAGTTTGTTGCTTGATTAATAGTAAATTATTTTGAGTTCTTGATAGTGTGATATTAAACAATAGGTCAGTATTTAGATTTATGTCAATATGCGTATGTTGGTGTTCAGGAAGTTTATTTTTACTTGTGAAATGGTTTGATGTAGGGGCAACATTATGTAAGGGATTGAACAGAGGACTTGGGACAGTCTTGGCAGGATCACTGGCATTTTTTATTGAGTTTGTTGCCAATAGATCTAATCATGTCTTTCGCGCCATTTTCATCGGATTTGCCGTATTTTTGATTGGTACGTAGCCACGTAGGTTATTCATATCTCCAATCTTATGAACACTTTCATCTTTTTTACAAGTTTACTGAATAGTATTCCCCTTGTGAATTGTGATTTGATGTTGGCAGGAGCATCAGCTACATATATAAGATTCTTCCCATACATAAAGAAGAATTATGATTACGGAGTGGTGATATTCTTGCTAACCTTCAACTTGATCACGGTGTCTAGTTATCGTGTCGATGATGTCCTGCATATAGCGCAACAACGACTCTATACCATTGTCATGGGATGTGGGATATGCCTCTTGATGAGTCTTTTCATTTTTCCAAATTGGTCAGGGGAAGATCTACATAATTCTACTGTTTCCAAACTTGATGGCCTTGCTAGGTCTATTGAAGGTAAACAGAACAAAGAGGTCTGAGATGTATAACTTGTGCTTTTATATGTGATATGTGAATATAGTCATCCTCGTTCATTAATCGAACTCAAGACAGAATCCGAGCCAAAAACAATCCAAGTTGACAGGTTACTATTAGAGAATTGTGAGTGTGACCTGAGATCTCTATCTAGGGAAAATTTTTATGGGTTCACGGTCACATGATTAATGAAAGTTGAGCTTTGAAGCCCTCTTTCTATATGCATCATTAGAACAACATGATACTTCATTCGAAAATAGTAATTATCATAAAAACTAACTTGGGATGTCCTAAAAAAATTTACCGTATATCCTAAATAGAAATATTATTATGTTCACACTTCACATATACCCCTACTGGCCACTCATATGAACTATGAAGGACAATGTGACAATTTTGTATTTTAAACAGGAGTACCCTTTTATTTCTTTTGTGGGCTTAAATTTATTTGTATGTTCTTAATTTTCATCATATATGGAGCAATTATAACAATGTCTTGTACAAAATGAATGCAGCATGTGTGAACCAATACTTTTGTGACTCCAATTCAGAAGATTTAGAAGACAATTTATCTGACGGCCCCATTTATAAAGAAATTTTAGATTCAAAATCTGCAGATGAGGTCCTGGTAAGATGCACTAAAATCTTGCTTCAACTTACCTACAGGCTACAACAATGGTTGATAATTTGATATGAATTTAACTTATATGGTAATTTTCAGGCCTTATATGCAAGCTGGGAGCCTCGTTTGCCAAGACACTGCTTCAGATTCCCATGGAAGCAGTATGTTAAGGTAGGAACAGTTCTTCGCCATTTCGGGTACACCATTGTTGCTCTGCATGGCTGTTTGCAGACTGAAATTCAGGTAATGCAATTGCACTTCTTTATTGATTCATACTACTTTTTGCTTATTTGTTCTTACCAATTCTTCTCAATAATTGTTCTCCCTCTTGAATCATGTAGACTCCAAAAGCAGTTCGTGCATTATTCAAGGACCCCTGCATCCGGCTAGCAGCAGAAGTCTCAAAAGTTCTTATAGAACTTTCGAACAGCATAAAAAACAGGCGTCATTGCTCCCCATCTATCCTCTCAAACCACCTCCATGAAGCATTACAAGACCTTGACACCGCCTTAAAATCTCAACCTCGTCTCTTTCTTAATCCCACCCTTGATAGCCAGAATCCTACTCCACCTAATTTATTTCCCTTAACAAAGCTCCCAACAAATGTTGCCATATCAAGTTTTAAGACCGACTCTTCTGCCCTACTCGAGTGGAAGAGTAAGCGAGATCAGAAAATTGCTAGTGCTACTGAGGCCTTAACACCTAAGGAGAAAGACATTGTAGGAGACAGAAGAATGTTGAGACCTACATTGAGCAAGATTGCCATCACAAGCTTAGAGTTTGCTGAGGCACTCCCATTTGCAGCATTTGCATCGTTGCTAGTGGAGACGGTTGCTAGATTGGATCATGTCATCGACGAGGTAGAAGAGCTTGGGAGGATAGCTCATTTTAAAGAGTTTAGGCCTGGGGATGATATTGTTGTTAAGTGTTGTGATGATGATAAGCCTGTTGCCAATGGATTGCTTAATCACCTGTCTTCCCATGGTTTTGACTGAGAATAAATCGATTTGTACTTCATTTGTGTAGATTTAGCTGAAAATTGTGCATGTCATTAACGATTACTAGTGAATAATTTGTTAATTGGTAGCAAACACATCAAGTTTTACACCTAGATTTCATCTTGTACAAACAAGGAGTATAAAAAATGCCAAAAGAAAAAAAACAAACATAGGGCCCAACCGGGTTCGAACCGGTGACCTATTGATCTGCAGTCAATTGCTCTACCACTGAGCTATGGACCCATTGTTGAATACTAACAAAATCAAACTTATTTATATGATTAATCGATTTGACCATTTACTAGTGAAGCTAAAACTAACACGTCACGTATACTTTGTTAATTTTTTTTTTTTTTTTGATAGGAACAACATTTTTATTTAGAGTTCAAAGTAAAATTAATAAATCCTCTTCAAATTATTGATATATAGGCATTTGGTTCATATAGTGATATGAGTTTAGAATCAGGAATGAAATTAAGGTGGTATGGGTTTGGAACTTGATACCTAATACCATGTGTTTGGTTTTATTTGGGAATGAAATTTTTTCTTCTATTTAATACCTAGAGGTATTAGTATGAGCCAAACCCACCTCCCCTTCAGTTTTTAAACCCCATACCTTATGGGTTTGAGGTATGGGTTTTAAATTTATCAAATTATTAAACAAACACAAAGTATGAGTTTTGCTCATTCTAAACCCATACCTCATACCAAAATCATATGAACCAAACACTCCCTAATGGGTTTGAACTTAGGCAGTGCTGCCGTGCTGGAGCAGGAATCCAATCAATTCTTCCACCTAAATTAATGAATTTGAAAAGTTACAAACAAAATTTTAGAAGATTTTTTCTTGACATCGAAAAAACGTACATTGATTAAAAAACGAAGTACAACCTATTACTAATACAATCATACAGAAAATAAAGGAAAACCTACAGGAGCTTTATAAGCTCTTACAAGCCCTAAAAAACAAAGATAAACAAATTCGATAAAGAGTCGCTTTTTAAGTAGGGCGCCGCTGGTCGATGAATGTGCTGGTGGAGTCAATATTCTGATGATTGATGGATGTGGTAGGAGAAACAAATGTCGAACACGATCTAGACAACGAACCAAAGACAAGATTCACATCTCGCCCCATGAGCAATTCCAACGAACTTCTGACGCGTGGGATTCTTGGCTCATGATTTGGTGAAGAGTCACATTCCTAGGTGACTCATGACTCTCTTTCGAGAGTCTGTCATGTTTCTCGATAATGGAGGAGAAACGGAGCGTGCTGAAATCCACTAGATGAAACTGGGGTGCCGCCTGAGGATTTGAATTTTTCAAGGCAAAGGCCAGTACGATCATTGCCAAGCGAAAATGAGAGCTAAACATAATGAGCTCTCGAACACACCTCCAGTTTATAAAACCGGAAAACACAAAGTCCAACCATGAATAACGAACACCACCTTGACCATACTCACACTTCTCATCCATCTGACGTACCCGTTCCTTCAACAAACATTTCAAAGAAACTACAGATTTTTCTACTACAACCTTACATCACCATCCTTGATTCAACGGCAAACATTTTTAAAAGCCAAAACCAACAACAAATTTGAATTTTAGAAGTTTAAATGCACATTTTTTTCAATTTTTTCAAAAAAAATCCTAAATATAAGCAATCTCTTAAAATGAAGGAATAATTGTGAGTTTTGAATTAACATCTAGGTAAAGGATGCAAATTTAAAGTATTAGTAATATTACAAAAAATTAAAAAGGATTGTCGGAAAATTTGTCAAAAAAAACCTTTAAAAGGTTCAGTTTTGTGAAAAAAAAAACTTTATAAAGCATTCTTTGCGAGAAAAAACAAAAAGTAAATTATTTTTTCAAGATGAAACCTAAACTCATTTCCGGTGTTGACCAAAAATTTTCCGGCGTTGACCACTTTGATTTCCCTTATTCCTCCCTAATCACCACCTAGCCACCACTACCAACACCTGCCACCAGCCCCCCACCAACCCGATCACCCCTGCAGCCCCCACTTCACCCCCACCACCTGCAGCCCCCCACCCCACCAGCAGCCTCCAACCCTCCCCTCTTTCCACCCCCTCAGGTGGCAGCCCCACATTATACCCTCCACCCACCTTCACCCCTACCATATCTCCTCTCCCTTCTTCCCTCCCCCCTCTCCTCTCCCTTCGTCCACCCCCTCCCACCGCGAACCCCCCTCTCTCTTTCTCCATTTTTCTCCTATCTTTATGCTTTAAGGGCATCGGAAAAACCTTGGTTGGGTGGGAGGGGGAGCTGCGGGGGGATGGGGTTGCGGAGGGGGGTTCTAGGTGGAGCAACAATGAACGAAGGGAGAGGAGAGGGGGAGCGGTGAGGGAGGGAAGAATAAGGGAAAGGAGATAGGTAGGGGCGAAAGGGGGGTGGGGGCTTCCGCCTGAGGGGGTAGAGAGAGGGGTTGTGGGTGCTGATGGGGGGTGGGCTGCAGGTGATGGGGGCTAGGGTGGGGGTGAAGTGAGGGCTGCAGAGGTGGTGGAGGAGTGGGTGCAATTACTAGATTGCCAAGGTCAACACCGAAAATTAAGAGGTCAACACTGGAAAATGGTGTAAGGTTTCTTCTTGCAAAAAAAAAAGTTTTAGGTTTGTTTTCGCAAAAAATGCTTTATAAGGTTTTTTTTCGCCAAAATAAACTCGTAGAAGGTTTTTTTTGGCAAATTTTCCAGCATTGTCCCACATCATTGTAAAAATATATTGGACCACAACTCCACAAGTTTGCAACATCAAATGAATTCAAATCATATAAGGTAGTGTTTGGAAACTTGTATTTCATTTCAAATAATGGAATTGAAATCTGGAATTTAAAGTTTGTATTTCAATTCCTAATCACTGTTTTGTAAAGGGGGTTTGATAGAGGAGAGAGAAAAAGTGTGGGTTTACTAGAAGAGAGAGAAATAAATATTAGAAAATGTGGGTTTACTCATGGAGTTGGGATATGTATGAGGAAAGAATTTCAAATGACAAGGAATTAACTTGAATTTGAAATTCTACTAATATAGGCTTTTGATAAGAATTTGGATAATTTCCATAATTTCAAATTCCATGCCATCCAAACAATAGATTTCACCCAAATCCAGGATTTGAAATGAAATCTTGCTATCCAAACATAGCATAAGAGAAAACAGTGACGAAATTCAAAAGTAACAAAAACATGAAGATAAGAATTTCTTCCCCCCATTGGCCCCATATATATAAAGCTAGAATAAAAATGGGTGGTCAGCTGACTATTTGAACAAATTAATGGCTTGTTGTGTCTCAAATACTGTATTCTACCGGTGGAGAGGAAGCCCAAAAAATTTATTTGGATGGAGCACAGGCAAAAATAACGTTGATGACAGGCCACAACCTAAGTACCATGATATTGATCTTCCCTTCCCACCTTCTCTGGTCTCCAAAACATTTCTAAGTGGTATCCTCTTTACCCTATATCATCAAAGTGCATCATATTAAAAAAAAAAAGTGCATCATATTTACTATTCAGAAATTCTGATTACTTGTTAAAAAGTTTGTTAATGAACCATGTTAAATCCTTCTGTCGATTGTTCTTTAATTCTTTGTTGCTTTATTGCATTTGTTGCAACACTGATGGAATTTTTTTTTAAGAAGTCATTTTTAAATGATTTACGGATAATGCTGAATACATCTAAACGACTAAACCTTCCTAGATCCTAAGTAGCGGGATTTGTACTTTTATAGAATTTGATTTTGGACAAGATTACCAAAGCACAATTTTTAACCATTATTTGAAATTCTAAAATCTTGATATATCCCCTATTAATTTCTTTTGTTGGGAATATTGACTGCAGGAAAGGAACTGAAATGTTGTTATAGAGAGCAAGCATTGACGGATTTAGTGCAGCTAACTTCCATAACTTCTGTGACTTCAAGGGTCCTTGTGTAATAATAGGTTACACAAACGGGCCCTTCAAGTTTGGGGCATTCAACCCAGAAGGTTACCGAAGCACAGATGACTACTATGACAGTTTTGATGCATTCCTCTTCTATTGGCAAGAGGATGGGAATTCTGATCCAATTATACTACCCAAAGTTGGAGGCAGTGGAGCAGCCCTTTTCGATTATGCTCGTGGGGGACCACAATTTGGCGCTGATGGGCTGCTCATTGGCCCACCCCTAGCGCCTGTCATGGGTGTGTTTACGGGGCCTGATGCAAATTCGGGCGTTGGTGATCTAAGGCAAGCAAGATCTAGGCTGGGGTTATCCTATGCTAAGAGGCCTGATGGAAAGGAGTCTATTTTTGGAGAGGAATCTAAGGCAAGTCTTGAAGAGGTCCAAGTCTTCTGCAGTCCAGATATTGCGAGATTATACTAATGTATCATACATTATGTGCTTTGTAAAGCAAGACAATTAATTGATCAATGAAAACATTCTAGAGCTTTTTGAATGCTTTGTGTTAGGAAACTCCTAAGCTTCTTTTTTTTGCCTTTCTGATAAACTAATAAGAGCAAAAGCAGTGCATTACTATAATGATCTATGATCTAGAGAAACAAACATCATCCACAATGACAGTATAAAACTCTGATTAGTCTGACACCTGATTTTTTGTTCTTTAATCTCAGAAGATTAAACAAAATACATGAAAAGGACACCACCTTCAACACCCCTTAAAGTAGCAAAAAATTATTGGTAGGAAGGATGAAGCAAAAGGGGGTTTCCAAACTAATTCATGCCCCACAAATCCACAATAGAGTAGTAGGGTGACTAGGTCTCATGGAAAGAGTTCTTAGAGGCCGGCGAATCAAATTTTGAAGAATCTTAAGAGGGTTAAAAGAAAAGAGATTAATGATGTAGCCCTTTTTCCAGTGCTTTTAATTAAAGTTCATTACTTGCTATTTCTTTTATCAGATGCTTGCTAAAGGAGAGTTCAAAAGAAAGGGGAAAACAAGCATAATGAGGAAACTTCAGCAAATAGAGAATATGATTATAACTTGCCTGGGTGATCCACTGGTCATCAGAGCTTTCTGTGACATCAACGAGTTGCTGCTTCGCCTTTTGCTTCTCCACTAACAATATGATCTCTGACATAAAGTTTGAAATATTAACATTGTTTTCGCACCTTAAAGTTTGTAGAACATTGTAAGAAATTCATCAGAAAATAAGTCTGATTTTACCCAAATTATTTTTACCATGGCGATTTTTTTTGTCTGACAAGCACGTCTGGTTTTAAGATTTCAGAGTCTGGGGAAAGCTCAGATACCATGCGCACGCACATGACCTTTGATAAAGCAATTATAAAGCTTATACATATATTACATGGACTTGAATACTCGTCATATGTGAAGAACTTCTGCAATAAGCTGTGACACAGGTCCTAGTGATGATTTGGAAAGTTCGAGTAATACAGGCTTATAGCAGAGAATTATTTTGCATATGTTGGTAAGTGGGGCAAAACAAAGATAAAAGAAAAGGTAAGAAGAAAGGGACGGGAGAAGCTGAAAATGACAGTCTAGGCCCTTTCTGAAGCTTGCATTCATACATTGATGCGCTAGTTCTGCTATGGTGTTTAGTCGCAACGCAAAAGGTAAAAGCAGTAGCTTTAACAAAAATGCCACCTTTTCATGCCCTTCTTCTGCTAATGGACTGGCTTTAGAATAATTTCTGGTCCCTTCAGTGATTCTAACTTCTGAGGGTTGTAACCACCTGGGAAATGCAGGGTATAAGTTCATTCATGCATGCTTATGTTGGCTTCTTTCATTTTATTTATACCAGTGATTTTACATGCAAATAGAAAAGCAGCATTCTGCTGATGATGTTACCTCAATTCTGCAAATAGAAAAGCGTGTCATACTTAAGAGGAAAAATGCGAGAAACTTGGATGCCAATAATATCGACACACATTTTGTACAAAGTATAAGACACGATAAAGATACAACAAGTTTTATGCATAAATTTCTCTGATGGTCCTTAAGGCCTGCAATCACAGTAAAGCACCAAAGTTCTCCCAAAAGCTTTTGGCAAAATGACCTTAACACAACCAGCATATTGACATATGAAGAGTATTCTTTTGGTACATTTTTTTCTAACATAAGAAGGTGAGAGGGACAGGACAAGGAGAAAAGAAAAACAGAGATTTTATGAGTTCTACTAAGAAAACAGAAAACACAAAAGGCAAAGAAAATGAGACAACAAGGTTAGGTGGAGATAAAGGATGGTATTACAGAAAAAATATTATCAGAATATGTCGAAACTGGGAGGAAAATATCATGAAAAGCTGAACGCAACACTTAACTTCAGGAGTTTCTTTCTTTCAAGCTGCATTGCACTAATATCTAGTACCAAGTCTACCAACCGCAAATTCGAGTAGCAAACGAAAAAGTTAAAAGCAACAGCCTCAGCCAAAATGTTGGTTTTTCCAGTAAAGCAATGCATAATTATCATTCAGATATTGAGACAATAAAATTATGGCAAACATTCACTACCATTTTCCAATGAATTGAGGACATTAGCACAGGGAAAAGCAATGAAGGACTGAAGCTAAAATAAAGTTAGATTCCATCACACCCTTAATTCATGGCAGTCAATATTTCATACTGTTGTGCCCATATAGTTAAGTGGTTCAAAGCGTTAAATCATGTGAAAAAACAATATATGGCCATTTCTTTTTGATGATTGGTCGAAAGGTATTTTTGAAATAATAAGTGGTTGTTTGGTTGGACAAACTAAGTCATACTTCTCAGAAAATTGCAATTCCCATAATAATTCACTTCTGTGAAGTATAAAATTGTTTGGTTGATTGCAAGAAGCAGGACTTCGCATGGGCAGTTTCAGATGCTAAGCGTAGGTAAGCAACTCCTAGAAAATGCAACTTCCTGTATATTCGTCAACATCTCTCTGGTTTTCTACAACAATAGAGTGAAAAGTTGCAGCTACTAACACAATCCCTCTCTATAATTGAGATGAAAACGAGTATATGGGGAAAGATACACCTATCAGAAAGCGCCCGGGGAAACCAATTCCCTCAGAAAGCCTAATACACCATCGCTGTCAGTTGTACCTATGCTAGCATGTAACAATAAAAGCACTTTATAGGTATGTAGCTTAGTAGTGTTAATTTTGTTTTGATCGACAATAACACTATCATGTTATGTCATTGTAATCGGTTTTAATTTCTGGAAACCAGATTAAGGAATATTTTGTCCCCTATTAGTAATTACTATGAAGTACACGACTACAAGCAGAAATGCCAGTAAAAAGGTTAACTATTTCCATGTAACATTATAGTAAGTAACAAAAAGCCTTCTAAATGACTTGAAAATGAGACAAACAAAACTTCAAAAAGCTGACAATGAACATGAACAGCTTCTATTAAATGAGCTTATATTACAATGAGAAAAGAAAATTTCAATCATGACAGACAAGGACTAATACATCATTTCTGAAGACAATCTCTAAAAAGCAAATGTCACAACTCCCAAGGCATATTCCCCAATGGTCTTAACTTTCAACACATATTACGTAGTCAAACTAATATATTCCTTACAAGCTTTCTATAGGTTCAAACGTCTATTAGATAATCCAAGAACACACAAAAAAAGGCGTTGTCTTGGATGAATTTACATATTACATGAAAAAGAGAGATAAAGCTGACTCAGATAGCCCTAGTTAAGTCATACTCGTGAACGCCAAACACCAAGTAGTGCTCCAACAATACTCCAAGCATCACATTTTAGCAAAACAAAGAGTTGCAAGGATTCTTTTTGGTTTCAGAAGGGATTTTGATAGCTTAGGGGATTGATTGCATCATATCCATCGTAATCCATATTGACATTTCCAACATATGCCATGTAATCCATGTTAGCAGAGTAGGGTGACATGCAGCCAATTCGACTAAGATCATCGACATGTTCAATCTCCGTGAAGGTCGAGTATGAAGAACATGGAGAAATACCTTGTTGTTGATAAGGCATCAGTGAAGCCATTGAATTTTGAAAGTCACATTGTGAGAAGCAGTCAGTTGCCATCCTTTGCCCTTGTGAGTATTCCTGTATCAAGCCAATATGACACCAAAGGGACATGTTCAGATATTCCGTCTCAAAATAAGAAAAATGAATTTAGAAAATGAAAAGTCGAGAAGAACTCCATTTGAGAAGTTCTAAATGGCTAACAAGCCATCTAACACCTAAAAATCCTTAAAACATGTGAAGCATAGCTTCAAGTGTAGCCACATAAAAGAGAAAAAAAATCAATTATGATTGTTATATTGAGTGTTACGTGGCTAACAGTTAGTCATCTAGCTCACTCGTTTCATATTACCTTGGAGGAATCAAGAATGAATTCAGGCGAGACCCACATGCTTGGAGACTGTGAGCTCAATGGTGCTGTTATGTCGAAATCTCCCCTTGGTGTGATATATGGAGAAGAGATAGGGGTAGAATAGTTGCTGCTGTTGTACTGATAGTCACTGGAGACACTGAAGGGCTCATTTGAAACTTCAGTTGGTACTAATTCTTTACTGCTAGAACTGCTTCTGGCCTTTTTAGCTTTCACCTCTTCATTGAAACCACTCCTCTTAACAACACGACACAAGGCATAAACTCCCTGGGAGAAGGAATATCACACAGAGGACAGATATTAATATACATAGTTCAGAACATGAACTGTATTTGAATTTAAGGTACCAAATCACTGTTTGGGTTTCTTACTTGTGAATTTGGTGCCATTTCATCACACAGGCGATACTCATGCATCACCCAATCAGTTCTATTTCCTAAGGGAGCGCGCCCTTGATAGAAAACAAGTGTTTTCCGGTATCCAGTCACAGAGGATTCACACACTACTTTCCGGTCTTTTCCAGTGGCTTTCCAGTAGCCAGCTCTGGTGGCTCGGTTTGTACGTGAGCCATTTGGGTACTTTTTATCCCTTGGACAGAAAAAGAACCACTCCATATCGCGTTTGGGAAGAAAAGATTTCTCTGCAGCCCATGTAAAACATCATCAAAACATGATAAACGATCAAAGAACTTTATGTTCTTACAAAAGATTCCTCGTGCAACACAAGTGAAGAATAAATGAAAGCCGATTAAATTGGCTTTAAGAGTAAAAAGTTTGATACCCCACCCAAAACATAGAAAAAGTTTTAGCATGTAATGATGGATCTAAAGTAGATGGGGACAGAACAAATATCATTATGATTCAGAAAACATCTGCTTTCTAGTAAAATAGCAGTCTTCATTTGAAATTCTATCAAGGTGTAGATACGCAATATACAAAATCAGTCTTTCAAAGGAAACAAGCAAATCTTTCAAATCTTAATATCTCCTTCTAAAGTATTAATTGGAATTGAACAATATACCTGGTAATTCCCAAGGATCAAACTTATAAAAATCGATCACAGGAATCACTTCAAGCTCGATTTCGAGACCTTCAACCTTCCTTTTCAAGTAGTATCCAACCAACTCTGCATCAGTGGGATGAAATCGAAAACCGGGTGGCAATGTTGCACATCCCATTATGTCACTCCCTCTAAAAAAAGGATCTAACTATCAAGTTAAGCAAAGAAAACACAAGTGTACACTCACTCAAAGAAGCAATTCCACAAACAGTTGGTGGGTGTCAAAAATCTACAGCTAAGTGCCCATGATATACCTATCCACAATTTGAAATATCCAAAAATAGAAGCTTTTCCAAATACAGAATTTGGCTTCAAGAATAGCAAAGAACTCCCATAGGATGCATCCTTTGTACAACAATGGCATTTTTTTGGTAAAGTCCAATATTGTTCTTAGTGGGTCAAGATATCCCCCCACTAATTTACCAATTATATCCAATGAAAAACAAGAACTTGCTTCAAATTACTACAGAAAATTAGTGTCTTAGCAATACCCACAACTTTAAATTGAGTGAAAACTACGAAAAACTAGGTAAAGTTACGAAAGTTGGAAGTTTTTGAAGTACCCAGAAGCTAAAAATCGTTCTAGTTACTGATTTTTGACGGCTAAAAATGGAAAGTTGTTATAAGAGGAAGAAAAATGATGAGAGAGAGAGAAGAAAAAAAGAGGCGGGAAAAGAGAAAATGAGCAAGTGAGTGTAAGAGTGAAAGAAAGAGGGGGAAGAAGAGTTTATATATAGGTGATGGGGAGAGAGACATCAGACAAGCAGTCCAATTTTGCACACACCGAAAGGCTTTAAGAGTTTGCTTGTCTGGAGCGACCCTCATAAATTCCAAGATTGTGGGGCCATGTCTCTCATAAAAGCCCTCTTCTGTTCACATTTCCCCATTTCTTCTTCTTAATTTTTTTTTACTTGAGAAAAATAAGTATAGAGTAAGGTCATGTTCTTCTAAATTGAATTTAATTTAGTTCATTTCAGTTAATATTTTTTTACAGTTTTATTTCAATTAAATTTAAAATTTCAGATGAATAATATTTTAAAATGGAGGAAGTAGTGAGGGTATTTGAATCTCATTTTCTTCTCTTATTGTTATGCATGTAAATATAATAGAAAATTCATATTAATATTTTCTTATTTATTAATACTCCATCGGTTGTCTTTTGTTGTTTCTATTTGAAATCAAAGAAAAAACTAAAGCAACTCAAAAAAAATAGGCAAGATTCAACTATTTTAAATAAAATTAAATTAATTAAAAATAAAGATTTTTTTTCCTTTCAGTTATTCTAGGTTAGGCAACTAATTATACGAAAAGTTTAAGGGGTAAAAAAGTAAAATAACTAAAAACTAGTGTGGCACATTTATTGCTCTTTGAGTTACTCTATGTTAAACAACCAATTAGGCAAATGTTTGAGGGGTCAAGAGGTAAAAAGGTACAAAATGACTACTAAATAATGTAAACATATTTATTGCAACATAAAAATAATGAGAAATTTAATTCATAAATTATATTCCCTCCGTCCTTTATTAGTTTATTCATTTATTTGGCACAAAGTTTTAGGAGAAAAATGTTGTGGGACATAAAAACGGTCTCATTCCAAACATAGAAACAAAAGAAATAGGTAAACTACAAGGGACATTCCATAAATGAATATGGATAAACTAATAAAGACCGGATGTAGTATTATTTATGGAAAAATTCAAAATAAAAACAACATAATGAAATTTCCCAATGAAAAATACAAGAGCAACAAAAGAAAATGAAAGGAGTATGATATTGTTTACTATTTCCAATCACATTCACTTTTTAAACTCCACTATTATTCAAATGATCATCTTAATCTTCGAGCAAAAAGTATCATAATAGCTCTTTCTTAAAAAAAAAAAAGCACAATAGTTAATACTAACTCAATAATTTGAAAATGGCACAAACAATCAATTATTGACCTAGTTAGTTGAAAGCCATCCTATTATTCATATAACAAGGTCCGATTCTTGCCTCGAATAAAGTGAGATTTCCAAATTCCTCCGCCACTTCTAAGTTGTAAGAGAACTCCATCTTACCTTGCGGGTATTAGTATTACCTCCTAGTTTGAAGCTTTGGATGCATTAATGGAGGGAATAAGTGGCTTTCTTGGTCAAGTCATGTAGCTATGGAAGTCCAAGCAAGTTCCACGTCATCATGAAGTAGGACAAATACACTTTCATCGCTTTTGTTCTTAAAGTGCTAGCGTCATTGGGCTTGGCCCAGTGCTCCTAAAAAATGGCCCTGATGACCATGAAAGTGTGTAAACTCCATTTTTTTTGAACCTTTTTAAGAGTTGCAAAAGCACGCCATTAACGTAGTGGAAGCTCCAAACTCCTTTTTCACTTTTTAAGTTCACATGACAAACACAAAAAGTTGCTTCTTACTCGTTATTGCTAATTCTCCATTTCCATTTATTCAATCTGGTTAAGTATGTTTATGATAAAATAGAAAATAGAGGAAGAAGATTTTGTTGTTATGATTCTCACGTGTAAATGCATCCCATAATATAGTAGGGAGCGACATACAAAAGATAGTAAATCTTCCTAAAAGATAGGAATACAAGATAGGATAGAATCATAACAAACCATAGAGAATATGCCTAAAATATCTCAACACTCCCCCTCAAGTTGGAGCATGTGGAGAAAAGATGCCCAACTTGGACATCAGAAGATCAAATTGGGACTTGTCAAGCGCCTTGGTGAAAATGTCAGCCAATTGGGCAGAAGTAGGAACATAGGAGGGAGCAACCAACCATCCTTGATAGCATCTCGAACAAAATGGCAATCAACCTCAATATGCTTGGTGCGTTCATGAAACACTGGATTATTTGCAATATGAATGGCAGACTGACTATCACAGAAAAGAGCAATGGCCTGAGGATGCTGTATGCCGAGACTCAAAAGAAGTCCCTTGAGC
Source organism: Beta vulgaris subsp. vulgaris (assembly GCF_026745355.1). Classification (NCBI taxonomy): domain Eukaryota; kingdom Viridiplantae; phylum Streptophyta; class Magnoliopsida; order Caryophyllales; family Amaranthaceae; genus Beta; species Beta vulgaris. The sequence continues at coordinate 15,241,001 of NC_079206.1, forward strand.
CACTTAAGCTCACATGTAATAGCCATCATAGAACGATACTCGGCCTCAGCAGAGGAAAGAGAAACAGTGTGTTGTTTCTTAGTCTTCTAGGAAATAGGAGAACCCCCCAGGAAGACAAGCCAACCAGACAAGGAGCGTCGCGTAATGGGACAGGCAGCCCAATCAGAATCACACCAACCCTGAAGAGAAAGATTACTATCAGCCCGAAGAAAAACACCCTGACCAGGGGTGCCCTTTAGGTAGCGCACAATGCGCACGGCAGCATCCCAATGAGCCACATGAGGGGCCTGAAGAAACTGGGACAGGATATGCACCGAATAAGCAAGATCAGGTCGAGTAACAACCAGATATATAAGTCGACCCACCAGACGACGATAACGCTCAGGATCATCAAATAAGGGACCCTCATCATGTACAAGGCGGTGATTCTGCTCCATAGGAGAACCACATGGTTTGGCGCCTAACAGACCAACCTCAGAAATGATATCAAGAGTATACTTGCGTTGACAAAGAAAGAGCCCAGATGAACTACGAGCAACCTCAATGCCCAAAAAATATTTGAGCGCCCCCAAATCCTTCATTTTAAAACAATCACTAAGGTATGCTTTGAACAGAGTTAACGCAGCGGAATCATTCCCAGAAATAATGAGATCATCAACATAAACCAACACATTAATCTGAACAGTGCCACGGGTAAAGGTGAATAAAGAGTAATCAGAATAGGATTGTGAGAAACCATAACCTTTCAAAGCTGTGACCAATTTCGCAAACCAACATCGAGGAGCCTGTTTCAACCCATATAAAGATTTACGCAAGCGACAGACCAGGTTAGGATCAGAACGAGCAAAGCTAGGAGGAAGCTTCATATAAACCTCCTCATCAAGATCACCATGTAGAAAAGCATTATGTACATCCATCTGGTGAAGCTCCCAATTCTTGGAGGCAGCAATAGCAAGAAAAGCCCGAACAGTAGTCATCTTGGCTACTGGAGCAAAAGTCTCTGTATAGTCAATGCCAGCCTGCTGATGATTGCCAAAGACAACTAAACGGGACTTGAGACGTTCAATTCGTCCATCTGAATGATATTTGATGCGGTACACCCACTGGCTACCCAAAGCATGCTTGCCCGAAGGAAGGGGCTCAAGCGTCCAAGTACCATTGTCCTCAAGGGCCCGGATCTCCTGTTGCATGGAGGCCCGCCAGCCGTCATGTTTCATAGCCTCTTTGAAAGAACGTGGTTCCTGTTCAGAAATAAGAGCTGCAAGAAACTTTCTGTAATTCACAGAGTAATTGTTACAATTTACGTAGTGAGTCAGGGGATAAGGAGTACCTGAAGGATGAGTGGAAGAGAGAGAAGGATGAGACGAGCTTATATTAGGAGCACTGACGGCATTGGTGATGTAATCTCGAAGTCGAGTGGAGGGAATTTTGGCACGAAGCCCACATCCTAAGGCCGTGGGAGAAGAGGGGAACGCATCCGGATCAGAGGGAGAAGAAATGGGCGCCGCGTCCGAAGAAGAAGACGGGTCAGCACAGGAGGGCCCAAGCGAGAGTGATGGGGGATTACTAGGTGTTGGGCCGGAAGGGGAAGCGGCTGGAGATGTGGGCGGGGCTGGCGCATCATTTTGTGGCTGGGCACGCGAAGCAGAAGCAGGCGGTGTGGGGGGCTGGGCCGATTTTTGTGGTGTTTGGGCCGAATGGTGTGGAGTAGGTGAAGAATTTTGTGGAGCAGTGGGCTGAGCAGGGGAGACCGATTTTTGGATGGTGGTGGAAGGGGAATTTTGTGGAGCTGCAGAAGACGAATGTGGTGGAGAATCATATTCATCAAAGTCATAGTGAATATAAGGGGGGTCAGGAAACATTTCTTGTGGAGCAATATTGACATCTTCAGGAGATAGAAACGGAAAAGTAGCCTCAAAGAACTTGACATCTCTAGACACAAAAAATTCACGAGTGTCAAGATCATACAATTTCCACCCCTTTTTACCAAAAGGATAGCCCAAAAAACACACACTTACGGCTACGACTTGCAAATTTGTCCCCTTTGGTTTTTTGGTTATGAGCAAAAGCAAGACAACCAAAGACACGTATAGCATCATATGCAGGAATACGACCAAATAAGCATTCAAAAGGAGACTTGCCATTAAGTAAGAGAGAGGGAGTGCGATTAATAAGATGAGCAGCAGCAAGAATAGATTCCCCCCAAAAATAGATAGGTAAGTGAGCTTGAAAACGCAAGGCACGGGCTACATTTAGAATGTGTTGATGTTTTCGTTCTACCCTCCCATTTTGTTCTGGAGTACCCACACAGGAAGTTTGAAAAAAAATGCCAGTGGCCGAAAAATACTCAAGTAAGCAATTGAATTCAGTGCCGTTATCACTTTGAACAATTTTAATGGATTGAGAAAACTGGCGATGAACCATAGCAACAAATGACATGAAAACAGCAAACACTTCCAATTTATCAATCAAAAGATATGTCCATACAGCCCTAGAATAATCATCAACTATGGTTAAAAAATAACGTGCACCACTAGAAGAAACATGGCGATATGGCCCCCACAAATCACAATGAATTTTTTCAAAGATACGAGAAGCACGAGTATCACTAGAGGGAAATTTGTGTCTAGAATGTTTAGAACGAAAACAAATTTCACAATTTGGATCTAAGTGACCCTTATGATTACATAGAGGAGGGAGCAGTTTTACGACTTTTCAGATGGATGTCCCATGCGGCAATGCCAGAGCTCCATAAGCGATGGGGAAGAAGAAGTAGAGACATGATGGATAGAATCAGAGCCGGAAAAATAATATAAGCCATCTTTCCTAATCCCCGTTCCAATCAGCGCCTTCATGGGGTCCTGTATGACACACATAGAAGATGTAAATTGAACGTCACACTGTAAATCATCGCTAAGTTGCGACACAGAAAGTAAATTGCAGTTCAAATTTGGAACAAAAAGAACATTCTTAAGAGTGATATGAGACGTTAGGCGAACAGAACCAACCATGGTGGAAACAACAAAAGACCCATTGGGTAGGCCAACCGGACAAGCATTATATTCTACATCAAATAACCAAGAACTAACACCAGTGACATGGTGAGTGGCACCAGTATCTATAATCCACAAAGAGTTATCAAACGTACCGTTCAATCTGTTAAAAGACACAGAAGTATTACCAAAGAGGCCCGCTAGAGCCTTCCACTGGTCGGGGCTGAATAGAGATGAAGAAGGGCTGCTGTCCGTGACGGCGGAAGGGGCAGGCGAGGTGCTGGAAGCCGCGCCAATAGAACCAGCAGCCACGGCATTGGCTCGAGCAGGGGGTTTGCCGCGGCCCGATCCTTTGGTGCGTTCGGGCGGATAACCATGTAATTCGTAACAATGAGAGGCCCCGTGACCCTTCTTTTTACAATGAGTGCAGGTAAGATGAGCCCAACAAGATGATGTGTCATGACCCGGCTTGTGACATTGACCACACACTGGTTTGGAGGATCCACGGCCAGCAGGGGCGGGACCACGAACATTGAATCCGAGAGCCTCTGTCGGCTTGTCAAGGGGGGCGGATAAAGAGGGCCGAACCGGTTCATCTTGTATGGCAAGATGATAGGCCCGATCAAGGTTTGGCAAGGGATCCATAGATAAAATATTTGAGCGCAAATTGGCATACAAATCAGAATTCAAGCCCATTAAAAATTCATGCAATCTAGAGGTTTCACGACGTTGACTGTGAAGATCACCAGCAGTACAATTGGAACAACAAGAACATGTGATAAGAGGTTCAAGAAGAGAAAGCTCTTCCCATAAGACATTCAATTGGCCGAAATAGGTGGAAATTGACATGTTACGAGGTTGTTCACAACGAGCAATAGAGGATTTAATTTGTTGAATGCGAGGGCCATTAACAACAGAAAAACGTTGACGAAGATGATCCCATAAGCGTTTGCAATCACGAAATTTAGTTAATGTACTTTTTACCTCAGGGGTGATGGTGTTGGTGATCCAGGAGACGAGCATTGCTTGAATAGTTTGCCAATCACTGTCGGTACATGGTGGAATAGGCGCCGATATACTGCCGTCGACGAAGCCAAATTTGCGTCGTGCAACCAGCGCAAGATGAATGTCAGAAGCCCAATCCGCATAATTATCATGACGAAGGCGGGTAGGAGTGATAAAATCACCAGGCCGATCTTGGGGGCCGAGATAAAAAGGTGATGATGAATCGATTTTGGGTGGCGGTGGCGGAGGAGCATCCTCGCCAGCCATGCCGAAAAAAAATGGTTGAGAAAAAAATTTAGGGTTTGATGATGGTTTGCAGAACCTGCTTTGATACCATGATAAAATAGAAAATAGAGGAAGAAGATTTTGTTGTTATGATTCTCACGTGTAAATGCATCCCATAATATAGTAGGGAGCCACATACAAAAGATAGTAAATCTTCCTAAAAGATAGGAATACAAGATAGGATAGAATCATAACAAACCATAGGAAATATGCCTAAAATATCTCAACAGTTTAAGGCTAACATAACAACAAAAAGTTCAATTATATCTCCTTCCTGCTTAGAGTAACAAAGTAAGGAAAGAAAGGATGGTAAAGTATTGGTTACTCATATATAGTAATACGACATACTTTCCAAGTGACTTAGTACAATACTTTGATAGGGGGTCATTGGGCTGTTGTATGAACCTCTAATTAACTTAATATTGAGACTATTTCCATTTCCTGTCATGTAGATTCTTGCTCTTATATCACGTTTGGTTAGTGGTGATAACTGATAAATAGGGGTAAAATAGTAATGAAATTTAGTGGAGATATGTAAAGAAATTTTCATGTGAATGACCATGGGAGTGAAACTTTATCACAAAACATGGGTTTCCTTTTATAAATTTACATTACCACCCAATACCACATTCGTAAGTGGTAATGGCTACTAATGAAATTTTAGGAAGAAAATGGATATCTTAGGTGGAGTAGCATTACCAAAGGTAATGACAATGGACTTCTCTGAAGAATAATTTTAGCTATTACACTTAATAATGATAAATTATTAATTCGTTTGCTATAACTAATTGGTATTTTGGTTGCTGGCACAAATATACAAGCATGGAGTTCCACACATCTTGCTGTGTCATGTACCTTACAATATCAGTGCTCCTAAATCCTAATATTAGTCTAGACTGATCTTGTATCTTTATTTTGTCTCTTTGTACAGCTGGGATAGATTCTGTATTTTTGTCTTCATATAGAGATACTTCTCTAGGTTTTATGTTTGCCTTGTATATATAGAGAATCAGGGTAGGATAGCAGTTGTAGCACAAAAAGGCAAAGATTAAGAAATACAAAATGTGAATAGAGAAAATTTTCTATGAAATTATCA